>NW_012107352.1:196986-204081 GCF_000951045.1 Mandrillus leucophaeus | reverse complement strand
GAGGAGGAGGAGGAGATGGAGGAAGAGGAGATGGAGGAGGAGGGGATGGAGGAGACTGGGGATAAATTCCCCCGTGGCAGCAAGGAGATTTTCCTGCTGGAAGCAGTGCTCAGCTGTGGGAGTGGTGATCACCACCACGTGTTACTTTGTGTGACAAACATGCTTCAAAAAATAAAAATAAGATACAGGAATGTGGTTTCCACACGATATTTTAAAATACCACCGTCAGGAATTAATCACGTAGAAACACATATTGTTTTTTGGATTTAAACAACTTTGAAAATGTAACTTAATGTTGCTTTTCTGTATGGTGTTTTATTCCTTTTAAAGGAATTATTAGAATGTTCTAATTCTAACCCTTTTAAAGGGTTATTCTAATGAGGTTTTGAGAGAGAGAAGTTGCATAAACGTCATATCAAGGTATTATAAGTAACTACATTTAAAATGACAAAGCTGTGATCAGAAATGTGAAATCTGATCCACACGAGCAGAAACTCTCAACGGGCAGGAAACGCAACCACTGGTGAGCACCTGATTGAAATGCAAAATTGACCATCGCAATTTAAACGACAGTTATAATAAAAAGATATCCTAAGCCAGTGTAAACCAAAATTTCCAAAATATCCAGAAATATACTTTTTAAAACCATCAGAAATGAAAAAAGTGAGAGTAAAAGAAAGCAACTCGGCTAATCTCCTTGGAAAGTGAATTTGGTATCTGTGATTTGAAGTATGATCCATGGTCTGTGATGCTCACCTGGTGTGGATGGAGCTGATCCATGGTCTGTGATGCTCACCCGGTGTGGATGGAGCTGATCCATGGTCCGTGATGTATTTTTAGCTGATCCATGGTCTGTGACGTTCACCTGGTGTGGATGGAGCTGATCCATGGTCTGTGACGCTCACTTGGTGTGGATGGAGCTGATCCATGGTCTGTGATGCTCACCTGGTGTGGATGGAGCTGATCCATGGTCTGTGATGCTCACCTGGTGTGGATGGAGCTGATCCATGGTCTGTGATGCTCACCTGGTGTGGATGGGGCTGATCCATGGTCTGTGATGCTCACCTGGTGTGGATGGGGCTGATCCATGGTCTGTGATGCTCACCTGGTGTGGATGGGGCTGATCCATGGTCTGTGATGCTCACCTGGTGTGGATGGAGCTGATCCATGGTCTGTGATGCTCACCTGGTGTGGATGGAGCTGATCCATGGTCTGTGATGCTCACCTGGTGTGGATGGAGCTGATCCATGGTCTGTGATGCTCACCTGGTGTGGATGGAGCTGATCCATGGTCTGTGATACTCACCTGGTGTGGATGGAGCTGATCCATGGTCTCTGATGCTCACCTGGTGTGGCTGGAGCTGATCCATGGTCTGTGATGCTCACCTGGTGTGGATGGAGCTTGTCTATGGTCCGTGATCCTCACCTGGTGTGGATGGAGCTGATCCATGGTCCATGATGTATGTTTAGCTGATCCATGGTCTGTGACGTTCACCTGGTGTGGATGGAGCTGATCCATGGTCTGTGATGCTCACGGGGGTCAGGTGTGGGTACCACGGGGCCTATAGTCTGAGGCTCACCAGGACTAGCTCTTGCTGCTGCTGAAACAGGGACTCACAGGCATGTCTGCCACAGAACTGTGCCTGGGTTCCTTAAGGACCGTGACCACTGACCCGTGGAGCTGAGAGCACTTAACCGGTGTAGAGAAAGTGGGTTTTATACATGCATTCTGTGAAAATATTTTTATATCAGAATTAGGAACTAAACATTATAATTAAACATATCTCTCCAATTAAGTTCTTGAACCAGCTAATTGCATGAGTCCACATAAACTTGTTTTTAAAAAATAACAGTAGTCAATTTCACCTTACAGAAACTAAATTACCTCTTTTGCCACTAAGCATATACACAGATTATACCCATTAGCTTTTTATTTCTCTATTTTTACATAATGGAAATGCCTGAAAAATCGAGGGTGAAAAAAACCTCGAGGCCTGAGGTTGGGCTTGAAATTAAGTGTGTTCTGCTCATTGTCACCCATTTTTTCTTAAATTACAAGGTGCGATTTCACATAAACATGAGTGTTAACGTCCCATTCCCCTTGTGGTCTCATCGGTATCTGCTACGTCTGCTTCACAGCCCACAAACCCAGGGCCAGGCTGGGCTCAGGATTAAATCGCGACTCTCCTATTTGTTTCTGTGTGTACCTGGCAATCTTTAAAAAATAAAATACAATCACTCTGTGCCTAAGCTTCCTCATGACAAAAGTGAAAAGAAAGGGAAGATGTTCCTCCAAAGATGCTTTTAAGAATTAGGCCAGGTGCGGTGGCTCACGCCTGTCATCCCAGCACTTTGGGAGGCTGACGCTGGGGGATCATTTGAGGTCAGGAGTTCGAGACCAGCCTGGCCAACGTGGTGAGACCCTGTCTCTACTAAAAAATACAACAAAATTAGCTGGGCTTGGTGGGACAGGCCTGTCGTCCCAGCTACTTGGGAGACTGAGGCGGAAGAATCGCTTGAACCCAGCAGTCAGAGGTTGCAGTGAGCTGAGATCTCACCACTGCACTGGGTGACAGAGCAAGACTCCGTCTCAAAAAGAAAAAAAAAAAAAGAATTACATCCACCCATCCACTAAAACTACTCAAAACGTGTCTGCACGCGCCACCTCCTCGACACACATCACGTATTGTTTTGATCGGGTATTACGATTAATTCACTACACATCACATGTTATTATTTTGATCTGGTATCAGGATTCATTCACTAAGTATTAGGGTAATTTACTAAGTAAATTCCGCGTTGAAATAGGAACCATTTTTCCTACAGGAGCTCACGCTATAGTGACTTCGGTAGAAGACGTTTGCACCTTGAGCTGTATCCTCCTGTAGAGCTACATCCTCCTGTAGAGCTATATCCTCCTGTAGAGCTATATCCTCCTGTAGAGCTATATCCTCCTGTAGAGCTATATCCTCCTGTAGAGAGCTATATCCTCCTGTAGAGCTATATCCTCCTGTGTCGATGCTTCTCGCAGGCTTGACAATGAACATTTTTCGAGTCCACACTATAGTGACTCACGTAGATGTTTGCACACTGAGGTATATCCTCCTGTACAGCTATATCCTCCTGTACAGCTATATCCTCCTGTACAGCTATATCCTCCTGTAGAGCTATATCCTCCTGTAGCGCTATACCCTCCTATACAGCTATATCCTCCTGTGTCGATGCTTCTCGCAGGCTCTACAACCAACATTTTTCAAGCTCACGCTATAGTGACTTACACAGATATTTGCACACTGAGCTATATCCTCCTGTATCGATGCTTCTCGCAGCCTCGACAATGAACATTTTTCGAGCTCACGCTATAGTGATTTGCGTAGACGTTTGCACACTGCGGTATATCCTCCTGTAGAGCTATATCCTCCTGTGTTGATGCTTCTTGCAAGCTCTACAACGAACATTTTTCGAGTCCACGTTATAATGACTTACATAGAAGATGCTTGCACACTGAGGTATATCCTCCTGTGGAGCTATATCCTCCTGTATCGATGCTTCTCACAGGCTCTAGAAGGAACATTTTTGAGTTCATGCTATAGTGACTTATGTAGAAGATGTTTGTACAGTGAGGTATATCCTCCTGTAGGGCTATATCCTCCTGTAGCGCTATACCCTCCTATACAGCTATATCCTCCTGTATCGATGCTTCTCGCAGGCTCTACAATGAACATTTTCCAGTTCACGCTATAGTGACTTATGTAGACGATGTTTGCACACTGAGGTATATCCTCCTGTGGAGCTATATCCTCCTGTATTGATGCTTTTTGCAGGCTCTACAGCGGACATTTTTCGAGCTCACGCTATAGTGACTTACATAGATATTTGCACACGGAGGTATATCCTCCTGTAGAGCTATATCCTCCTGTAGAGCTATGTCCTCCTGTGGAGCTATATCCTCCTGTATCGATGCTTCTCGCAGGCTCTAGAAGGAACATTTTCGAGTTCATGCTATAGTGACTTATGTAGAAGATGTTTGCACAGTGAGGTATATCCTCCTGTATCGATGCTTCTCGCAGTCTCTACAACGAACATTTTTCGAGTCCACACTATAGTGACTTACATAGATGTTTGCACACGGAGGTATATCCTCCTGTACAGCTATATCCTCCTGTGTCGATGCTTCTCGCAGGCTCTACAACGGATATTTTTCGAGCTCACGCTATAGTGACTTACACAGATGTTTGCACACTGAGGTATATCCTCCTGTACAGCTATATCCTCCTGCATAGCTATAGCCTCCTGTAGCGCTATACCCTCTTATACAGCTATATCCTCCTGTATCGATGCTTCTTGCAGGCTCTAGAAGGAACATTTTCGAGTTCATGCTATAGTGACTTATGTAGAAGATGTTTGTACAGTGAGGTATATCCTCCTGTAGGGCTATATCCTCCTGTAGCGCTATACCCTCGTATACAGCTATATCCTCCTGTATCGATGCTTCTCGCAGGCTCCACAATGAACATTTTCGAGTTCATGCTATAGTGACTTATGTAGACGATGTTTGCACACGGAGGTATATCCTCCTGTATCGATGCTTCTTGCAGGCTCTACAACCAACATTTTTCAAGCTCACGCTATAGTGACTTACAGAGATGTTTGCACACTGAGGTATATCCTCCTGTATCGATGCTTCTCGCAGCCTCGACAATGAACGTTTTTCGAGCTCACGCTATAGTGACTTACATAGATATTTGCACACTGAGCTATATCCTCCTGTAGAGCTATATCCTCCTGTATCGATGCTTCTCGCAGGCTCTACAAGGAACATTTTCCCACGTGTTAGCGTCTCTGAAATCAGCACCTGCTCCCTAGCTGTGGAAAGTGTGGGGTTGTGTGCATGAAATAATGGTGTGTCTTTCCATCCATGGAGTTTCAGATTTGGTAACTGAGAGGAGAATGACTCTTAAAAAGTATGTAGCTTGGACAGGCGCGGTGGCTCACGTCTGTCATCCCAGCATTTTGGGAGGCCAGGGTGGGAGGCTCACTTGAGGTCAGCAGTTCGAGACCCGCCTGGCCAACATGGCGAAACCCCATCTCTACTAAGAACACAAAAAAATTAGTTGGGTGTGGTGGTGGCGGGCGCTTGTAATTCCAGATCACTGGGAGGCTGAGGCAGGAGAATCGCTTGAACCCGGGAGGCGGAGCTTGCAGTCAACCGAGATCGCGCCACTGCACTCCCGCCTGGGCCACAGAGGGACACTCTGTCTCAAAAACAAACAAAAATACATATATACACACACACACACACACACATAGGTAGCTACAGGTACAAATACAGATATACAGAATATACTTTGACATAGATACACCTAGACAAACATAGGTATAGGAATAGATAGGCACAGGTATTGATATACATAGGTATAGCTAAGCATAGACATAGGTTTAGATACAGATAAATCTGTAGGTATAGATGCAGATATAAATACATAATTTACTTAGATACACACAGACATAGACGTATATATACACAGATATAAATACACATATACCTATATGTGTACCTATAGATATAATACACATAGCTATAGATATGCATAGACATATGTAGGAATAGACACAGATGTGAATATAAATTAAGTAAACTTAAATGTAGATATATGTAGACATAGGTATAGATGTAGAGACAATACTAAAGTATACTACATATAGATATATGAAGACACAGATAGACATAATACGTCTGTATATATAGACAATACTTTTATATACATAGAAATAAATAGGTATAAATATGTAGATAAGCATACAGATATATGTATGCCACACATATACACATTCATAACTGGGACAGCATAAAATGGGGCTGGAAATTCTTCTCCTGCAACATAGAGATGCAAAGAACACTTTCAGTTACCAGGCGTGGGAGGATCACTTGAGGCCAGGAGTTCAAGACCAGCCTGGCCAACATGGTGAAACTCCGTCTCTACTGAAAATACAAAAAAAAAAAAAAGTTAGCCTGATGTGATGGCACACACCTATAATCCCAACTACTGGGGAGGCTGAGGCAGGAGAATCGCTTGAACCCGGGAGACGGAGCTTGCAGTCAACCGAGATGGCACCGCCGTACTCCAGCCTGGGCCACAGAGGGACACTCTGTCTCAAAAAAATAAAATAAAATAAACATTAAAAAAATGAAAACGTGCTTTCGGGAAACACGTTGATGATTTTAAAATACGACATGTTGGGACCAGATTCTTAAAAAGTTGCAGAACTGCACTGCCCCCTCACTTTTTCTTTCTTTTTGAGACCCCCCACCCCGCCTTCTCCACCCACGTTGTCCTGATAAAACTCCAAAAATCACTCCAGGGGGAGACTGGCCCGGACTGATTTAACTGGGCCAACGTGAAAGGCTCTCCGAAAAATGGGCCGTGACGAGGGACCTCAGAGCCTGCTCACAAAAACACGCAAACAGAACCTCGGTTCTCTCTCTCTCTTGTGAAGAAGCACTGTGTCCCATCCGTTTGAATTTTCCTAAAATTCATTGGTAAATATCCACAAGGAAAAGAACACAAAACCGGCCCGGCTGCTGCGTCCCAGAGGCTGGGATAAGAAAGCTCATCCCAGTCACGTGGCCGGGACGTTCCAAGCTCTGGGGCTCAGGAAACGGGTGGTGAATTGGCAGGTGCTCAAGAGTGTCACAGGTTTCCTTGTCAAAGACCAATAGTGGATTGTAGATGAATGGGCACCTGTCCATCCGTGAGGCCAGGCCTGGGAAACAAACGTTGTCTGCTGTTTGGGTTACAGTCACTAACTCTCTCTTCAAATCCCAAATTGAGAGAAAGAGAGAGAGAGGAGAGAGAAGGAGAGAGAGAGAGAGAGAACAAGAAGGAGAGAGACAGAGACAAAGAAAGAGAGAAAGAGAGACAGAGAAAGAGAGAAACAGAGAGAAAGACAGATAAAGAGACAGAAAGAGAGAGAGAGAGAGAGAGAGAGAGAGAACACGGAGAGGGATAGAGACAGAGAAAGAGAGAGACAGAGAGAAAGAGAGACAAATAAAGAGACAGAAAGAGAGAGAGAGAGAGATAGAGAGAAAGAGAGA
>NW_012107352.1:192939-193597 GCF_000951045.1 Mandrillus leucophaeus | reverse complement strand
AGTTCGAGACCCGCCTGGCCAACATGGCGAAACCCCATCTCTACTAAGAACACAAAAAAATTAGTTGGGTGTGGTGGTGGCGGGCGCTTGTAATTCCAGATCACTGGGAGGCTGAGGCAGGAGAATCGCTTGAACCCGGGAGGCGGAGCTTGCAGTCAACCGAGATCGCGCCACTGCACTCCCGCCTGGGCCACAGAGGGACACTCTGTCTCAAAAACAAACAAAAATACATATATACACACACACACACACACACACACACACACATAGGTAGCTACAGGTACAAATACAGATATACAGAATATACTTTGACATAGATACACCTAGACAAACATAGGTATAGGAATAGATAGGCACAGGTATTGATATACATAGGTATAGCTAAGCATAGACATAGGTTTAGATACAGATAAATCTGTAGGTATAGATGCAGATATAAATACATAATTTACTTAGATACACACAGACATAGACGTATATATACACAGATATAAATACACATATACCTATATGTGTACCTATAGATATAATACACATAGCTATAGATATGCATAGACATATGTAGGAATAGACACAGATGTGAATATAAATTAAGTAAACTTAAATGTAGATATATGTAGACATAGGTATAGATGTAGAGACAATACTAAAGTATACT
>NW_012107352.1:189083-191044 GCF_000951045.1 Mandrillus leucophaeus | reverse complement strand
AGAGGGAAGGAGAGAAATAAACAGGGAGAGAGAAAGAGACACAGTGAGAGAGAAAGAGAGAGAGAAAGAGAGAGAGGAGGGAGAGGGAGAGAGGAAGGAAGGGAGGGAGAGAGAAAGAAAGAGAGAGGGAGGGAGAGGGAGGGAGGAAGGAAGAGAGAGAGAAACAGAGAGACAGAGAAAGAGACAGACAAACAGAGACAGAGAGGGAGAGAGAGAAAGAGGGAGAGAGGGAGGGAGGGAAGAAAGGAGAAAGAAAGAGAGGGAGAGAGAGAAAAGAGAGAGACAGAGAGAGATCGGGAGGGAGAGAGAAACAGAGTGAGGGAGGGAGGAAGGGAGGAAGAGAGGGAGAGAGAGAGAAAGAGAAAAAGACAGGCAGACAGGGAGGGAGGGAGAAAGAAAGAGAGAGAGGGAGAGAGGAAGGGAGATGGAAAGAGAAAGGGAGGGAGGAAGGGAGAAACAGAGAGAGAAACAGCGAAAGAGAAAGAGAAACAGAGAGAGGCAGAGAGAGAAAGAGAGAGGGAGGGAGGGAGGGAAGAAGAGAGGAAGAAAGAGAGAAAGGAAGGAAGCGAGAGAGGGCGACAGAGCTGACACGCCTGGTGTGGACGTCGGCCACATCCCACGTTCTCTGGGTGTGGTTGTCTGTGCCCCTGTGTGTGTTCCCGCCGTTCACTCCTCCGCCTCTGACGGCAAACGTGTGTGTATCTGTGTGTGTTTCTGGTGTCACCCGCTCATCCTCATCCCCGTGGAGGAAGAGCTGTGTGTTTGGATGTGTCATTTTCTGTGTCAGCGACAGAATACTCTGTTTGTTATGCAAACAGATTATTGGTTTTTGTAAGAATTAGGTTAGCGACATCTGGAAGTTGGTGGCAGACGGCTGCTGGTGGATCCCGCTGGGCGAGTCCTGTGAGGTGAGGATCTGTCCGTGTGAGCCCCCATTCACTCCTTCACTCCTTCATTCATTCAGATGCCAACACAGCCCTATTCCTACAAAAACAAAACAAAACGAAACAAAACTCCAAGAGCCACGGGGAGCTGCAAAGCACCATTCACTTCCCAGAGGGACTTGTAGGACCGTAACAAATAGACACCGTCCGGCCAGGAGACATGGCTCACGCCCGTCATCCCAGCACTTTGGGAGCCCGAGGCAGGTGCATCCCTTGAGGTCAGGCGTTCAAGACCAGCCTGGCCAACATGGTGAAACCCCGTCTCTCCTAAACATACAAAACTTAGCCGGGCGTGGTGGCAGGTGCCTGTGATCCCAGCTACTCGGGAGGCTGAGGCAGGAGAATTGCTTGAACCCGGGAGGTGGAGTTTGCAGTGGGCCGAGATTTTAGTCTCTCCGCCCCACTCCTTCCCCTAGTGATGGCAAATCTGACTTTCGGGGTGTTCACCGAGGCCTGGGTTTAACCACCCAGTGGGTTCCCCTTGTCCGCTGCCTAGACAGAGCCGATCCATCAAGACAGGAGAATTGCAATACAGGAAACGTAATTCACGCAGAGCTGGCTGTCAAGGACATGGGAGTTTTAATCTGACACCATCTCAGCTCACGGCAACCTCCGCCTCCCGGGTTCAAGTGATTCTCCTGCCTCAGCCTCCTGAGTAGCTGGGACGACAGGCACCTGCCACCAGGCCCAGCTAACTTTTGTATTTTCAGTAGAGACGGGGTTTCACCATGTTGGCCAGGGTTATACAAGATCCAATGAGCCAGTTTATCCATCTGGGTGGTGTCAGCGGATCCCCCAAGCACACAGTGTCCAAAATATCTCCAGCACTAATCCTACGAGGAGTTTAGGGAGGGCCAGAATCTTGCAGCCTCCGTCTACATGACTCCGAAACTATAATTTCTAATCTTGTGGGTAATTTGAGTCCTACAAAGGCAATCTACTCCCCAGGCAAGAAGGAGGTCAGCTTTGGGAAAGGGCTGTTATCTTTTGTTATTTTGTTATCTTTTTTTTCTTTTT
>NW_012107352.1:185454-188891 GCF_000951045.1 Mandrillus leucophaeus | reverse complement strand
CACCATGTTGGCCAGGCTGGTCTCGAACTCCTGACCTCAGGTGATCCACCCACCTCAGCTTCTTAAAGCGCTAGGATGACAGGTGTGAGACACCGCGCATGGCCAGTTAAACGTCATGATTCTATGAGAAGGACATTTTTTGTTTTTTTCAAGATGGATTTTGGGTCTTGTTGCCCAGGCTGGAGTGCGGTGGTGCAATCTGGGCTCACTGCAACCTCCACCTCCCAGGTTCAAACAATTCTCCTGCCTCAGCCTCCCGAGTAGCTGGGATGACAGGCACCTGCCACCACCACACTAAGCTAATTTTTGTATTTTTAGTAGAGGTGGAATTGCACCATGTTGACCAGGCTGGTCTCGAACTCCTGACCTCAGGTGATCCGCCCGTCTCGGCCGCCCAACGTGCTGGGATGACAGGCGTGAGCCACCGCACCTGGCCAGTGAATGCTGTGATTCTATGAGGAACAGTTTGTAAAAGTTGAATGACCTTTGAGAAGCTGTTTCCTTAGGACGTGTCTCCAGAAAAAGTAACTTCAGGACAAAGCAGTGGGCAGCTGGTCTGGGGTCCGGGAAGGGGGAAGGGGCACGGCTCAGCAGAATTCCAAGTGAGTTGTTTACAAAACCCTGTGTCTTCCCTGTGGAAGAAACGCCGGGGCGAATGGCAGCTTCGAGGTTTGTGCAAATTAAGGCATCAGTAACTTTTGCTTATACAATTTGTTGAATAAATAGGGTTGAATCTGTTGAATAAATGAGTCAACATAAGCTTTGAAAGCAATGTCTTAAGGCATCCTGTTAGTGTCTATTTGCATAAGTGGTTAAGCTGTGAAAGGCAGGGCCGCAAGTCTGAGGAAAAAAAAAAAAAAAAAAAAACAGAAAATAAAATGAGAAGCAGCCACAGCTGTTTTCCAATCGTGCCCCCAAGGAGGCTCCAGAAAAACCTGTCGTTGGATTCAACCCTTGAAGACACAAGCTTCTGAGAAGTCCTGCACGGTTCATACGGACATTAAGGATTGAGGGTCTAATCGGATTGTGTCTAACTGTAGATTTCTCCAGAAACAGCCAAGAGCACCCAGGTTTAGAGAATGCGGCTGAGCTCTTTGTTTTAGAGCCCAGAAAAGATGACACTTCCCCCAAATGTTGGAAATAAACACGGCCTGGCGCAGTGACTCACGCCTGTCATCCCAGCAGTTCGGGAGGCCGAGGCAGGTCGATCGCTTGAGGCCAGGAGTTTGGGACCAGCCTGGCCAACATAGTGAAACTCCGTCCCTACTAAAAATACAAAAATTAACTGACCATCGTGGTGCACACCTGTAATCCCAGCTACTGGGGAGGCTGAGGCAGGGGAATCACTTGAACCTGGGAGATGGAGATTGCAGTGAGCCAAGATCAGGCCATTGCACTCCAGCCTGGGTGACAAAGAAAGAAATCTGTCTCAAAGAAACGAAAGAAAAGGGAAGGAAGGGAAGGGGAAGGCGGAAGGGGGAAGGGGGAAGATGGAAGATGGAAGGGAGAAGGGGGAAGAGGGAAGGGGGAAGGGGGAAAGGGGACGGAAGGAAGGAAGAAAGGAAGGAAGGAAAAAGAAAGAGAGAAAGAAAGAAAGAAAGGAAGAAAGAAAGAAAAGAAAAGAAAGAAAGAGAAAGGGAAGGGGGAAGGAAGGAAGGAAGAAAGAGAGAGAAAGAAAGAAAGAGAAGGGGAAGGGGGAACAGGGAAGGGGGAAGGGGGGAAGGAAGGAAGGAAGAAATGAAAGGAAGAAAGAAAAAGAAGAAAAAGAAAGAAGGAAAGAAGGAAGGGAAAGAAAGAAAGAGAGACAGAGAAAGAAAAAGAAAGAAAAAGAAAGAGAAAGAAAGGAAGAAAGAAAGAAAGAAAGAAAGAGAGAAAAAAGAAAGAAAGAAAAGGAAAGAAAAGAAAAGGAAAGGAAAGAAAAGAAAAGAAAAGAAAAGAAAAGAAAGGGGAGCACCAAATATTCCCGTGTAAAGTCTGTGTGTCCCGGTTATGTCTGCATTTGCTTTTAGAGATGGGGTCCTGCTACGTTGTCCAGGCCGCAGTGCAGTTGAGTCCCATCGTAGCTCACTGCGGCCTCGACCTCCTGGGCTCAAAAGGATCCTCCTGCCTCAGCCTCCGGAGCAGCTGTGACTACAGGCGCGTGTGTCAGGCATCACCACACCCGGCTACGTTTTTGATTTTTTGTAGAGAGAGGGTCTTGCTATGTGGTCCAGGCTGGTCTCCGACTGCTGAACTGAAAAGATCCTCCCCTGAGGGGCTGGGACTGCGGGCACCACACACAGCTCCGTTTCCGGTTTTGTTTTTGACACCGAGTCGCTCTCTGTCACCCCAGGCTCAAGTGGGGTGTGTGGTCATCCCCACTCACTGCAACTGCTGACCTGCCCCGGGAGCGAGGACCGAGGGGGATGATGGTGGCCTCGGAGGACCCTGGGAGACCTGGGGGGCCTTCTGTGGGTCCAGAAAACCAATGCCCGTTTGGGTTTGTGTGTGCATGCATGCTCGTTTGTGTCTCTGTGTGTGTGTGCATGCGGGGGTGTGTGCATGTGTGTATACATCATGTTTGTGTATATATATATGTGCTACTGTGTGTGCGTGTGTATGTGCTACTGTGTGTGCATGTATATGTATACATCTGTGTGTGCATGTATGTGTCTGTGTGTGTGTGCATGCACCCTAGTGTATGTGTGTGTTCATGCATGCTAACCTGTGTGCACGTGTGTGTCTTTGTGCATTGTGTATGTGTACCTCTGTGTCTGTGCATGCATACTAGTGTGTGTGCCTGCGTGCTCGTTTGTGTCTGTGTGTCTGTGCATGCCATGCATGCATGCGGGGGTGAGTGCATGTGTGTATACATCATGTCTGTGTGTATATATATATGTGCTACTGTATGTGCATGTGTATATGCTACTGTATGTGCATGTGTATGTATACATCTCTGTGTGTGTGTATGCATACATCTCTGTGTGCACATGTGTCTGTGTGTGCACGCACCCTAGTGTATGTGTGTGTTCATGCATGCTAACGTGTGTGCACGTGTGTGTCTTTGTGCATTGTGTGTATGTACCTCTGTGTCTGTGCATGCATACTAGTGTGTGTGCATGTGTGCCACTGTAACCGCACACACGTACGTGCATGTGACTGTATGTATGCATCTGTCTGCACCTGTGTATGCATCTGTGTGTGTGCATGCATGCTACTGTATGTGCATACACGTGTGTGTTTGTGTATATGCATGCTAGTGTGTGTGCGTGCACATGTGTGTTTGCATGCATCCTAGTGTGTGCATATGTGTATGTAGGCGTCTGTGTGCATGCCTGCTACAGTATGTGAACACACATATATGTATGCTAGTGTGTGCATCCCTGCTAGTGTATGTGAACACACGTGTGTGCGTGCATGGTGGTGTGTGTGTGCCTGCTAGTGTGTGGGCATACGTG
>NW_012107352.1:181631-185404 GCF_000951045.1 Mandrillus leucophaeus | reverse complement strand
TGTGTGCATGTGTGTATACATCATGTTTGTGTATATGTATATATGTGCTACTGTGTGTGCATGTGTATGTATACATCTCTGTGTGCATGTATGTGTCTGTGTGTGTGCATGCCATGCATGCATATGGGGTTGTGTGCATGTGTGTATACATCATGTTTGTGTATATGTATATATGTGCTACTGTGTGTGCGTGTGTATGTGCTACTGTGTGTGCATGTGTAGGCATACATCTGTGTGCGTGTATGTGTCCGTGTGTGCATGCACCCTAGTGTATGTGTGTGTTCATGCATGCTAACATGTGTGCACGTATGTGTCTTTGTGCGTTGTGTATGTGTACCTCTGTGTCTGTGCATGCATACTAGTGTGTGTGCATGCGTGCTCGTTTGTGTCTGTGTGTCTGTGCATGCCATGTATGCATGCGGGGGTGAGTGCATCTGTGTATACATCATGTCTGTATATATATATATATATATATGTGCTACTGTATGTGCATGTGTATGTGCTACTGTGTGTGCATGTATAAGTATACATCTGTGTGTGTGTGTATGCATACATCTCTGTGTGCACATATGTGTCTGTGTGTGCACACATCCTAGTGAATGTGTGTGTTCATGCATGCTAACGTGTGTGCACGTGTGTGTCTTTGTGCATTGTGTATGTATACATCTGTGTCTGTGCATGCATACTAGTGTGTGTGCATGCGTGCCACTGTAACCGCACACACGTACGTGCACGTGACTGTATGTATGCATCTGTATGCACGTGTAATCGCACACATATATGTGCATGTGAGTGTATGTACGCATCTGTAGGCACGTATGTATGCATCTGTGTGTGTGCATGCATGCTACTGTATGTGCATACACGTGTGTGTTTGTGTATATGCATGCTAGTGTGTGTGTGCATGTAGGCATCTGTGTGTATGCATGTTACTGTATGTGCACACACCTGTGTGTGCATGAATGCTACTGTGTTTATGTATGTGTGTATGTAAGCGTCTGTGTGTGTGTGCGTCTGTATCTGTGCATGCACGCTAGTATATGTGAACACACGTGTGTGTGCATGAATGCTAGTGTGTTTATGTATGTGTGTATGTAGGCATGTGTGTGTGTATGCATCTGTCTGTGTGCATGCATTCCAGTGTATGTGCACGCAGGTATGTATGCTAGTGTGTGTTTATGTATGCATATGTGTGCATGTACATATGTATTCATCTTGTATGTAGGCATCTGTGTGTGCATTCATGCTAGTGTGTGCATGTGCATGTATGTGTGTGCATGCGTGATTGTGCGTGTGTGTGTGTGTATACAGGTGTCTCTGTGTGTATGCCTGCTAGTGTATGTGAACACACATGTGTGTGCATGCTAGTGTGTGTGCTAGTGTGTGTGCATACGTGAGTGTGTGTGCATGCATGCTAGTGTGTGCGTGTGTGTATACATGCTAGTGTATGTGCGTCTACCTGTGTGTTTGTGTGCATGCTTGCTAGTGTGTGCACCTGTGTATGTAGGCATCTGCGTGCATGCATGCTAGCATATGTGAACACGTATATGTATGCTAGTGTGTGCATGCCTGCTAGTGTATGTGAACACACGTGTGTGCGTGCATGGTGGTGTGTGTGTGCCTGCTAGTGTGTGGGCATACGTGTGTTTGTGTGCATGCATGCTAATGTGTGCATGTGTGTATGTAGGCATCTGTGTGCATGCCTGCTAGCATATGTGAACACATATATGTATGCTAGTGTTTGCATGCATGCTAGTGTATGTGAACACACGTGTGTGGGGGGTGTATGTAAACACACATGTGTGTGCACGCATGGTGTTGTGTGTGCATGCTAGGGTGTGTGTGTGCACATGTGTGTGTTTGTGTGCATGCATGCTAGTGTGTGCCTGTGTGTATGTAGGCCTCTGTGTGCATGCCTGCTAGCATATGTGAACACGTATATGTATGCTAGTGTGTGCATCCCTGCTAGTGTATGTGCACACACGTGTTTGGGGGGTGTATGTGAACACATGTGTGTGCGTGCATGGTGGTGTGTGTGTGCACGCTAGTGTGTTGGCATACGTGAGTGTGTGTGTGAGCATGCATGCTAGTGTGTGCCTGTGTGTATGTAGGCGTCTGTGTGCATGCCTGCTAGCATATGTGAACACGTGTATGTATGCTAGTGTATGTGAACGCACGTGTGTGGGGGGTGTATGTGAACACACATATGTGTGCATGCATGGTGTTGCGTGTGCGTGCTAGTGTGTGTGTGCGTGCACGTGTGTGTGTGTGCGTGTGTGCCATTTTGTGTCCACCATAACAGAGAGTAGAAGCGGGGAGATTAGAAAACTCCAATTAAGCCTTTAAAAAGACCACCTGCCAAACGGTGACTGGGGTTCCGTGTACACAAAACACCTGTCCCGGTTACCGACACACGATCTCACCTATTGTATATTGTGTTACAAATTAAAAATTAGGTGACCCCACCTACACGATACGTCTGCTGCATCTTCAGTTTTCTCATGGAGGCTGAGCGTGGCTGGTGCATATTCATCCCGCCTGATGAGCCCTCATTATCTCTGCAGCAGCGGGTGTACACGGTGCACGGCATAATCAAAGCCTGGGGGTACGTATTAATTATCCTTTTGAATAGTGATGAAATTTTAAAAAGATCCCCGTCATCAGCAGATGAAACAAAGGCGCGCACAGCTTGTGCGCAGAGGCGCACATGTGTTTTTACATCTGTTCGGGATATTTCAATTTGAAGCTCAACAAGCAGACACTGCGATTAAAGAAGATGATGAAGGGTGGGGGGGGGAGAGAGGGAAAAGAAAAAAAAAACAGGCCTTCAATGACATATAACAAACAGACTCCGCCCCCAGCTCATTGAGTAGAGAACAAAATGAGTTTCCTTCTCCAAGAATAGGCACCGTGGCTTGATTTTGTCTCTCTCAGGAGGATGATTTAAAAGCAACAATATGCATGCATCCAATGGGAAGGGTGTGGTGATGGCAGCTACACCTGTTACCTCCGAACACCGCAGCTTTCCTGCACACACCTGCAGCCCTTGTCCCCACAGCTTCTCTCCTGGGGTCCTGTTGGGGGGTCCAGGAAGCTCAGAGAGAAGGAAGCAGAGAGCTGCCCCTTTCAGACAGGCTCAGGCGCCGGTCTTTGTTTTCTTGCTTGAATTAGAAAAGCCGCTATGGGGTGGTCTGTAGGGCAGCAGAGAGAGTGATCACCCCATGTGTGCCAAGAGGGAGTGGAAGGGGGGGAAATCCTTGGAAACTGACAAGCTGTTTCATGGAATTCCATCCCCTGGGGTGAGACAGGGCCGTGATTGAACCGCTTGCATGGAAGACAGGACTTGGGAGTTTTGGGTAGAAAAAGTGCTTCCGGGGAACATCACACACCGGGGCCTGTTGTGGGGTAGCAGGAGCGGGGAGGGAGGGCATTAGGAGGTATATGTATTGTAAATGATGAGTGGATGGGTGCAGCACACCAACTGTATACATGGCACATGTATACCTATGTAACAAACCTGCACGGTGTGCACCTGCACCCTGGAACTTAAAGTATAATAATAATAATAATAATAATAAACCCACACACACAAAAAAAAGAAAAGATCCTTCCGGTTTGCAGGTATGGCCTTAGATTAAAAATAAATACATAAATAAATAAATAAATAAATAAAATAAAAAAATAAAAAATACCGCATGCTTACAAATGCCAATTTGCTTTTACTTCGGTGTTTAAAGGGATACAGAGGAATGGCCTTAGATTTAAAAAAAAAA
>NW_012107352.1:178225-179827 GCF_000951045.1 Mandrillus leucophaeus | reverse complement strand
TAGAGACGGGGTTTCACCGTGTTAGCCAGGATGGTCTCGATCTCCTGACCTCGTGATCCGCCCGCCTCCGCCTCCCAAAGTGCTGGGATTACAGGTGTGAGCCACCTCGCCCGGCCTGTATTTTTAATAGAGATGGGATTTCGTCATGTTAGCCAGGCTGGTCTCGAACTCCAGAGCTCAAGTGATCCACCTGCCTCAGCCTCCCAAAGTGCCGGGATGACAGGTGTGACATGGTACCCGGCCTGAATTTACACACATTTATTTATTTTTGCACACATTCCTCAGTCGACATATTTCTGTCTGCTATTTCAGCGTACCCATAAACACAGCTTTATTTCATTTTCCAAGCATGGTAAATACCATATTTTTTTCCCTCCAATTATCGAGACTGTCCCGTTAAGTGGCAGGTGATTCCTGCTTTCCCCAGGTGGTTCTTGGGCTCACCAGAACTGGCACCAGGGCTGAGTTTGCTGACAGACGCGTTACCACGTCTCGCAGTCAGGGAATAAATGAACAGATGTGTCACCAAGATGGACGGGCAGGCTTTTGAAAGACGGGCATACAACTGTCTTCGGCCGTATCATTTGTCTGAAACACTCCAAGGCGTTCTGTGGGGAAGGAGTCAGGAAGGACTTGGGGGTGAATCAATAGAAAAAGTATGATACTGGGGCCGGGTGTGGTGGCTCACAGCTGTCATCCCAGCACTTTGGGAGGCTGAGGTGGGCGGATCACTGAGAGTCAGGAGTTCGAGACCAGCCTGGCCAGCATGACGAAACCCCGTCTCTACTGAAAACGCAAAACGTTAGCTGGGCGCGGTGGCTCATACCTGTCATGCCAGCACTTTGGCAGGCCAAGGTGGGTGGATCACTGAGAGTCAGGAGTTCGAGACCAGCCTGGCCAACATGACAAAACCCCGTCTGTACTAAAAATACAAAAATTAGCCGGGCGTGGTGGTGCACGCCTGTCATCCCAGCACTTTGGGAGGCCGAGGCGGGTGGATCACCTGAGGTCAGGAGATCGAGACCAGCCTGGCCAACATGGAGAAACCCCGTCTCTACTAAAAATACGAAACATTAGCCTGGCGTGGTGGCTCACGCCTGTCATCCCAGCACTTTGGGAGACCGAGACAGGTGGATTAGGAGTTTGAGACCAGCCTGACCCACTTGAAGAAACCCTGTCTCTACTAAAAAATGCAAAATTTCAGGCATGATGGTGGGCGCCTGTCATCCCAGCTACTCGGGAGGCTGAGGCAGGAGAATCGCTTGAACCCGGGAGGTGGAGGTTGCAGTGAGCGGAGATCTCCCCATTGCACTCCAGCCTGGGTGACAGAGCGAGACTCTGTCTCAAAAAAAAAAAAAAAGAAAAAGAAAAAGAAAGAAAAGCAGCAGCATGGAAACTCACTGTGATTAAGGGACCAATTTTATCTTCCTCTACTGCCTTGATTCTTGTTTAAATTTTGTCTTTTGCTTCCAGGCTGAGATTTCATGCCTGGGTTCAGCCTAAAGCAAATTTTAGCAGCTGAGTTATAAACCCCTAAAAATAGCCTTCCGTAGTCAAAGTGCTGACACATTGCATGTAGTCGGGAAGGAAGGTGGCAGAGTT
>NW_012107352.1:177451-178175 GCF_000951045.1 Mandrillus leucophaeus | reverse complement strand
TCGCTCTGTTGCCCAGGCTGGAGTGCAGTGGTGTGATCTCAGCTCACTGCAACCTCCGCCTCCCGGGTTCAAGCAATTCTCCTGCCTCAGCCCCCCAAGTAACTGGGACTACAGGTGCCCATCACCACACCCAGCTAATTCCTGTATTTTTAATAGAGAAGGATTTTCACCATGTTGGCCCAGGCTGGAGTGCAGTGGTGCGATCTCAGCTCACAGCAACCTCCGCCTCCCGGGTTCAAGCAATTCTCCTGCCTCAGCCTTCTGTGTAACTGGGATGACAGGCACCTGCCACCACGCCCGGCTAATTTTTGTATTTTTAGTAGACACGGGATTTCACCATGTTGGCCAGGCTGGTCTCGAACTCCTGGCCTCATGATCTACCTGCCTCAGCCTCCCCAAGTGCTGAGATTGCAGGCATGAGCCACCATGGCCAGCCAACGTGCTTTTCTTACTCAACATTATGTCTTAAAGATATTCCTAGGTCAGTAGATACAGATCTACCCCTACTTTACTGCTACTTAGTCATCCAGGGAAGGCGTCTAGATTTTATTTAGCTGTTTAAAAAATTCGTTTGACTCATTTCCAGGTTTTTGCTTTTATTTTTGGGGGTGGGACAGTCTCACTCAGTCGCTCAGGCTGGAGAGCAGTGGCGCAATGTCGGCTCCCTGCAACCTCCGCCTCCCGGGTTCAAGCGATTCTCCTGCCTCAGCCTTCTGTGTAGCTG
>NW_012107352.1:176385-177401 GCF_000951045.1 Mandrillus leucophaeus | reverse complement strand
AAAAGAAAGAAATAAAGAGGAAGGAAGGAAAGAAGAAAAAGAAATAAATAAAGAGGAAGGAAGGAAAGAAGAAAAAGAAAGAAAGAAAAGAAAGAGAGAAAGGAAGGAAGGAAAGAAAGAAAGAGAAAGAAAGAAAGAAAGAAAGAAAGAAAGAAAGAAAGAAAGAAAGAAAGAGAAAGAAAGAAAGAAAGAAAGAAAGAAAGAAAGAAAGAAAGAAAGAAAGAAAGAAAGAAAGAAAGAAAGAAAAGAAGGAAGGAAACAAAGAGGTTTAAACCATACGGTCTGATGGCAACTATAGCTGTTAATACTTAAATTGGCTATTAGGTAATAAAAATAAACATTTTCCCTCCTCTCTCTCTCTCTCCTTTTTAAGCATCTCGGTGACTATTTTTTTTTTTCTTTTCTGGGTCCAATCTTGCATTTATTTCTTCCGCGTGCGAGAATGAGGGCATCTGGTATGATTTTTCATTTTCATTTTTGCCTAATAACATTTTCTTCTCAGATTTCGTCGGAGGCCTGGATAAAAGTCCTCCTGCTTTATAATTTAGCTTTTATTACTTCCTTTACCGTTTTTCCCACGTGGGCACTGGGACTTTCTTTCTTTTGCTCTTTCTTTCTTTCTTTCTTTCTCTCTTTGTTTCTTTCTCTCTTTCTTTCTTTGTTCCTTTCTTCTTTCTTTCTTCTTTATTATTTTCTTTCTCTTTATTTCTTTGTTTATTTCTTTCTTCATTTCTTCTTTCTTGCTTCTTTCTTTGTTCTTTATTTTTCTTTCTTTTTTCTTTCTTGATTTCATTTTTCCTTCTTTTTTCTTTGTTTTTTCTTTCTTTTCTCTTTTTTTCTAACTTTTTCCTTTCTTGTTTCCTTCTTTCTCTCTTTCTTTGTCTTTCTTTTTTCTTTCTTCTTTCTTTCTTCCTTCCTTCTTTCCTTCCTTCTTTTCTTCTTTTTTCTACTTTGGTCCTGATTCTCTCCTCAATCCTCATTTCCTGCATGCTAAGACGTGTTTCTAACCTGGTTTT
>NW_012107352.1:170228-174710 GCF_000951045.1 Mandrillus leucophaeus | reverse complement strand
GATGACAGGCACCTGCCACCACTCCCACCTAATTTTTGTATTTTTAGTAGAGACGGGATTTCACCATGTTGACCAGGCTGATCTTGAACTCCTGACCTCAGGTGATCCACCCGTCTCAGCCTCCCAAAGTGCTGGGATGACAGGCATGAGCCACCACATCCAGCTAATTATTTGTATTTTTAGTAGAGATGGGGTTTCACCACATTGGTTAGGCTGGTCTCGAACTCCTGACCTCAGGTGATCTGCCCGCCTCAGCCTCCCAAAGTGCTGGGATGACAGGTGTGAGCCACTGTGCCCAGCAAGAGTCTCCATATCTTACAGACTTTGGAAAAGATGGTTTCCAAGAATTCAGTAAGAGTTTCTGTTCGGAGCTGATTCATGCTGAAATTTCACCTGCATTCAGGATGTGCTGAGAATAAAACAGGGGAAGTGTCAGGCACGTTGGTTGCAGGTCTACGAACTCAGTATCTTAAACAACACTCATGAGCCGGGCGCGGTGGCTCACGCCTGTCATCCCAGCACTTTGGGAGGCCGAAGCAGGTGGATTACTTGAGGTCAGGAGTTCGAGACCAGCCTGGCCAACATGGTAAAACCCCGTCTCTACTAAAAACACAAACATTAGCTGGGTGTGGTGGTGCGCACCTGTAATTCCAGCTACTCGGGAGGCTGAGGCAGGAGAATCGCTTGAACCTGGGAGGCGGAGTTTGCAGTGAGCCGAGATCTTGCCATTGCACTCCAGCCTAGGCAACAAGAGTGAGACTCTGTCTCAAAAAAAAAAAAAAAAAAAAAAAAATTAGGGGTTTGGGAAGAGGTTGTGCATGGCCCTGTTTATTATCTATCCATCTAACTATCATCTATCTATCTATCTATCTGTCATCTCTCTGTCTTGTCTATCATCTATCTATATCTGTCTATCTATATGTATCTGTCTATCCATTTATCTATCCATCATCTGCCTATCTGTCCCAGTCTATCTATCTATCCATCTCTATCTATCTCTATATCTATCCATCCATCTATCTATGTGTCAGGTCTGTGTCTCTGTCTATCATCCGTCTATCTACCTACCAGCCTGTCTACCTATCTATCCACTTAAATAAATTTGACCGACTCTGCATCGAGCCCAGCTTCCTCTTGATTCATGACTCCTATCGTAGTTCGAGTGAGGCTCCGGCAGCTTTCCGGCTTTCCTTTGCCTCCCCGTCTTCCTCCAATCCCTGTCCAACTGTTCCATCAACTTCCCAAGAGGCTGGAACCTCCATGACCTGAGCTGTTTCACATGTGCACACATGTGTACATGTCTCTGTGTCAATCAAGATGTTTACGCTTGATGCAAGCAGCTCTGTGCCAGGCACAGCAGCCGACACAACCCAAAAGGAGACCCACGCTCCCCTCCAGAACCAAGCAAGGTCTTTCTGAGGATGGCCCAAATCGCCCTGGAATTTAAAGAGTACAAACCAAGCAAGTGGATGAGGCTGGGTGCGGTGGCTCACGCCTGTCATCCCAGCACTTTGGGAGGCCGAGGTGGGTGGATCACCTGAGGTCAGGAGTTCGAGACCAGCCTGGTCAACATGTTGAAACCCCATCTCTAATAAAAATACAAAAAATTAGCCGGGCGTGGTGGCAGGTGCCTGTCATCCCAGCTACTCGGGAGGCTGAGGCAGGAGAATCGCTTGAACCCGGGAGGGGGAGGTTGCAGTGAGCCGAGATCACGCCCCTGCACTCCAGCCTGGTGACAGAGCGAGACTCCATCTCAAAAAAAAAAAAAGCAAGTCAAGATGATTCTGGGGACAGCAGGGTTGTGACGCTCTCCTCTGCCCAGCCTCTAGCAAAAGAGAAACAGTTGAGTTGCAAGAAGTGGCACCAGAATGCCAGCCCTGAAACCCAACAGTGATGATTCTGTCTTTCTCAGCAACTTGGGGTTAGCCCTGAACGACAGGGGCCGGCGGAAAGAAAAGCCTTTGCTCTGATTTCGATCACGTTTATGAGCTTTCGTCGATTTAATGTTCTAGGTTGGAGGTTGGGTGGGGCGGGTTACGGTTTAATTTCCTTTCCTTTTGTGCGTTTGTAATTAAAAATCCAGAGTGAGCCAAAGGACAGAGGAAAGAAATCGAATACAGTCGGGGGAAGCTGAGGTGCTTTTTTGGATTGTTTTTGTTTTTGATTTTTCTTTTCTGGGATGTATCAAGTTAAGTGATGCGACCACTTAACAAATAGCCGAAGAGACCCCAAATGCAGGGGGCCCTCCAGCCTCCACACGCGCACACATGGTCAGCACACGCCGGAGACAATTTGAAACAGAGCTCTACACTTTGGGGCCTCGTCTTTCTCTCTGATGTATGACCTCCATCTATTTAAAATTTTAACCAATGGAGAAAACACACACGCACACACACACACACACACACACACACACGAGTTCTGATCTCAAATTACATATCACATGTGAGCCTTCACATTTTAAAAGATGATAAAAATGTCAGTAATATCATACACGCCAGACACTCCAAAGATCCCCCACCCTCTAACTAGTCTACAAGGCTCAGGTTCTCTGAAAACAATGGCACGCAGAAACCAAGCTGCTGTGGAAAAGACCGGTTCTCAAGATGGCAGCACACACAGAGGCCTTTGTTGAAAGGAGCATGAAAGACAGGCTTGGCCAAGGTCTCCGGAGACCTTCTCACGGACCGTGATGGACACACATACCCGAAACTGCTGTGATGACTTTGCGTTCATCGTGAGTGCGTTGTGGTTACATTTATTTAAATCTTTGGGAAGTGGATAGATAGGGAGATAAGCAGGTAAGTAGATAGATGATACGCAGAGAGAGAGAGAGATAACTGATACATAGATGGATAGATAGATAGACACATAGATACATAAATACATAGATAGATACACAGATACATAGATAGATACAGAGATGATAGACAGAGACAGACAGGGAGATGAAAGATAGATAGATAGATAGATAGATAGATAGATAGATAGATAGATAGATACATAGATACATACATACATACATACATACATACATACATACATACATAGACGGATGATAGATAGATGATAGAGACAGAATCGATAGATAGATGATAGATAGATAGATAGATAGATAGATAGATAGATAGATAGATAGATATGATAGAGATAGAGAGAAGATGATAGATAGATAGAGAGGTGATCAATAGATAGATGGATACATAGACAGAGATGCATTGATAGATAATAGATAGATAGATAGATGATAGATAGATAGATAGATGATAGAAACAGAGAGAGGTAATCAGTAGATGATAGATAGATAGATAGATAGATAGATAGATAGATAGATAGATAGATAGATAGATGATAGAAACAGAGAGAGGTAATCAATAGATGATAGATAGATAGATATAGATAGATAGATGATAGATACAGAGATAGATAGATAGATAGATGTTAGAGACAGAGAGGAAGATGATTGATAGATAGATGACAGAGATGATAGATAGATAGATGGTAGATAGATATGTAGATAGATAGATATAGATAGATGATAGAGAGAGAGGTGATCAATGGATGGATAGATAGATAGAGATGGATAGACAGATAGATAATAGATAGATAGATAGATACACAAACAGATAGATAGATACATAAATGATAGCTAGATGGTAGATAGATACAGATTGATAAATAAATGATAAATGATTAGGTACATAGATATGGATGGACAGATGGAGAGATGACAGATAGATGATAGGTGGATAGATATATGATAGATACAGGTGATAGAGACCGAAGTATAGATATATATGTATGCATATATACACATTATGATACGTACATATTGTATATACTAGAAATTGTTTCATATACATTATAAAGTTTCATATATGTGCATATATGTTTAGCATCTATATATACAGGTATACTAATCATATACTAAACAACTGAATATATAAACTTTAGTATAAGTGCATTTATGTTTAGTGTGTATATATATATACTAATTATATATGAAACATACTGAATACATTTTTAGTATGTGTACCCATATACATATATACTAAAGTATACATATATGCTACAGTTTATTGTGTGTATATAATATATACGTTTAGTATCTATGTATACAGAGATCCTAATATTGTGTATATATACGAATATACATGATATAAAGTACCATATATGTATGTATACACACTACATTTTATAATGTATTTATACTAAAATTAATAATGTATATCTACATATACATATAATGCACATATAAATAAAATACAGGTATAATGTCTATGATATAACAATTAAACTACATGAAAATTTATTTTATAACAGTTTTTGGCAGAGCACGGTGGCTCACGCCTGAAATCCCAGCACTCTGGGAGGCCGAGACGGGCGGATCACGGGGTCGGGAGATCGAGACCATCCTGGCTAACACGGTGAAACCCCGTCTCTACTAAAAAATACAAAAAACTAGCCGGGCGAGGTGGCGGC
>NW_012107352.1:167191-169178 GCF_000951045.1 Mandrillus leucophaeus | reverse complement strand
CAGGTGCAGGCACAGGTGCAGGTGCAGGCACAGGTGCAGGTGCAGGTACAGGTATAGGTGAAAGTGCAGGTACAGGTATAGGTGAAAGTGCAGGTACAGGTGCAGGTGCAGGTGCAAGTGCAGGTAGAGGTATAGGTTCAGTTATAGGTGAAAGTGCAGGTACAGGTGCAGGTGAAAGTGCAGGTACAGGTGCAGGTGCAGGTTCAGGTTCAAGTACAGGAGCAGGTACAGGTAGAGGTGCAAGTACAGGTACACGTACAGGTGCAGGTACAGGTGCAGGTTCAGGTACATGTTACCTTATACGGCAACAGGGACTTTCTAGATGTGATTGAAGTAAAGATCGTGAGTTTGGGAGAATATTCAGGTGCAGCTGCAGGTGCAGGTTCGGGTGCAGGAACAGGTTCAGGGTCAAATACAGGTGTGGGAATAGGTACAGGTGCATTTGCAGGTACAGGCATAGGTACAGGTCCCCCAGTGGTGTTGATCAGGAGGTCAGGAGATCAACACCATCCTGGCTAACACAGTGAAATGCCGTCTCTACTAAAAATACAAAAAATTAGCTGGGTGTGGTGGCGGGCACCTGTAATCCCGGCACTTTGGGAGGCCAAGGCAGGTGGATCACCCGAGGTCAGGAGTTCGAGACCAGCCTGGCCAACATGGTGAAGCCCCATCTCTACTAAAAATAGAAAAATTAGACAGGGCTGGTGGCATGCGGTTGTAGTCCCAGCTACTCGGGAGACTGAGGCAGGAGAATCTCTTGAACCCGGGAGGCAGAGGTGGCAGTGAGCTGAGATCATGCCACTGAGGTCCAGTCTGGGTGATAGAGCAAGACTCCGCTTCAAAAAAAAAAAAAATGTATTTCACCGTCCTTCTTTCATACAATAAGAGCAAGGCTTATTCCTCTTGCTTCTGTGTTTTTGGGGGGGAAAATTTCAATGAGATTAAATGAAAGTCATTGGCGAATGGCATAGTCATAAATTGCTTTAACCGACCATAATTAATTTCGTGCGGTTGCATTAACTCGGGTCGTGGAAGCCTGTGTACGTAAAAATAAAACCGGTCCTGAGCTTCGAAAATCCACAGCGTTTTACATGAAAGTGGTCTTTTACCTGAAGGCACTCAGTGACTTCGTGGAGTCCTGGAATCTGGGATTCCCTTTGAAGGTAGTCCTCGCAATTAGCTGGGTTTCATAAATATGGAATTACGCTTTCCTACTCCCGGTGATTAACTGGGATAAGGCTTTTAAATCTAACTGTTAGGCATTGAACTCCTTTGCTGAATAAATTAAATCAGTTTCTAGAAGGTGGACACGGTCCTCTCCTGTCCTTCCAGCGTCAAACCCTATGCCGTGAGTATCCCTTTCTGTGGAGAGCTGGAAAACGCCGGGAGAAGTCGGAAGGTTTTTCTGAACCTTGGTTTTCTCCTTCCCTCTTCTACTTGCTCTGTGCACTTAAGCCGATCTCGAGGTCAGCAGTTCGAGACCAGCCTGGCCAACATGGTGAAACCCTGTCTCTACTAAAAACACAAAAATTAGCCGGGCGTGGTGGTGCATGTCTGTAGTCCCACTACTACTGGGGAGGCTGAGGGAGGAGAATTGTTTGAACTGGGGAGGCTGAGGTTGTGGTGAGCCGAGGTTGTGCCACTGCACTCCAGCCTGGAGGACACAGCAAGACTCTGTCTCAAAAGGAAAAAAAAAAAGAGAGAGACAGAGAGAGAGAGTACACGAGAGAATATCCCAATCTAGTAGGAAGATGGGTAAGCCTGTCTTCTTCTCCTTCCAAGGATGAATAAGTCAGGGGCCTTCATGAGAAGGAGCATGGCAGAAGTGACCCAGTTTCTATTCTCAGACATGTAAAGAAAACTGGATTCTGTGGTTGGGTGAATAATAGTCCCCAGAGATGTCCACGTTGCTAATCCCCATGTGGGAGACAGAATAATGGTCCCAAAGATGTCCACGTCCTAATCCCATGTGGGAGACAGAATAATG
>NW_012107352.1:164189-165191 GCF_000951045.1 Mandrillus leucophaeus | reverse complement strand
TCTCCCAAAGCGCTGGGATGACAGGCGTGAGCCACCGTGCCCGGCCCCATATCCCCAGATAGAATGTTCTAGAATGTTTTCCACAAAGGTGCAGTCAGTCACAAAACTCACTTCTTCTCCCTGAGCCACCCCCCTCTCCTTTTAACCACGAAACTGTCCACTGCGTGTCTTGCTTTGACGCCCGCATAGCTTCTCTCGTTTCCATCAACACAACGGTTTTCTCACACGTGATGTCGTTTTCTGATTTATTTCAGAGTTGCTTGTGTCTCCGACGAAGGGCTAAGTTTCACCAGGACGGGGGTCTTGGCGTTGTCCCTCTGCCAACGGAGCCTGACGTACGACACGTGCATTTAGGGGATGAAGGAGGGAAACTTCACACAGTGTCGGGTCCTACCTTTGAAGTTCTCAGAAGGCGCTTTGGGGACCCTCATCTCTCCCACACGGGGAACGTGCCACCCCCTGTCAGCCTCACGCCATCGACATTCCTCGCCCCACTGTCTTTTGTGTGTGTGTGTAGGGTGATTTACGGGTCCGTGCCGTTCCCTGCCTCTTTCAACCTATTAAATTGCTTTCACTTCTAATGGGAGACAGAACTTCTGCTGCTTCGTGCAGCCTTTTGGGGGGGCTCTCGGAAGCCTCTGCTTGCAGACCTGAGACCTGATGAGGTGCTAATAAAACGCAGCCTAGGAAGTGGAACCCACCGGCGTTTCTGCCTCACGTCTGTGTAATAATATATGGCTCTAAGCGGACGAGCTTTTCATGTAGGGTTTTGGAGGAATGCGTCTCAGCATCCTGATGACTCTGCAGCTACCTCCACTCTGGGGCCAGGGCCTGAGACTCCTTCCTGAAGATGATCCGTGCACCCATGGCCCGCCCGCCTAGCTCAGAAAGGGAAGGGCTGCCTCGGCTGCTTGTTTCTGAAACCGTGATCATCTCCCTGGTGCTTCCTTGGCCTTCTTTTTCTTTCTTTGGTTTTGTGACACACACACATTCACTCTTGTC
>NW_012107352.1:161213-162394 GCF_000951045.1 Mandrillus leucophaeus | reverse complement strand
TGGTCTTAAACTCCTGACCTCAGGTGATCCTCCTGCCTCGGCCTCCTGAGTAGCTGGGATGACAGGTGCACACCACCACGCCCAGCCAATTTTGTATTTTTAGTAGAGACACGGTTTCACCATGTTGGCCAGGCTGGTCTCGAACTCTTGACCTCAGGTGGGAGGTCACCTCGGCCTCACAAAGCGGTGGGATGACAGGCGTGAGCCATCATGCCTGGCTGCATTTCTTAATTAATGTCTGTACGTTGTTTTTTCAACATAGCCGTATTGCACACTTACTAGACTACAGTATCCACAGGTTTTATAGGCAGTAAGAAATTGAACCGTGTATGACTCGCTTTGTTGGGATATGAGCTTCATAGTGATGGTCTGCAAATACATTTGCACTGTCTCCAACGTACCAGGGTACACCTGGATGGGGTAATAGCCACGTCTGCATCTTTCCAATCAGGGATAGTCGTGTGCTTTTGACGGTTTCCTTCGCGCAGCTTTGCCGAGCCCCGTGACAGACCAGCTGAGCTCGCAGACACACGACGGATAAGTAGCAGGTGATTCTCATCCGAGGGCTAAGCTAATCCACTCTTTCATATTTACCTTACGCTCAGGAGCTCCCACTTTAAGGCCTGTTAAAATAAAGCTCCCTGAGTCCCCAGAGAAATGGCTCTCAGCAGCGAGCCGGGGAAGGAACACGTGTCAGTCAAGCTGTTATTGGCTCTAATTAGCTGCCGTGCCGGCTGAGAGAGAACGTGCGGCTGCAGACACCTGTCAGTCAGAGACGCACCGTCCCCCCTGCCTCGCCCGGTCCTGCAGAGGAGGCACCTGTGAGAAGTGGCGGCCACCTGATGGCTATGATGACGTTGCTTTTTTTTTTCATTTGGAAAGTCTGTGGGTGTGTCCCTGAGTGGAAGTCAGGAAGGAACGTTCGAAAACACAATCTTCCGGCCGGGCGCGGCGGCTCACGCCGGTCATCCCAGCACTTTGGGAGGCCGAGGTGGGCGGATCACCTGAGGTCAGGAGTTCAAGACCAGCCTGGCCAACACGTGTGGAATCCTATCTCTACTAAAAATACAAAAAAAATAGCTGGGCGTGGTGGCAGGTGCCTGTAATCCCAGCTACTCAGGAGGCTGAGGCAGGAGAATCGCTTGAACCGGGGAGGCGGAGGTTGCAGTGAGCCGAGATGG
>NW_012107352.1:155729-160063 GCF_000951045.1 Mandrillus leucophaeus | reverse complement strand
TTTTCTCCATTTTGAAGTATCGTAAACATATGCAACGCACAGGAAATGGGTCCTCGGAGGCTGTTTGAGTCCGGAGCACACAGATAATTAGGTTAGTCAAGTAATTGAAATACAATATCGCAGGATAGCTTGGCTGTGTCCTTCCCGTCTATATATACCTGCTTGAGAGATTATTTACAGCCTTGTGGTGTCCTGGTGGTAAAAGATTTGTAATTGAAAAGTGTATCTAAACCGTTCGCGGACGACATCAGCCTATTGCAAATTCTTCTGAGCGAATGAGAAGGGAAGGGATCGTATAAAGTTATTAACAAATTACGCCAGGCGCCGTGGCTCACGCCTGTCGTCCCAGCGCTTTGGGAGGCCGAGGCGGGCGGATCACTTGAGGTCGGGAGTTCGAGACCAGCCAGGCCAACATGATGAAACCGCGTCTGTACTAAAAGTAGAAAAATTTACCAGGCGCGGTGGCGTGCACCTGTCATCCCAGCTACTCAGGAGGCTGAGGCGGGAGAATCGCTTGAACCCGGGAGGTGGAGGTTGCAGTGAGCTGAGATTGCACCACTGCGCTCCAGCCTGAGCAACAGAGCGAGACTCTGTCTCAAAAAACAAACAAACAAAAATTATCCAAGAGAAGAGATGCGTGAGCAGAGTATAGGCGGGGCAGGCATGAGCTTCTCGGTATCTCTTCCCAGTGAAACTGTGGGTAGAAAATATTACTGAGTAGATAACCTCATCCAGGTCTGGGATTCCAGGGTCTTTACTGGGGGATGTTCTCCTACACAGGTCGAACCTCCTGCATGGCTGACTTCAGTATTCAGCCCTTCCAGACGTGAAAGTGAATCCATGTTCCCCCAAACCCCAGCATCGATCCCAGAGCAGCTTAAATAACCCAGTATGGCCCAGAGCACCCGGTACGGCCCGAGGCACCCCGGCAAATACGGATTTTTTTTTCCTGGAGCCCTTGGAATGTTCTGTCCGATAAGAGTATCCTTCTGGCAGGGTTTGGTGGCTCACACCTGTCATCCCAGTACTTTGGGAGGCCGAGGCAGGTGGATCACCTGAGGTCGGGAGTTCGAGATCAGCCTGGCCAACATGGTGAAACCCCGTCTCTACTAAAAATACAGAATTAGCCGGGTGTGGTGGCAGGTGCCTGTAACGCCAGGTACTCGGGAGGCTGAGGCAGGAGAATCGCTTGAACTCAGGAGGCGGAGGTTTCAGTGAGCTGAGATCGCGCCACTGCACCCCAGCCTGGGCGACAGAGCGAGACTCTGTCTCAAAAAACAGAAAGAAAAATGGATGCACAGATAGAAAAATACACAGAAAATAGATAGATGGATAGACAGATGGATAGACAGATGGATAGATAGATAGATAATACAGAAAAATAAGTAAATAGATAATGGATATAGATAATAGATGAATAGAGATGAGAGATAGATGGATGACAGATACATAAATAGATGATTGATAAATGATGGATGGATCGAGAGAGATAGATGATAGAAAATAGATGGATAGAGATAGAAAATAGATGGATAGAGATAAATAAAAAATAGATGCGTCATAGATAAATAAATCAAAGAAAATTAGACAGGGCGACAGAGCGAGACTCCATCAAAAGGAGAGAACCTTCGGTGTGAAAGGACGTCTCACCACTGATGTCTGCCTGACTCTGAGAGCTTTACTCATGGGTGATACTTTGGAACTCAGAATATCCTAGATCCATGTCCAGCGACAGGGGGAGAAAGAGAGAGAGAGAGAAGACAGAGGAGACAGAGAGGGGAGAGAGAAGGGAGAAAGGAGAGAGAGAGAGAGAAGGGAGAAAGGAGAGAGAAAGAGAGAGAGGAGAGGGAGAGGAGAGAGAAGGGAGAGAGGAGAGACGGAAAGAAGAGGGACAGAGAGAGGAGAGAGAGAAGTGAGGGAAGTGGGGGAGAGAGGAGAGACAGAGAGAGGGGAGAGAAGGGGAGCGAGAGAGAGAAGAGAGAGGAGAAAGAAAGAGGGAAGAGAGAGAAAGAGGAGAGAGGAGAGAAAAAGCGAAGAGAGAGGAGAGAGAGAAGACAGAGAAAGAGAGAGAGGAGAGAGAGAAAAGAGAGAAAGAGAAAGAGAGGAGGGAGACAGAGAAAGACCCACCTCTTTCTCCCTGTTTCTGAAATTAGGAGCCCGTGTCTGCAGCCCAGATGCCATTTGGGAAAATCACGATTTTCTCCTGCACACGGTCCGGACGCCCAGGGCAAACAGGACAAATCTCCCACCTAACAGACAGCCCGTCTGGCAGGGTTTCGTATAGAAGCTGAGCCTGACTGAAATATCCTAAAAGAAAGCTTCCCTTTCAGTCACATCTTCCAACCTACCTTCTAAAAAAAAGAAGAAGTGGGGGGAGAGGGGGAGGTAACCATAGAACAATTCTTGTATTTATTTTCCTGCAAACAATCAAACGATTTAGCCAATGCTTCCTTTGGCTTCTCACCTTGATGCTGAAGTCGTTAATTATGAACTGCCTCGGGGCCTACGGCAGCTACAGCTGAGGCTTGTCAGGGAGTCCGCAGACCTCCGGTGGGGAGGGGAGGGGAGCGGGGAAAGGGGGGTCCTAAAAGGGCCACTGTGGCTGGCAGGAGGAAGGAGGGAGGGAGACTGGTGATGCCCCGACTTGTCCTGGATTTAGAACTTGCCTTGTTGGAGTCTGGGGCAGGAGATCCTCCTTACACCTTCCCCACCACAGCTGCCCAATCAAGGCACCACGCAAATGGATTCCCAGGACCCTCTGCCTCGACCTCCAAAGCCACATTGGCTTTCTGTTGCTGCCTGTGTCTTAACTGTCCCCAACAGGCTCTCTCAGCAGCCTGGATAAAGAGTTTTTCTCCAGGCCGGGCGCGGTGGCTCACACCTGTCATCCCAGCACTTTGGGAGGCCGAGGCGGGTGGATCACCTGAGGTCGGGAGTTCGAGACCAGCCTGGCCAACATGGTGAAACCCCCGTCTCTATTAAAAATATAAAAAATTATCCGGGCGTGGTGGCGGGCGCCTGTCATCCCAGCTACCAGGGAGGCTGAGGCAGGAGAATCGCTTGAACCCAGGAGGCGCAGGTTGCAGTGAGCCGAGATCGCACCACTGCACTCCAGCCTGGGCGACTGAGCGAGACTCTGTCTCAAAGCAAAAAAAAAAAAAAGAGTTTCCTCCAGCTCAGTCTTCAAACTTTCTGTTCCTATCATTTCTCTGAATCGTCCCGGCTCTTTGTCTTCCTCCTCTCTCTTCTCTGTCTCCACCCGGAAACTCTGCACCGTGTGTGAGGGTGGAATGGAGACTGACTGGCCTGTACCCTGAGCCTAGGGAATCCCGGTCCACAGCAGGGGATGCCACCAGCCGGCTCCCTGCGCAAGGGGGGCTGCTCTGCAATTCCCAGGGAATTGGGTTCCGCCCGATGCCACCGAGGTTCCTTTGGCCCTAAGGAAAGAACTTCAGGGGCTCAAAGGGGTACGTAAGACAACAGAACCATTGCCACGGGTCAGCCTCAGCAGATACCCCGGGCAGGTGAAGAAACCCAGTGAGAGGTGATTTGCGTGTCAGAGTTAAGATTCTACGAGGCCGGGTGCGGCGGCTCACGCCTGTCATCCCAGCACTTTGGGAGGCCGAGGTCGGGAGTTCGAGACCAGCCTGGCCAACGTGGCAATGCCCCGTGTCTACCCAAAATACAAACATTCACCGGACATGGTGACACGCATCTGTAGTCCCAGCTACTCAGGAGGCTGAGGCAGAAGAAATCAAGACACAAAAATTATCTGGGCGTGGTGGCAGGTGCTTGTAATTCCAGCTACTCGGGAGGCTGAGACAGGAGAATTGCTTGAACCGGGACCGGGAGGCGGAGGTTGCAGTGAGCTGAGATCGCACCACCGCACTCCAGGCTGGGCGACAGAGCGAGACTCTGTTAAAAAAAAAAAAAAAAAGAGTTAAGAGTCTATCACGCCTGTCATCCCAGCACTTTGGGAGGCCGAGGCAGGCGGATCACCTGAGGTCGGGAGTTCGAGACCAGCCTGGTCAACATGGTGAAACCCCGTCTCTACTAAAAATACAAAAATTAGTAGTGATGGGCGCCTGTCATCCCAGCTACTCAGTAGTCTGGGCAGGAGAATTACTGAAACTTCATCTAAAATAATATTAATAAAAATAAATAAATAAATGTATACTGAGGAGTGGAATATTTAATTCATTTATTTATTTTTATTTCATTATTTTGTTGTGTTGTTTAGACAGAGTCTTGGTCCATCGCCCGGACTGGAGTGCAGTGGCGTGATCTCGGCTCACTGCAACCTCCGCCTCCCCCAGGGTCAAGCGATTCTTCTG
>NW_012107352.1:150484-152991 GCF_000951045.1 Mandrillus leucophaeus | reverse complement strand
TGTATTAGGTAAATTACAGCAGACTCTGAATTTCACGTGTATTAGGTAAATTACAGTAGACTCTGAATTTCAGAACATCTATACAATGAAATCTAAAACGCACTCTGCAATATTTGGTTAACCTGTACATAATTGTGTTCTCTGTGTGTGCGCGTGTGTGTGTGTTTTTAAAAAAGGTAAAAGGAAACTTTGAATTATTTAAGTCTGAAGCAAAGGGGACATTTAATTGTACATGATTTTTAATAATACTTTTATGGGGCTTAATCCTATCGCAAAGTTTTCCTCTCCTGGAAAATTCTTAATGGGCACGATTTGCTTGGATTATCCAAAGCCCTAAAGTGCAAATGCAGAGGGAGAGACCTCCATCATTTTATTGCATTTGGCCTCTCCTGGTTCTCTGTTGAGTGGATATAATGATGGTCATCAAGTCTCAATTCTGGTTTTGCTTCAGCCCTTTAAAAAACTACTGTGGTTTATTTTGCGTGTTTTCTTGTTGTTGTTTTTTTGGTTTTTTTTTTTTTTTTTTTTTTTTTCTTTTGAAATGGAATCTCGCTCTGTCGTCCAGGCTGGAGTGCAGTGGTGCAATCTCAGCTCACTGCAAGCTCCGCCTCCCGGGTTCACGCCATTCTCCTGCCTCAGCCTCCCCAGTAGCTGGGACTACAGGCGCCCGCCACCACGCCCGGCTAATTTTTGTATTTTTAGTAGAGACGGGGTTTCACCGTGTTAGCCAGGATGGTCTCGATCTCCTGAACTCGTGATCTGCCCGTCTCGGCCTCCCAAAGTGCTGGGATTACAGGTGTGAGCCACCACGTCCAGCCCATTTTTTTTGTGTGTTTTTAGTAGAGACAGGGTTTTATCACGTTGGCCAGGCTGGTCTCTATCTCCGGACCTCGTGATCCACCCGCTTCAGCCTCCCAAAGTGCTGGGATGAGAAGGCCTGTGAGCCCAGCCTGAAAAAAAGTCCTGAGGGTCAGACGGTGTGCAGGACAAACCCTCAGTGAAGGTTCTTACCTCCAAAACCCTCCTCTTGCACCAATAAAAGGGGGTCCATTTCAATCTCTGAAACCAAACAAACTATGCAGCATCCATGCCTTTGGCCAATGAGACTCACCACCTACAAAATCAAACCTCTCTTCTTTGGGCCGGGCACGGTGGCTCACGTCTGTCATCCCAGCATTTTGGGAGGCCGAGGCGTGTGTATCACCTGAGGTCAGGAGTTCAAGACCAGCCTGGTCAACATGGTGAAACCCCGTCTCTACTAAAAATACAAATATCAGCCTGGTGTGGTAGCAGGTGCCCTGTCTCTTATACACATCTAGATGTGTATAAGAGACAGGCCAGGCACAGTGGCTCACACTTGTAATCCTGGCACTTTGGGAGGCTGAGGCGGGTGGATCACCTGAGGTTGGGAGTTCGAGACCAGCCTGGCCAACACGGTGAAACCCCATCTCTACTAAAAATACAAAAACTAGCTGGGTTTGGTGGCAGGTGCCTGGAATTCCAGGTATTCCAGAGTCTGAGGCTTGAACTTGAGAGGTGAAGGTTACAGTGAGCCGAAATCACACCACTGTACTCCAGCCTGGGTGCAGAGTAACACTCTGTCTCACAAATAAAATAAAAACTGAGGGTCCTTGAATCGCCGTCTCACAAATAAAGTAACTATCATTAAAACTGAGGGTCCTTGAGTCGTATTCCCAGTTCTATTGACTCACCTCACTTTAAAACTATCATTCAAGTATCTGCCCCCGGTTTTCCTCGTCTCTGAATGGCTGTTTTTGCAGACCCACTGATTGCCAGGCAGAAACTCAGAATGAATGCCATTGATTCTTAGGACACAGAGTTAAATTCTGCAACAGCCAGCATCCTAACGCCTGGTTGCCTGCACCCACCAGCCTGTTGCAAATGCTAACAGAAAGTCTGAAAACGCGAAATTCTAAAAGAAGTGTTGCTTTTGTTTGACAATCAGACAGGCTCAACCAGATTGAGAGCCGGACCTGGTCGCTTGCTCCTGGTCAGCCCTCTTGGAGCAGGCAGGTGACGGCCCAAACGTCTTGCACAAATGTTGCCTAGACTCTGAGAATCCAAAAATGCCTTTTGCTCTTTGCAGTTCATGGGGAGTGTCCATCAGCGCTTATACCTGGGGCTGGAGATGCCAGTTCTAGGTAAATGCATTTAGGTGGTTTATTATTCTGATTAATTTAATTAGGATGTCATTAATTAATTTAATTTAATCATTACTCGATTTACTTAATTCATTAATTTATTCATTAATTTAGTATTTCATTCATTATAAATTTGATATGCCAATAAATTAATTCATTAATTTATTAATTAATCTAATTTATTCATCGCTTTTTATTAATTGATCTAATTAATTCATCGTTTTCATTAATTAATCTAATTCATCGCTTTTATTAATCTAATTAATTCATCACTTTTTCATTAATTGATCTAATTAATTCATCATTTTCATTAATTAATCTAATTAATTCATCGCTTGTATTAAT
>NW_012107352.1:149889-150434 GCF_000951045.1 Mandrillus leucophaeus | reverse complement strand
TAATTAATTCATCGCTTGTATTAATCTAATTAATTCATCACTTTTTCATTAATTGATCTAATTAATTCATCGTTTTCATTAATTAATCTAATTAAGTCATCGTTTTTATTAATCTAATTAATTCATCACCTTTTCGTTAATTAATCTAATTAATTCATCGCTTTTGTTAATTGATCTAATTAATTCATCGATTTTATTATTTGATTTAATTAATTCATCACTTTATTAATTAATTTGGTTTATTTGATTCGTTGATTTAATTAATTCGTTCGTTTTATTAATTTAATTAATTCACCGCTTTTGTTAATTAATTTAATTTATTTAATTTATTGATTTATTTAAGTCGTTAATTTTTTTAATTAATTATTTAATTCATTGACTTAATTTATTAATTTAATCAGGATGCTTCCTACATCTCGTACACGTGTTTTTAAGAAACGCCACACACTAGGAATTTAGTAATTCCTAAATGTCTGGCAGGCTTTCTCGGAGGAAGTACTGTTTTTCTTTAAAAACGGGAACCCTATTTCACCTGTCAGTAAGCA
>NW_012107352.1:144608-148444 GCF_000951045.1 Mandrillus leucophaeus | reverse complement strand
GAGGAGGAGGAGGAGAAGGAGGAGGAAGAGGAGGAGGATGACAATGGGGAAGAGGAAAGGGAGAGAGAGAAAGAAGGAGGGGAAGAGGGAGAAGAGAGAGAAAGAGCAGGGGAGAAGAGGAAGAGAAGGGAGGAGGAGATTCTATTCACAAGTCTACGGGTTAGGACATGGACAGATCTTTTAAGGTCACCATCCCAACCCACTGCAACTCTGTTTGGTTTTCCTGGAGCCTTATCTCGATATCTTACATTCAACTGTATCTGCAAAGACCCCTTTTCCTAATAAGGTCCCACTCACAGGTTCTGGGGATTAGGACATGGACATCTCTTTAGGGGACCACAGTTCAATCCACTGCAGGTGTATCCAGTTCCCTCTGGAGGCTCTAGGGGAGGATCCTTCCTGCCTCTCCCAGGTCCTGGGGGCTCCAGGCGTCCCTGGGCTTGTGGCCGCATCACTCCAGTCTCTGCCTCCGTCTCCACGTGGCCTCCTCTGGGTCTGTGTCTCCTCTTCTGTCTCTTAGAAGGACACCTGTCATTGCATTTAGGACCTACCCAACTCCAGGATGATCTCATCTCAAGATCTTTACCTTAAATACACCTGCAAAGACTCCATATCCAAATAAACTCTCATTCTGAAGGACAGCATGAACATGAATTTGGGGAGGGAGATGCCCTTGCACCCACTGCTTCCTCACAGTAAGAAAAATCTGTAAATACCTACTGAGCAAATGACTGGTCAAGCTCTTCTGACAAATATCCGATCACGATGTGGAGGGTGATTCACAGAACTTTCCACAACTTGTATGTGTATGCCAAGATTATATCTCTGCCATGGGGTTCTTTTTTGTTTGGTTTGCTTTGGTTTTTTTTTGGACACAGAGTCTTGCTCTGTGCCCCAGGCTGGAGTGCAGCGGTGCGATCTCGGCTGACTGCAATCTCCACCTCCCGGGTTCAAGCGATTCTCCTGCCTCAGCCTCCCGAGTAGCTGGGATGACAGGCAGATGCCACCGCGCCCGGCTAATTTTTGTATTTTTAGTAGAGACGGGGTTTCACCGTGTTAGCCCGGGGTATCACCAACTATTGCACTCGAAAGGCGTAGGCTTTTTCTGTAGAAAAACACACCTCAGAATTGATTCACGATTTCCTCTTGTGTGTCTGGGGGTTCCCGGGCTGTCCCCGGAATCGTCTTTGCAGGTCGAAGAGGTCCTGATGGCCGGGAGGTAAAATTCGGAGGAATTCAGCCAGGAGAGAGAAAAAGCCGTATCCTCATTTTGGGAGCTGAGAGGCGGGCCCCCGTGGCCTGCTTCCCGAGGCTGAGACCCAGGGAACAGCTGACGTTAACTGTGTGCTTCAGTAGAAGGCAGCCAGCAGAGGTGGCTGCAGGCTGCCACAGGGCAGAGAAATCCGAATCAGCCGCCTACCCCCAGATACCCGGCATGGTTCCCTCGTCCCCTGGAAGGGCTCAGAAGTTTGCTGAGACGCAATGAACCAAGACACTCTGTGCACGCTCAGCAGAGGCAGCAGAGGAAGGTGTGCCCTTCGGCCACAGACAGGCGGGACCAGAGTGGGGGGCCATGCTGGCCAACGTCCCCTACAGAAAGACGGCAATGGAGACCCCCAGATACAGCCTTGAAGACACCCACGGAGGCCTCTAGAGGCAGGTGCAGAAGGGCCAGCCAGAGTCCTTTACACCGGACGCAATTGTCAGTCACCCCAACCAGCTTCTTTGGCACCTGTAGACAGGTACAGAAGGGCCGGTCACACTCCTGACCTCTATACCCAATGCTCGGTCACCCAACCAACCTCCTTGGCACCTGTAGGCTGGTGCAGAAAGGCCGGCTGGAATCCCGCCCACGAGACCCAATGCTTGGTCACCCGCTCCCCCCCCACCCCAGGCTTTTTACCACCACCCCAGGACAAAACAGCCAGGAAGGACCAGCAGGACCTGCCCAGGTACACCGAAAATAACTGCGTTGGCCAACTCAGTACTGACTGTGAACGTCACGGTCTAGCGAGCCCTCCCAACGAGAATGATGCGACAGGTAAGCAGGTGTCTCTTTTTATTTTTATTTTTATGTATGTATGTATTTATTTATTTATTTTGAGACGGAGTCTCCCTCTGTCGCCCAGGCTGGAGTGCAGGGGCACCACCTTGGTTCACTGCAACCTCTGCCTCCCGGTTCAAGCCATTCTCCTGCCTCAGCCTCCCGAGGAGCTGGGATGACAGGCATGTACCACTGCACCCGGCTGATTTTTTTTTTGTATATTTAGTAGAAACGGGGTTGCATCGTGTTAGCCAGGATAGTCTCCATCTCTTGATCTCGTGATCCACCCGTCTCGGCCTCCCAAAGTGCTGGGATTACAGGCTTGAGCCACCGCGCCCGGCTCCTCTCCTAGTCTCTACTAAAAAATACAAAATTGGCGTGGTGGCGGGCACCTGTAATCCCAGCTAGTCAGCTGTCAGCGCGGCCAGGATAAAAACAGGCAGAAGAACGTGAAGAGATCAGACTGGCCTAACCTCCCAGCCTCCTTCTTTCTCCCGTGCTGGGAGCCAATTTTTGTATTTTTAGTAGAGACGGGGTTTCACCATGTTGGCCAGGCTGGTCTTGGACTCCTGACCTCAGGTGATCCGCCCGCCTCGGCCTCCCAAAGTGCTGGGATGACAGGCGTGAGCCACCGTGCCTGGCTGAGACTCTGTCTTTAATTTAAAAACTTAAACAGAAAGAAAAAAGAAAGAAGAAAATCCAGAGATTTTTGTTTTTAGTAAATTGAAGCCAAATTAGCTATTCCCAAACTACTACAAACTCTAAGTAAACAACAAAATCTTTCCAAATTGTCACGTGCATATGATATCATATTATATCCATAATAGATAATAGCATGCATATATAATATATACTATGTATAAAATAAGTGTATATTTTTAAATAAGTGTATATAATATACACTATGTATAAAAATCAGTGTATGCAGGTGCCGTGGCTCACGCCTGTCATCCCAGCACTTTGGGAGGCTGAGGCGAGTGGATCACCTGAGGTCAGGAGTTCGAGACCAGCCTGGTCAACATGGTGAAACCCCGTCTCTACGAAAAATACCAAAAATTAGCCAGGCGTGGTAGCGGGCACCTGTCATCCCAGCTCCTCAGGAGGCTGAGGCAGGAGAATCGCTTGAACCCGGGAGGCGGAGGCTGCAGTGAGCCGAGATCCCACCACTGCACTCCAGCCTGGGCTACAAGAGCAAAACTCCGTCTCGAAAACATAAAAGTAGAATATGTTGTAGGCATTGTGTTCCTTAGCTTGATCTACCATGAACTCTAAGTCTGTTACAAAATGGACTCACGAAGTTTATTAACTCTACAGCCTCCTAGGAAGATGAAGAAGTCGTTTACTTTTATGAGATAGAATCTGCTCGTTTGAAAATACAATTTTTGGCCGGGTACGGTGGCTCAAGCCTGTAATCCCAGCACTTTGGGAGGCCGAGGCAGGTGGATCACGAGGTCAGGAGATGGAGGCCATCCTGGCTAACACGGTGAAACCCCGTCTCTACTAAAAATACAAAAAAATTAGCCGGGCGTGGTGGCGGCGCCTGTAGTCCCAGCTACTCGGGAGGCTGAGGCAGGAGAATGGTGTAAACCCAGGAGGTGGAGCTTGCAGTGAGCGGAGATCACACCACTGCACTCCAGCCCGGGAGACAGAGCGAGACTCTGTCTCAAAAATAAAAAAAGAAATGAAAATACTTTTTTTTTTCAAAAACTTTAGATAATACTGAGTGTATTACAAAAATTAGCCAGTATATGCAGCTAATTTTTTTATTATTTTTTAATTATTATTTTATTTT
>NW_012107352.1:142598-144558 GCF_000951045.1 Mandrillus leucophaeus | reverse complement strand
TATTATATAAGAGATGGGGTCTTGTCATGTTGTCCAGGCTGGTCTTGAACTCCTGGGGGCTCAAGGGATCCACCCAGCCCAGCCTTGCCAAACTGCCGGGATTACAGGCATGAGCCACTGCACCTGGCTTCTCAGTTCTTTCTTGTCTCTGCCTTTTTAAGTCACGCTCTGGGCCGGGAACACCCGGGTTTTCAACTGGGGCTTTCAGCGATGGGCCCGTCATGTCTGCTACTGATCACAAGTAACGATTATTTCAAGAGAAAGGCACAGGGGCCCCCGGCTGATACAGAATGTTCCCCCAAGGAGAGATAACATCTGTGACTCATGACTAATTCTCTAGAACATGCTCTGCGGGGCTTTTTTCTGTGTGGGGATGGGAGGACGGAGTCTCGCTCTGTTGCCCAGGCTGGAGTGCGATGGTACGGCCTCAGCTCACTGCACCCTCTGCCTCCCGGGTTGAAGTGATTCTCCTGCCTCAGCCTCCTGAGTGGCTGGGATGACAGGCACCTGCCACCATGCCCGGCTAATTTTTGTGTTTTTAGTAGAGACGGCGTTTCACCATGTTGGCCAGGCTGGTCTCGAACTCCTGACCTCGTGATCCGCCCGCCTCAGCCTCCCAAAGTGCTGGGATGACAGGCGTGAGCCACCGCTGTGCCTGGTGGGAAAAAGATTTTAATTCTGTGTTCCCTACAACAATCTCACTCACACACAGACACACACATACAGACACACACAATTATTCCAAGCGCGGCTGCTGAAAGCTTCCTTACTGCACCTGCAGGAAATTTTACTGAAACCCATTCCCACCCAAAGAAGCAAAATCTCAATAACTCAGAGATAGCATGTCATCCTTCAAGCCAAGGGGCCCACGGGGAACCTGCTACCGTAGCATTCTCCACTATCTGCAGGGACATCAGAAACCGACCACACCTCAGGACGCCTCTCACGCTGTTCCAGTAACGAGAAAAGCAAACACACAGCCGAGGGAGGGGGCCTTCGGGTAACTGCACAGAGAGTTTCAAAATTCAAATGTACTTCGGACAGAGAGTAATGTTGTGAGAAATGGGAAAGTTCTCCTTCAAAGATTATAAAAAGTCACAATTTCTTACTCTAAGATTGCTACCCCCATTAGAGTGTGTGTGTGTGTATATATATATTCTATAATATTGCTAGCCACTATTACTGTGTATATATATACTCTGTAAGACTGCTATCCACAATTAGTGTGTGCATATATATTCTATAAGAATATATATTCTATAAGAACATATATATTCTATAAGAATATATATACACACACACTGTAAGATTGCTACCCACTATTAGTGTGTGTGTGTATATATATATACATGCTATAAGATTGCTATCCATATTAGTGTGTGTATATATATACACACAATAAGATTGCTATGCACTATGTGTGTGTATATATATACACACACTATAAGATTGCTATCTACTATTAGTGTATAATATATATACACTATAAGATTGCTATCCACTATTAGTGTGTATATATGCACACTATAAGATTTCTATGTACTATTAGTGTGTATGTATATATACACTGTAAGATTGCTATCCACTATTAGTGTGTGTGTGTATATATATATACACTCTGTAAGATTGCTGTCCACTATTAGAGTGTATATATATATACACACACAAACTGTAAGATCACTATTAATGTGTGTGTATATATATATCACTACAAGATTACTATCCACAATTAGTGTATAATATATGTATGTACACTATAAGATTGCTATCCACTATTAGCATATATATATACACACTATAACATTGCTATCCATTATTAGTATATATATATACACACTATAACGTTGGTATCCATTATTAGTGTGTGTATATATATACACACACTATAAGATTGCTATCTACTATTGGTGTGTATATATATATACACTATAAGATTGCTATCCACTATTAGTGTGTATAT
>NW_012107352.1:141532-142412 GCF_000951045.1 Mandrillus leucophaeus | reverse complement strand
ATAAGATTGCTATCCACTATTTGTGTGTGTGTGTATATATACACATATATATATACACTATAACATTGCTATCCATTATTAGTGTGTATATATACATATACATATACATATACACATACACTATAAGATTGCTATCCACTATTAGTGTGTACATATATTTTAAAAAGACGAAATGCTTTCTTCTTTGTTTAAAAAAAAAAAGAAAGAAAATCCTCTGAAAGCCGGATAAGGTGGCTCACGCCTGTCATCCTAGCACTTTGGGAGGCTGAGGCAGGTGGATATATATATACACACACACACACACACACAATAAGATTGCTATCCACTATTAGTGTGTGTGTATATATATACACTATAAGATTGCTATCCACTATTAGTGTGTGTGTATAGATCTATACATATATACACTAGGATTGCTATCCGCTATTAGTGTGTGTGTATATATATACACACACAGATACACACACACTGTAACATTGCTATGCTCTATTAGTGTGTGTATATACACACACACACTCTGTAACATTGCTATGCACTATTAGTGTGTATATATACACACACACACAGATACACACACTCTGTAACATTGCTATGCACTATTTGTGTGTGTATATACACACACACACACATTCTGTAACATTGCTATGCACTATTTGTGTATATGTACACACACACACACACACTCTGGAACATTGCTATGCACTATTAGTGTGTGTATATATACACACACACCCCATAAGATTGCTATCAACTATTAGTGTCTATATATACATATATGTATACCATAAGATTGCTGGCCGGGGGCGGTGGCTCACGCCTGTCATCCCAGAACGTTGGGAGGCCGAGACGGGCGGATCACGAGGTCAGGAGATCGAGACCA
>NW_012107352.1:134305-139757 GCF_000951045.1 Mandrillus leucophaeus | reverse complement strand
AAAAAAAAAAAAAATTCCTCTGAGATCTGGCCATGGTGGCTCACGCCTGTTATCCCCGCACTTTGGGAGGCTGAGGCAGGTGGATCACCTGAGGTCAGGAGTTTGAGACCAGCCTGGCCAACATGGTGAAACCCTATAGCAAGTAAAAAAAAAAAAAAAAAAAAAAAGCCAGGCATGGTGGCAGGCACCTGTAATCCCACCTACTCAGGAGGCTGAAGCAGAAGAATTACTTGAAGGGAGGTGGTGGCTCACGCCTGTCATCCCAGCACTCTGGGAGTTCAAGGTGGGCGAATCGCCTGAGGTCAGGAGTTCGAGACCAGCCTGGCCAACGTGGTGAAACCCCGTCTCTACTAAAAATACAAAAATTAGCCGAGTCTGGTGGTGGGCACCTGTAATCCCAGGTACCCAGGAGGCTGAGGCGGGAGAATCCGTTGAACTCGGGGGGCAGAGGTTGCGGCGAGCCGAGATCGTGCCACTGCGCTCCAGCCTGGGTGACAGAGTGAGACTCCGTCTCCAAACAAACAAACGAAAATTTCTCAGAGAATCCAGTCCTATGGAAATGGAACATGGATGGAACTGGGGGCTTACAGAGTGCGGAAGATGGTCTTAGAGCATTTTGGACGTCCTGCCTTGGGGTTTACGTCACAACGTTCAGGCACAAAAGGGAACTGGGAGAGCGTCTCCTCCAGTAATTGGCTCCCATCCGCCATCAAGCCTTTGGACAGAGAGACCCACGTGGGGGAAACTGAGTGTAAGAGCATGTTCATTAGGCGGTGAGGCTGGGTCTTCAGAGGCTCCTAGCTGTACTATCACTGGAGGGGACCATGCCCGTCCATGGTGGTGTGGAGTCCCCGGGACACTCCCCTCGGTCTTTAAACGTCAACGTGGATCCTGACGTTGGCTGTTGACAGTTGTCTCTCCATCATAACGCCACATACGAGCTGTCATTCATCACAAAGGTAAAGCCCCCGAGAGTGACCACATCACCGCCTTGCAGGGGCGGCTGGTGGGGAAGCAGGAGGGATCCCCCAGACACCTCTTTGTCCTCGGTCTGTGGGTCCAGCGTCCCGGGTGAGTTGGCTTCCGTCTTGGCCAACTGGACCACCAGGGACTCCTCAGGGCCACCTTCTGGCTCTGCACCTGCTATCTTGTGGAGGTGGGCCACGTTCTGGGTGTCTGTGATCCACTCCTACCAGGAGGAAACGTTCTGTAGCTCAAACACAACAGACACACCACAGACAGTGTCCACATGGTACCCACCGCAGACGTCCCCAGAACCGGGCAGCCTCCCACGGAAACCACGCCGTTCCCAATGGAACAGAAAAGCCATCTCGTCTGGGAGGTCTAAGTCCCCTCCAAAGCTCTTGTCGGGGGCATGCGGGGGCTCTGAAACGGATACCCTTCTAAACCAAAAATAAAATTCTTTTTTTGTTGTTTTATTGAGACAGAATTTCACTCTTGTTGCCCAGGCTGGAGCGCAATGGCGTGATCTCGGCTCACCGCCACCTCCGCCTCCCCGGTTCTAATCCATTCTCCCGCCTCAGCCTCCTGAGTAGCTGGGATTAGCGACATGCACCACCGCACGCGGCTAATTTTGTATTTTTAGTAGAGACGGGGTTTCTCCGTGTTGGCCAGGCTGGTCTCAAACTCCCAACCTCAGGTGATCCACCCGCCTCGGCCTCCCAAAGTGCTGGGATCAAAGGCATGAGCCACCGTGCCTGGCCCCCAAAAATAAAATTCTAAGCCCTGCAACAGGCTGACGGACTCTCCACAGGGTCAAGGTGATTCCAAAGTTATCTTAAAACCTAGTTTGAGACATCACAGGAAGTCAGAGTTGGACATGCTTCCTTCTACCCTGTTCCCTTTCAAATTCAGACACAACCGAGCCGCATTAAAATCAACACGCAGGCCGGGCACGGTGGCTCATACCTGTCATCCCGGCACTGTGGGGGGCCGAGGTGGGTGGACTTGAGTTTGAGACCAGCCTGGACAACATGGTGAAACCCCTTCTCTACTAAAAATACAAAAATGAGCCGGGCATGGTGGCAGGTGCCTGTCATCCCAGCTCCCCAGGAGGCTGGGGCATGAGAATTGCTTGACCCCGGGAGGTGGAGGTTGCAGTCAGCGGAGATCGCGCCACCGCACTCCAGCCTGGGCAACAGAGCGGGACTCCATCTCACAATAAACACACACATAAATAAATGAATACGAGAAATGACTCAACCTCCCAGCTACTCGGGAGGCTGAGGCAGGAGAATCGCTTGAACCCGGGAGGCGGAGGTTGCAGTGAGCCGAGATCGTGCCACTGCACTCCAGCCTGGGCGACACAGTGAGACTCCATTTCAAAATAAAGACACACATAAATAAATAAATAAGAAAATGACTTAACTCCCCAGCTACTCAGGAGGCTGAGGCAGGAGAATGGCTTGAACCCGGGAGGCAGAGGTTGCCGTGAGCCGAGATCGCACCACTGCACTCCAGCCTGGGTGACAGAGCGCGACTCCGTCTCACAATACACACACACATAAATAAATAAGAAAATGACTCACCCTCCACATTTTTGAAAAGCTCTCTCTGGGGTCTGAAAGAATATTGTTTCGGCTAGATCTCTAACTGGATCCAAAGCTGAAAATTCAGTCACAGCTTGAGCAACGACAATATCAGACCTTGTACGATTCTTCTTGCTGCCGTCACCAAGCTGCCCAGCTTTACCTGGGCTGCTTTTCTTTTTGAGAGACGGAATCTCGCTGTGTCACCCAGGCTGGAGTGCAGTGGTGCAGTCACAGTTCACTGCAGCCTTAAACTCCTAGCCTCAAGCCATTCTTCCGCCTCGGCCTCCCAAGTAGCTGGGACTACAAGAACATGCTACCATGCCCGGCTCATTTTGTGTTTTCTTTTTTTCAGACAGAGTTTCACCCTTGTCACCCAGGCTGGAGTATAATGGTGCAATCTCAGCTGACTGCAACCTCCACCTCCTGGGTTCAAGCAATTCTCCTCCCTCAGCCTCCAGAGTAGCTGCGATTACAGGCGTGTGCTAGTGCACCCGACCAATTTTTATATTTTTAGTAGAAGTGGGGGTTTTGGAATGTTGGCCAGGCTAGTCTCGAACTCCTGACCTCAGGTAATCCACCCGCCTCAGCCTCCTAAAGTACTGGGATGACAGGTGTGAGCCACTGCACCTAGCCAAACTAATTTTTTGGTTTTTTTTTTTGTTTTGTTTTGTTTTTTGAGACGAAGTCTTGCTCTGTCACCCAGGCTGGAGTGCAGTGGCGCGATCTCGGCTCACTACAACCTCCACCTCCTGGGTTCAAGCGATTCTCCTGCCTCAGCCTCCCAACTAGCTGGGACTACAGGTGCACGTCACCACGCCCGGCTAATTTTTGTGTTTTTATTAGAGACGGGGTTCCACCATGTTGGCCATGCCGGTGGCCAGGATGGTCTCGATCTCTTGACCTCGTGATTCACCTGCCTCAGCCTCCCAAAGTGCTGGGATCACGGGCGTGAACCACTGCGTCTGACCCTAATTTTTGTATTCTTAGTAGAGATAGGATTTCACCATATTGGCCAGGCTGGTCTCGAACTCGTGACCTTGTGATCTGCCAGCCTCGGCCTCCCAAAGTGCTGGGGTTACAGGTGGGAGCCACCGTGCCCGGCCCCTCTGAAATGATTCTGTCAGGCTATTAATCTTTTCTCCCACTTCACAGATACTCTGCAAGCAAAATCCTCCACCCATGCCTGGCAGGTGTCCTCCTTACCTCCATAATTTCCGTAAAGATAGAAGGAGAAGAGACACCATCAGAAGGATGGCCAGGCTGGAAACTAACATAAATTTGGACAGCTTCGGTTTGGGAGGCGTGCGAGGCTCTGGGCACGAATCTGAAACGAAACGAAAAGGCTGCTGGGCATTTTCAACATGATGGTTCATCTCATCCCCAACCACCCTCCTCATTGTTTCGTGGTTTTTTTCTTCTTCATTGTTTATTTGTTGTTTCGGTTTTTTTTGGTTTTTGTTTTTGTTTTTGTTTTTGTTTTGTAAATATTAGTGTCAGCAAATCTTTTACTTACTTTATTTATTTATTTTTTTTTTTTGAGACAGAATCTCACTCTGTCACCCAGGCTGGAGTGCAGGGGCACGATCTCAGCTCACTGCAACCTCCACCTCCCGGATTCAAGCGATTTTCCTGCCTCAGCCTCCCGAGTAGCTGGGATTACAGGGCAGGTGCCACCACGCCCAGCTAATTTTTTTGTATTTTTTAGTAGAGATGGGGTTTCTCCGTGTTGGCCAGGCTGGTCTCAAACTCCAGACCTCAGGTGATTGACCTCAAGCCTGCCTCGGCCTCCCACAGTGCTGGGATCACAGGCTTGAACCCCTGGGCCCAGCCCCGTCTGGTATTTTTAATACAGTGATTCTCCTGCCTCAGCCTCCTGAGTAGCTGGGATTACAGGCACCTGCCACCACACCGGGCTAATTTTTGTATTTTTAGTAGAGACAGGTCTCAATTTTTTTTTTTAATGAATGTTAGTGTCAACAAATTTTGATTCCTATGGAAAATATTCCGGAAAGAGACACTGTGTCTCTGGATAAGAACACATCCCACAGCCATTCCCAGGAAGTAAGGGCAGGTTCCACATGCAGCCTTTGGAGGCTTGTGGTTGCTGGGGGTCTTTACAGCATAGGAGAGCTTGCTTTTGGCTGTTGGTGGCTGTACACCTGAAATTATGCCCCCTGAAAAGATACATTGAAAGCTGGGCACTGTGGCTCACGCCTTTAATCCCAGCACTTTGGGAGGCCGAGGCGGGCGGATCACAAGGTCAGGAGTTTGAGACCAGCCTGGCCAATACGGGGAAACCCGACTCTACTAAAAATACAAAAATTAGCCATGCTTGGTGGTGCCTGCCTGTCATCCCAGCTACCCGGGAGGCTGAGGCGGGGAACGGCATGAACCCGGGAAGCGGAGGTTGCAGTGAGCTGAGATCACACCACTGCACTCCAGCCTGGGCGACAGACTGAGACTCTGTCTCAAAATTAAAAAAAAAAAAAAAAGAAGGAAAACTGGCCCGAGTGAAAGCGGGCAGGGAGCAAAGCAAGGAGCGGAATTGCTTGTTGCTTTCTAGATGGAGCCCTGGAGGATGAGAGAAGACTGAGCTTGCTCAGACACACGCTCTGCTCACAAACACACTCCCTCCCACCTCCCAAGAAGGCAGGACAGTGTCGGTGGCTATGGCTACGCCAGCCCGGTGACAAGGTTATGCGGCCCTGCTGCGTAACAAACATTACCCCGAGTCTCGCCTCTCTGCCAGCACGTCACCTCTGACCAGTCGCTCGGGTACGTGTCTGGCCCATACGCATCCTCCATGGCCTTCACCCGGGCCCGGAAAGCATAGCACTTCTCGGCATCCAAGTCGTCTATGGTGACATTGCAGCTATTTGCCTGTTTGGACTGGAGAAACA
>NW_012107352.1:131091-132511 GCF_000951045.1 Mandrillus leucophaeus | reverse complement strand
TGGCACAATCTCAGCTCACTGCAACCTCCGCCTCCACGGTTCAAGCGATTCTCCTGCCTCAGCCTCCAGAGTAGCTGGGATGACAGGCAGGCACCACCACACCCGGCTAATTCTTGTATTTTTAGTAGAGACGGGGTTTCACCACGTTGGCCAGGCTGGTCTCGAACTCCTGACCTGACGTGATCCACCTGCCTCGGCCTCCCAAAGTGCTGGGATGACAGCCGTGAGTCACCACATCCAGCCCTAAATATCGTTCTCTAAAAGGGTCGGTCAGGGAGATATGAGTGTGGGCACGGTGCACCTGCTTGGTGGGGAGGAGAGGAGACGCAAGGAGAGGGCGGATACCTGGAAGTTCCCTTGGTGTATCTCAAAGAGCCCAGGGAAGGTGGATTTCGGGTCTGGCACGCTGGGCATGAGAAACTTCTTCACTCTGAAATAGAGACGGAGAATGTGGTCAGGTCAGCCACCGTCCCCCAAGCAGGGCTGGGAAGAAGCACGTGCAGGGTATGGACCCCGGGGAGACACCAAGAATGGCAGGGCAGGGCCTTCCGCGTGGATACATGTGTCTCCTCACCCTCCCCAGGGACCCTGCCTCTGGGGTCCTCACAAAGTTCCCACCAGGAGGTCGGGCGCGGTGGCTCACGTCTGTCATCCCAGCACTTTGGGAGGCCGAGGCGGGCGGATCACCTGAGGTCAAGAGATCGAGACCAGCCTGGTCAACATGGTGAAACCCCGTCTCTAATGAAAATACAAGAAAAAAATTAGCCAGGGCACCTGTAGTCCCAGCTACTCGAGAGGCTGAGGCAGGAGAATGGCGTGAACCCGGGAGGCAGAGGTTGCAGGGAGCCGAGATCTTAAAAATATAAAAGCTCCCACCAGGAATAAGGCGTGATGGACAGTGAGCCACGTCCTGTGCACACAACGCATTTGCATTAAATACGTGATTATTTGCGTCTTGTTGATGAGATGGGCTGAAATGAGACCGTCATGTTGAAAATTCCTATGTTGAAATTCTAATCCTCAACCTCACAATGAAACTATATTTGGAAATGGGGGAGGGGGTCTCTAACAAGGTGATGATGGTAAAATGAGGTCACTAGGGAGGGTCTGTTTGAACAGGGCTGAGGTATTTATAAGAAGAGGAGGTTGGCCGGGTGCAGTGGCTCATGCCTGTCATCCCAGCACTTTGGGAGGCCGAGGCGGACGGATCTCCTGAGGTCAGGTGTTCAAGACCAGCCTGGCCAACATGGTGAAACCCCATCTCTACTAAAAATACAAAAATTAGCCAGGCGTGGTGGCACACACCTTTAGTCCCAGCTCTTCAGGAGGCTGAGTCAGGAGAATGGCTTGAACCTGGGAGGCAGAGGTTGCAGTGAGCCAAGATCGCGCCACTGCACTCCAGCCTGGGCGACACAGTGAG
>NW_012107352.1:119115-126016 GCF_000951045.1 Mandrillus leucophaeus | reverse complement strand
GGCCTTCACCCGGGCCCGGAAAGCATAGCACTTCTCGGCATCCAAGTCGTCTATGGTGACATTGCAGCTATTTGCCTGTTTGGACTGGAGAAACACACACACACACACACACACACACACACACACACAATGATTAGTGATGTAACCTGTGAGTCTGGAGTTTTCCTTCCGGTGGGTTCATGCTCTCGCTGACTTCAAGAATGAAGCTGCAAGGCCGGGCACGGTGGCTCACGCCTGTCATCCCAGCATTTCGGGAGGCCGAGGTGGGCAGATCAGCTAAGGTCGCCAGTTTGAGACCAGCCTGGCCAACATGGAGAAACCCCGTCTCTACTAAAAATACAAAAATTAGCCGGGCATGGTGGTGGATGCCTGTAATCGCAACTACTTGGGAGGCTGAGGCACCAGAATGGCTTGAACCCGGGAGGCAGAGGTTGCAGTGAGCCGAGCTCGTGCCACTGCACTCCAGCCTGGGCAACAAGAGTGAAACTCCATCTCAAAAAAAAAAAAAGAATGGAGCCGTAGACCTTCTTGGTGAGGGTTACAGCTCTTAAAGGTGGCACGGACCCGAACAGTGGGCAGCAGCAAGATTTATTGTGAAGAGCGAAAATTTATTGTGAAGACCGACAATTTATCGTGAAGACCGACAATTTATCGTGAAGACCGAAAGGACAAATCTTCCACAGTGTGGAAGGGGACCCAGATGGGTTGCTGCTGCTGGCTGGGGCGGCCAGTTTTTAATTCCCTTATTTGTCCCCGCTCATGTCCTGCTGATTGGTCCACTTTACAGAGGGCTGATTGGTCCATTTTACAAACCTCTAGCTAGCTGCAGAGTGCTGATTGGTGCGTTTTTACGGAGCACTGATTGGCGCATTTTACAAACCTCTAACTAGCTGCGGAGCACTGATTGGCGCATTTTACAAACCTCTAACTAGCTGCAGAGCACTGATTGGTGCATTTTTATGGAGCACTGATTCGTGCATTTTACAAACCTCTAGCTAGCCACAGAGTGCTGATTGGTCCCTTTTTATGGAGCACTGATTGGTGCATTTTACAAACCTCTAGCTAGCTGCAGAGTGCTAATCGGTGCATTTTTATGGCTCACTGATTGGCACATTTTAGCAAACTTCTAGCTAGCCACAGAGCGCTGATTGGTGCATTTTTATGGAGCACTGGCGCATTTTACAAACCTCTAGCTAGCCGCAGAGCACCGATTGGTGCATTTTTACAGAGCAGTGATTGGTGCATTTTACAAACCTCTAGCTAGCCGCAGAGCACCGATTGGTGCATTTTTACAGAGCAGTGATTGGTGCATTTTACAAACCTCTAGCTAGCCACAGAGTGCTGATTGGTGTATTTTTATGGAGCACCGATTGGTGTATTTTACAAACCTCTAGCTAGTCACAGAGTGTGTATACGTGTATATATATAAGCTGTGTATATAAGGTGTGTACATATATGTGTGTATATATAAAGCGTGTATATATGTGTGTATATATGTGTATATAAGCTGTGTATATAAGGTGTGTATATATGTGTGTATATATGTGTATATATAAGCTGTGTATATTAGGTGTGTACATATATGTGTGTATATATGTGTGTGTATATAAGCTGTGTATATAAGGTGTGTATATATGTGTATATATAAGCTGTGTATCTATATGTGTATATATGTGTGTATATATGTGTGTATATATAAGCTGTGTATATAAAGTGTGTATATACGTGTGTGTATATATGTATATAAGCTGTTTATATATGTGTGTATATATGGTGTATGTAAGGTGTGTGTATATATGGTGTATGTAAGGTGTGTATATACATGGGTATAAATATGTGTATATAAGCTGTGTATATAAAGTGTGTATATATATGTGTGTTGTGTGTCTATATAAGCTGTGTATACCCATATGTGTGTGTATATATGCATGTATATAAGCTATGTATGTATGTGTGTGTGTATATATGTGTATGTGTATACACACATATATGTAGATATACAGTCATGCATTGCTTAACGATGGGATGTGTTCTGATGGATACTTTGTGAGGTGACTTCTCCATTGTGAGAATATTGTAGAGTTTATTGAGACACACCTCGCTGGTCTAGCCCATTGCACACCTAGGCTGTATAGCAAATTGTTCCTGGGCTATGCACCTGTACAGCACGTTATTGTACCGAATAGTGCAGGCAAACCTAATGCAAGTATTTGTGTATCTAAACATATCTAACCATAGAAAAGCTACAGGAAAAATAGGGTATAGAAGAAACTAATTGGGACACCTGCATAGGACAGCTGTGTGATAATCACAGGGGACTACCGTGATACATGCCGTCTGCTGACGACAAAAAGGTCCTTAGGCACCACATGACTCTGTGTGCGTCTGTGTGTCTGTGTGTCTGTGTGTGTGTCTGCGTCTGTGTCTGTGTGTGCGTGTCTGTGTGTGCCTGTTTCTGTGTGTGTCTGTGTGCCTGTGTGTGTCTGTCTTTGTGTGCATGTCTGTGTGTGTGTCTGTGTGTGTGCGTGTCTGTGTTTCTGTGTGTGTCTATGTGTGTGCGTGTCTGTGTTTCTGTGTGTATCTGTGTGTGTGTCTGTGTGCCTGTGTTTGTGTGTCTGTGTGTGTGTGTGTCTCTGTTTCTGTGTGTGTCTATGTGTGTGCGTGTCTGTGTTTCTGTGTGTGTCTGTGTGTGTGCCTGTGTCTGTCTTTTTGTGCGTGTCTGTGTGTCTGTGTGTGTGCATGTCTGTGTTTCTGTGTGTGTCTGTGTGTGTGTCTGTGTGCCTGTGTTTGTGTGTCTGTGTGCCTGTGTTTGTGTGTCTGTGTATGTCTGTGTGTGTGTGTAGAGAGACAGATATGTAGAGATAGAGGTAGGACTAGAGGTAGATAAATGATAGATAAAAAGATAAAACAGAGAGACGATAGACTTGATAGATGATACATAGATAGATGATAGATAGATGATAGAGAGATAAATAGATGATAGATAGATAGATAGATAGATAGATAGATAGATAGATAGATAGATAATACATAGACAGAAGACAGAGAGAAGTAGACAGATAGATGATACATAAATAGATAGAGACAGATAGTTGATAGATAGATATATAGATACATACGTAGATAGATAAATACATAGATAGGATAGTAGATGGTAGAATAGAGAGAGATAATAGGTAGGTAGATAGAGATGATAGATGAGCTAGATAGAGATAGGGATGATATACATAGATGATTGATGGTACATAGATAGATAAAAGAGAGTTGGTACATAAAATAGATATGGATAGAGCAATAGAGAGATAGAACAAAGAGAGTTAATTGATAAAATAGATGATAGATTGAAAGACAGAGAGAGACAAAATAAAATTATATAGATAGATAGATGATAGATTGAAAGAGAAAGACAGAAAAAATAGAATGAGATAGATAGATAGATAGATAGATAGATAGATAGATAGATAGATAGATTAGATAATAGATTGAAATATAGAGATAGAGGTAAAATAGAATGATAGATAGATAGATAGATAGATAGATAGATAATAGATTGAAATATAGAGATAGAGGTAAAATAGAATGATTAGATAGATAGATAGATAGATAGATAGATAGAGATAGAGTCAGATAAAATAGAATGAGATAGGTAGATAGATAGATACATACATACCTAGATACATACATAGATGATAGATTGAAAAAGATACAGAGAGATATAATAGAATGATATGGATAGACAGATAAATTGAAAGACAGAGAGAATGATATAGATAGAGATAGACAGATAGATATAGATAGATCATAGATAGATAGATAGATAGATAGATAGATAGATAGATAGATAATAGTTTGAGAGACAGAGAGAGAGAAAAAATAGAACAATATAGATGATAGATTGAAAGACAGAGATAGAGGTAAAATAGAATGAGATAGATAGATTGATTGATTGAAAGAGATAGAGACAGATAAAGTAGAATTAGATAGATAGATAGATAATAGGTTGAAAGACAGAAAGAATGATATAGAGATGGATAGATAGATAGATAGATAGATAGATAGATAGATAGATAGATAGATAGACAGACAGACATATTATTGGTTCTCTTTCTCTGGAGACCCCTCAGAGACACAGAGAGAAATGCGAGCTGGACTAGAGCTGTCTCAGGAAGAAACAGCACAGTGGAATTCAGGCAGGTGTAGACAGAGGGGACCCGGGAGTCTGATTGAACAGCGAATCCCACAGCCCACACCTGGGGGACGCCCAGCCACCATCGCCCTGAGTCACGGCCGCCCGGCTCACCTGCCACTCCGTGTCGAAGGGGCTCCGGTACTGAACCTCATAGAGGAGACCCCTGTAGGACAGGTCAGAACACGTCACCGTTACCGCGTCCTGATGCCACGAAAAGCTCACCTGCTTCGGGGAACTGGGCTTCACTGAGAAGAAGAAATAACAGAAGCTTCATGTTACAGACAGAGTGACATCCCTCCTCTCTGAGATGACTGTGACAGGCTTACTTCATCCCCTTTCTCTAGTGTGTACCCCTCTCTTCCCTTAATACCTTATGGGGCTTGGGGTTCGCCCGTCTTCATTACTTTTATAGGAGAAGCTTCCACCAGAGCTCCGAGAACCTGTTAGGTTTGCGAAGGACCTGTCTAAAATTCTGTGGAAAATGTCCTGTGTGTCTCTTACAGGCTAAATTATGTCCCCCACAAAAAATACATGTTAAAATCCCAACTCCCCAGAAACTCAGAATGGGACTGTATTTAAAAATAGGATCCTTTGGGAGGCCGAGGCGGGCGGATCACCTGAGGTCAGGAGTTCGAGACCAGATTGACTCACATGGAGAAACCCTGTCTCTGCTAAAAATACAAAACTAGCTGAGCGTGGTGGTGCCTGCCTGTAATTCCAGCTCCTCGGGAGGCTGAGGCAGGAGAATCGCTTTAACCCCGGAGGCAGAGGTTGCGTGAGCCGAGATCATGCTATTGCACCCAGCCTGGGGCACAGGAGCAAAACTCTATCAAAAAAAAAAAAAAATTCATCTGGCTGGACACAGTGGCTCACACCTGTAATCTCAGCAGTTTGGGAGGCCAAGGTGGGTGGATCACAAGGTCAGCAGTTCGAGACCAGCCTGGCCAATAGGGTGAAACCCAGTCTCTACTAAAAAAAATACAAAAATTAGCTGGCTGTGGTGCCAGGCGCCTGTAGTCCCAGCTACTCGGGAGGCTGAGGCAGAAGAATTGCTTGAACTTGGGAGGTGGAGGTTGCATTGAGCCGAGATCGTGCCACTGCATTCCAGCCTGGCGACAGAGCGAGGCTCCATCTCAGAACAAAGTAGGGGGGAGGGGATCCTTATAGGTGCATTTAGTTAGTTAAGATGAGGTCATTCCGGAGAAGGAAGCATTCTAAATGCAACCATAGGTGTCCTTCTCAGAGACAGAAGAGGAGACACAGACACAGAGGAGGAGGCCACGTGGAGACGGAGGCAGAGACTGGAGTGATGCGGCCACAAGCCCAGGGATGCCTGGAGGCCCCAGGAGCCGGGAGAGGCAGGAAGGACCCTCCCCTAGAGCTTTCAGAAGGGACTGGATACAACTGTCATGCATTGAATGTTGATCCCTAAAATACATGTTTGTGTCCTGTTCTCCATAATCTGTGAATGGGACTTTATTTGGAAATAGGGTCTTTGCAGATGTAATTAGTTAAAGATCTTGAGATGAGATCATCCTGGAGCAGGGTGAGCTCTAAATGCAATGACAGGTGTCCTTGTAAGAGACAGAAGAGGAGACACAGACACAGAGGAGGAGGCCACATGGAGACAGAGGCAGAGACTGGAGTGATGCGGCCACAAGCCCAGGGATGCCTGGAGCCCCCAGGAGCCGGGAGAGGCAGGAAGGATCCGCCCCTAGAGCCTCCGGAGGGAATGGGGCTCTCAGACATGTCCATGTCACTGGGAGAGAATAAGTTTCTGTTGTTTTAAACCTCCCGTTTGTGGTGACCTATTAGAGCCCAGGAAACGCACCCAGTATCTACAAGTAATTTCGCGAATAAAGAGTTCGCCGTTCTCACGGGATTCTGAAACAGATCCGTTTCCCCTACCTCTGAAAAAGAAAAAAGAAAAAAACAGCCACAGCCTTATAGAATTCTAGGATAAAGAAGAAACATTTTAGAAAGAGGGTTTCCTTACAGCCAGTTCTCAACGCACATAAGGAAACCTGCCAGGTGCAGTGGCTCGTGCCTGTCATCCCAGAAATTTGGGAGGCCGAGGCAGGAGGATCTACTGAGCCCAGAAGTTCAAGATCAGCCTGGGCAATATGGTGAGACCCCAGGTCTACAAAACATGAGAACGTTTGCCAGGCATGGTGGCGTGTGTCTGTGGTCTGAGCTACTCTGGAGGCTGAGGCGGGAGGATCGCTTGAGCCCAGGAGGTGGAGGCTGCAGTGAGCTGTGATTGCATCACTGCACTCCAGCCTGGGCCACAGAGCAAGACCCTCCCTCTCAAAAAAAAAAAAAAGATAAAAAATCCGGTGAGTGGGATGATGGTGAGAGAGTATTTCCTGCTCCCTCTGTGTGTGTGTGTGTGTGTGTATCTGTGTGTGTGTCTGTGTGTATGTGTGTGTCTGTGTGTGTGTGTCTGTGTGTGTGTGTATCTGTGTGTGTGTCTGTGTGTGTGTCTGTGTGTGTCTGTGTGTCTGTGTGTGTGTGTCTGTGTGTGTGTGTCTATGTGTGTGTGTCTGTGTGTGTCTGTGTGTCTGTGTGTGTGTGTCTGTGTGTGTGTGTCTGTGTGTGTCTGTGTGTGTGTGTCTGTGTGTGTGTGTCTGTGTGTGTCTGTGTGTGTGTCTGTGTGTGTGTCTGTGTGTGTGTGTCTGTGTGTGTCTGTGTGTGTCTGTGTGTGTGTCTGTG
>NW_012107352.1:115070-116395 GCF_000951045.1 Mandrillus leucophaeus | reverse complement strand
TTTTATTTTTTATTTTTAATAGAGACAGGGTTTCACCATGTTGGTGAGGCTGGTCTCGAACTCCAGACCTCAAGTGATCCGCCCGCCTTGGCCTCCCATAGTGCTGGGATTACAGGCATGAGCCACCGCGCCCAAGCTTTAATTCATTCCCTTAAATCACAGTCATCTAGTCTCTCAACTGGAGGCAGGTTCATCCCCGACCAGTGTGTGTGTAAGTGGGAACTTTCTAGAAGGCCGGTTTCTCCTTACTTGGAGTCAAGAACTGGGCACTGGGCTCCAGTGGCCAATGGTCCATGAGGTTGCTTTTCAGAATTTACTGAAATTAACGGAAGGTGACGAGCTGAAAGAGTACTGAAAAGTGTGCTGGGCTTGCTTTTCAGTAGTTACGGTAATCATTGATCCCGCGACTGGCATGAGCTTGCTTTTAAGTACTTATGGTAATAAGCTGAGGGAAGTACTGAAAAGCATGGTGAGCTTGCTTTTCAATAGCTATAGTAATCACTAATCCAGTGACTTGTCTGAGCTCGCTTGTCAGTACTTATGGTAATCAGCTGAAGGAAGTACTAAAAAGTAGGCTGGGCGTGCTTTTCAATCGTTACGGTAATCATTGATCCAGCGACTATCATGAGATTGCTTTTCAGTACTTAGAGTAATCAGCTGAAGGAAGTACTGAAAAGTATGCTGAGCTTGCTTTTCAATAGCTACGATAATCATGGATCCGGCGATTTTCATGAGCTTTTCAGTACTTACGGTAATCAGCTGAAGGAAGTACTGAAAAGTATGCTGGGCTTGCTTTTCAGTAGTTACGGTAATCATTGATCCAGGGACTATCATGACATGGCTTTTCAGTACTTAGGGTAATCAGCTGAAGGAAGTGCTGAAAAGTATGCTGAGCTTGCTTTTTAGTAGTTACGGTAATCATTGATCCAGGGACTATCATGACATGGCTTTTCAGTACTTAGGGTAATCAGCTGAAGGAAATACTGAAAAGTGGTTGTTAACGGTAATCATTGATCCCGCGTGAACTTGTGACTGGCATGAACTTACCTTTCATTACTTACGGTAATAAGCTGGAGGAAGTACTGAAAAGCGTGGTGAGTTTGCTTTTCAATAGCTACGGTAATCATGGATCCGGCGATTTGCGTGAGTTTAAAGTACTGAAAAGGGTGCTGAGCTTGCTTTTCAATTGTTACGGTAATCATTGATCCCGCTACTGGCAGGAACTTGCTTTTCATTACTTACGGTAATAAGCTGGAGGAAGTACTGAAAAGCGTGATGAGCTTGCTTTTCAATAGCTACGGTAATCATGAATCCGGCGATTTGCA
>NW_012107352.1:112733-113655 GCF_000951045.1 Mandrillus leucophaeus | reverse complement strand
CTTTTTTTTTTTTTTCCTTTTGGACGGTGTCTTGCTCTGTCCTTGAGGCTGGAGTGTAGTGGCGTGATCTCGGCTCACTGCAATCTCTGCCTCCCGGGTTCAGGCAATTCTCCTGCCTCTGCCTCCTGAGTAGCTGGGATTACAGGCATGCACCACCAAGCCTAGCTGATTTTTGTGTTTTTAGTAGAGACAGGGTTTTACCATGTTGACCAGGCTGGTCTCCAACTCCTGACCTCAGGTTATCCTCCTGCCTCAGCCTCTCAAAATTCTGGGATTACAGGCGTGAGCCACGACGCCCAGCCAGGACATTTGTTAAAACAGCATTTAATAAATCTAATGGCCGTTCCTTCACGCTCCATTCTCACCGTGGCCTCCGGCCAGGTTCCCTCCTCACTAACTTCAATGACCCTTCTTTACAGCTAACTACAACAACACCTGTCCAAACAGAAAAACTTGCTCTCTCATAAATATTTAAACCCCTTGTGTCACCAGGTGCAGGTGCAGAGTTGAGACCAGCCTGACCAACACGGTGAAACCCCGTCTCTACTAAAAATACAAAAATTAGCCGGGCGTGGTGGCAGGTGCCTGTAGTCCCGGCTACTTGGGAGGCGGAGGCAGGAGAATTGCTTGAACCTGGGGGCGGAGGTTGCAGTGAGCCGAGATTGTGCCACTATAGTCCAGCCTGGGCAACAAGAGAGAAACTGTCTGAAAAAACAAATAAAGAAACAAAAAACCCTTGCATGGTTTCTGTAGTGTGTTGAATTGTGGCCGTCCATAAGCCATGCCCACGTCCCAACTCCCAGAAGCTGTGAATGAGATCTTAGCTGTAAATAGGGTTTTTGGAGACGTGATTAGATAAGCACACTGAAATAAAATCCTCCTGGATTAATGTGAGCCCTCAATCCAATTAGAATATTTTTAT
>NW_012107352.1:105753-106323 GCF_000951045.1 Mandrillus leucophaeus | reverse complement strand
ATGACAGGTGTCCCTCTGAGAGACAGAAGGGGAGACACAGAGCTCTTTGCAGATGTAATTAAGGTCAGTCTGGAGATTACCTTGTCCTGATGCAGGTGGCCCCTAAATGCAAAATGCCATCACAGGTGTCTTTCTAAGAGACAGAAGAGGAGACACAGACACAGAGGAGGAGGCCACGTAGAGACAGAGGCAGAGGCTGGAGTGATGCGGCCACAAGCCCAGGGATGCCTGGAGCCCCCGGGAGCTGGGAGAGGCAGGAAGGATCCTCCCCTAGAGCCTCCAGAGGGAACTAGATACAGCTGTAGTGAATTAAACTATAGCCCCAGAAAGATCTGTCCGTGTCCTAACGCCCAGACCTGGAATAAGGCCTTATTCAGCAATAGGGTCTTTGCAGATGCAATTAAGTGAAGGAGTGTGAGAGGAGATCCTCCTGGATGAGGGGGGCGTCTTAAATCCAATGGCAGGTGTCCTTCTGAGAGACAGAAGAGGAGACACAGACACAGAGGAGGAGGCCACGTGGAGACGGAGGCAGAGACTGGAGTGATGCGGCCACAAGCCCAGGGATGCCTG
>NW_012107352.1:105401-105703 GCF_000951045.1 Mandrillus leucophaeus | reverse complement strand
GGAGGCCATGTGGAGACAGAGGCAGAGACTGGAGTGATGCGGCCACAAGCCCAGGGATGCCTGGAGCCCCCGGGAGCTGGGAGAGGCAGGAAGGATCCTCCCCTAGAGCTTCCAGAGGGAACTAGATACAGCTGTAGTGAATTAAACTATAGCCCCAGAAAGATCTGCCCGTGTCCTAACGCCCAGACCTGGAATAAGGCCTTATTCAGCAATAGGGTCTTTGCAGATGCTATTAAGTGAAGGAGTGTGAGATGAGATCCTCCTGGATGAACGGGGGTCTTAAATGCAATGACAGGTGTCCT
>NW_012107352.1:99136-99576 GCF_000951045.1 Mandrillus leucophaeus | reverse complement strand
TAGAGCCTGTGAAGGGAGGAGAGTCTTGTCCTTGATTTTGGACTTCTGTGGCCTCCAGAACTAGGAGAATAACTGTTGATCTTAACTGCTTAGCGTATGGTACTTTGTTATGGCACCTTAGGAGACCCCTGCTTTCAGGAGGGTCTTTGCGGTAAAAGAATGGCCGGGCGCGGTGGCTCAGACCTGTCATCCCAGCACTTTGAGAGGCCGAGGCGGGCAGATCACGAGGTCAGGAGTTCAAGACCAGCCTGGCCAACATGGGGGAAACCCCGTCTCTAAGAATACAAACAAAGTAGCCGGGTGTGGTGGCGGGTGCCTGTCGTCCCAGCTACTCGGGAGGCTGAGGCAGGAGAATTTTATTTAGAAAAATAAAAGAACGTGCCAAGATCGCATATCACTCTGGTTTTTCTGCACAGGGAAAAAAAAAAATTGTCACCCAG
>NW_012107352.1:93669-96386 GCF_000951045.1 Mandrillus leucophaeus | reverse complement strand
TTTTTGTGTTTTTAGGAGAGACAGGGTTTCACTGTGTTAGCCAGGATGGTCTCGATCTCCTGACCTCGTGATCCACCTGCCTCGGCCTCCCAAATCTCAGCTGGGATTACAGGCGTGAGGCACCGTGCCCGGCTGCTTTTGTTTGTTTGTGCAAAAGGTAATGTTTGTCCACTAGTGCCCTGCACAGATGCGAGCATCAATCATGTATCCAGTGACACATCCCCTGTGGATACCTAAGGTGTCATCGGAAACTGTCCCCATCAATCCACCTGACTGTCTTTCTCAAAACACCACACACACCAACTTCAGAAATGGACCTGCTGGGCGTGGTGGCTCACGCCCGTAATCTTAACATTTTGGGAGGCCGAGGTGGGTGGATCACCTGAGGTCAGGAGTTCAAGACCAGCCTGGCCGACATGGTGAAACCCCATCTCTATTAAAAACACAAAAAATGAGCTGGGCGTGGTGGTGGGCACCTGTAATCCCAGCTACCCAGGAGGCTGAGGCAGGAGAATGGCTTGAACCCAGGAGGCACAAGTTGTAGTGAACCAAGATCGTGTCACTGCACTCCAGCCTGGGCGACACAGCAAGACTCCGTATCAAAATAAACTAAAATAAAATAAAATAACAGAAACAGACCAATTCTAAAGAAGTATTTCTATCTTTGCTTGGAAGGTTGCTTAGACTTCAGTAGCTTCGACGTTTCAAGAGGTCTGGGTTTGTAATTCCGAACATGGAGAATAGGAATATTTTAGAATTCAGCAAACATGCAATGGTATTTTGGATAATGGCAGCCAAGTCTCTCACTGTCAAAGAAGTGAGTTACAGGTTTGGAAAGACAGGCTACAGTGAACCTTATCATGTTGGGTTTTAAGTGGAGGTATCTGGAGGATAGATAGAGATAGACAGATAGGTAGATAGATAGATAGATAGATAGATAGATAGATACATAGATACATAGATACATAGATACATAGATACATAGTAATGTTAGATAGATAGAATTATATAGATGATGATAGAAATAGTTAGACAAACAGATAGACACAGATAGGTAGGGATTGATGGGTAGATGGATGAATCAATGGACAGGTGGGTGTATAGATGGAAGGCAAGTGGATGGGTGGGTGGATGGGTGACTGGATGCATGAATAAATGGATGAACAGATACATAGATGAATGGGTGGATGGGTGGATGGATGCATGGATAGATGGATATGTAGATGTGTACATGGATGGGTGGATGGATGGATGGATGAGTGGATGAAAGTGTGGCTGAGTGCATGGGTGGATGGATGGTTTGATGGATGGGTAGATGGATGTATTGGTGGATGGATGGTAGATGAATGGTGGCTGGCTGGCTGGCTGGCTGGATGGATGGATGGATGGATGGATAAGTGGATGAAAGGGTGGGTGGATCGGTGGGTGAATGAGTGAGTGGATGGATAGATAAATGGATGAATAGATAGGTGAATGGGTGGGTGCGTGGATGGATGGATGGATGGTGGATGGATGGTGGATGGATGGATGGATGGATGCATAGATGGATGAAAGGGTGGGTGGATGGGTGGGTGGATGAGTGAGGGGATGGATGGATAAATGGATGAACAGATAGGTGACTAGGTGGATGGATGGATGGATGCATGGATAGATGGATATGTAGATGTGTACATGGATGGATGGATGGATGGATGGATGGATGGATGGATGGATGGATGGATGGATAAATGGATAAAAGTGTAGGTGAATGTATGGGTAGATGGATGGTTTGATGGGTGGATGGATGGATGTGTTGGCGGATGGATGGATGGATGGATGGATGGATGGATGGATGGATGGGTTGATGGGTGGCTGAATGTATGAGTGGATGGATAGTTTGATGGATGGGTGGATGGATATATTGGTGGATGGATCAATGAATAATAGATGATGGATGGATGGATGATGAATGGGAAAAGATAGATGAGATAAATTGCTGGATAGATTAACATGAATATATCTACCGATCAATCAATCATAGATAAACACACACACGCAAACATACAGTTCCTAGTTCTGGCCACCAAAAGGGCATACAAGCAGTGGATATTCCAGGAGCAATAAATACAGTTATTATTCATGTATTTCCTTATAAATACATTTCGTCCCAGCTACTTGGGAAGCTGAGGCAGGAGAATTGCTTGAACCCGGGAGGTGGAGGTTGCAGTGAGCCGAGATCGTGCCACTGCCGTCCAGCCTGGGCGACAAGAGCGAGACTCCGTATCAAAGAAAAAAAAGAAAAGAAAAGAAAAAAGAAACTTTCACACTCATTGTTTAAGTTTTACAAAACAAACAGTGCCTGGTTGCAAGGGAAACCACAAACCAAAATAGGACAAGAAGAGGGCACTTAAATAAAGGATATTTCATGCAGGCCGGTGGTGAAAGCTTACCTGTTGCTACTTGCCCCAAAGCCATCCAGCCTCCCAGCAGAAAGACGGCAGCTCCCCACAGCAGAACCAACCGTCCCATGCCTGAAACAGGAGTGGAGAGTGAGGTCCTCAGGAACCTGCCACCAGCAGATCGCTCATGACTCATAAGCAGAGGTCACCCTCGATTTCAAAAAGGCAGAAAGGAAATTAGGGAAATGATTACAGGCAGGAAGCACAGTGACGCTCGATTTTAAAAGATACACTTGTCAAACACACACACACACACACACACACACACACACACACACA
>NW_012107352.1:90438-91244 GCF_000951045.1 Mandrillus leucophaeus | reverse complement strand
TCTCCTGCCTCAGCCTCCTGAGTAGCTGGGATTACAGGCACCTGCCACCACGCCTGGCTAATTTTTGTATTTTTAGTAGAGATGGGGTTTTGCCAAATTGGCCAGGCTGGTCTCAAACTTCTGACCTCAGGTGATCCGCCCGCCTCAGCCTCTCAAAGTGCTGGGATTACAGGCGTCAGCCTCCGTGCCCGGCTTTTCTTTCCTTTTCTTTGAGACAGGGTCTCGGTCTGGCACCCAGACTGGAGTGCAGTGGTGTGATCTCGGCTCACTACAACCTCCACCTCCCAGGTTCAAGGGATTCTCCTGCCTCAGCCTATGGAGTAGCTGGGATTACAGGCGCCCGCCACCACGCCCGGCTAATTTTTGTATTTTTAGTAGAGACAGGGTTTCGCCATGTGGGTCAAGATGGTCTCAAAGTCCTGACCTCAGGATATCCGCCCACCTCGGCCTTCCAAAATGTTGGGATGACAGGTATGAGCTACCGTGCCTGGCCACCACTAATATTTCTGTCCACAGATGTGCTCTTGGCGGTTGGTGCCCAGTGATCCTTACTAAGAATGAAAATAGGCTGGGCATGGTGGCTCACGCCTGTAATCCCAGCACTTTGGGAGGCCAAGGCGGGTGGATCACGAGGTCAGGAGATCGAGACCATCCTGGCTAAACGGTGAAACCCTGTCTCTACTAAAAATACAAAAATTAGCTGGGTGTGGCCGGGTGCAGCGGCTCATGCCTATAATCCCAGCACATTGGGAGGCCGAGGTGGGTGGATCACGAGGTTAGGAGATCGAGATCATCCTGGCTAACAC
>NW_012107352.1:83106-90113 GCF_000951045.1 Mandrillus leucophaeus | reverse complement strand
GGATCACAAGGTCAGGAGTTTGAGACCAGCCTGGTCAATATGGTGAAGCCCCGTCTCTACAAAAATACAAAAATAAGCTGGGCACGGTGGCAGGTGCCTGTTATCCCAGCTACTGGAGAGGCTGAGGCAGGAGAATCACTTGAACTCGGGAGGTGCAGGTTGCAGTGAGCCAAGATCATGTGACTGCACCTCTAACTGGGTGACAGAGTGAGACACCATCTCAAAAAAAAAAAAGAAAAGAAAAAATAGAAAAGGAAAAGGGAAGTGGAGGGGGAGGAAGGGCAGAGGCAGAACTGTTCATTTCTGTGGTCAGGAAGGTTTTTGGATTGGAGACCTTCAGGCGTAAAGGAAGAAGTCCCCAAAGCCAACCTTGGCCTCTCCCTTACCCAGGGGTTCTCGATCTCTGCCCTAGTGATATTTTAGCTGGATAATTCTTGGTTGTGTGGGCCGTGCTATGCATCATAAGATGCTGAGCAGTATCTATGACGTCCAACCACTAAATGTCAGTAGCACCTCCCAGCTCTTGCTGTGACAACCAAAAATTCCACTGAGGTTGCCAAGTGTTCCCTGGGGGTCGAAATCACTCCTGATTGTAAATCACTGCCTTTCATCGATAGATAGATAGATAGATAGATAGATAGATAGATAGATAGATAGATAGTGGATTGATAGATAAATCGATAGATGATAGATAGATACATAGATAGATAATGGATTGATAGATGAATAGATAGATGATAGATAGATAGATGATAGATAGATAGATAGATAGATAGATAGATAGATAGATAGATAGAGCCGGGCGCGGTGGCTCATGCCTGTAATCCCAGCACTTTGGGAGGCCAAGGTTGGCGGATCACAAGGTCAAGACATCGAGACCATCCTGGCCAGCACGGTGAAACCCTGTCTCTACTAAAAGTACAAAAATTAGTTTAGCATTATGGTGTGCGCCTGTAATCCCAGCTATTTGGGAGGCTGAGGCAGGAGAATCGCTTGAACCCAGGAGGCGGAGGTTGCTGTGAGCTGAGATCATGCCACTGCACTCTAGCCTGAGTGACAGAGTGAAACTGCATCTGAAAAAATAGATAGATAGATAGATAGATAGATAGATAGATAGATAGATAGATAATACACATGATAGATAGACACATAGATAGATAGATAGATAGATAGATAGATAGATAGATAGATAGATAGATAGATAGCTGAACAGATGGATAAATTGTTACAGAGATGATAGATACATAGACAGATAGAAAGCTAGAAGAATAGATGAATAGAAAGATAAATGGATAGATAATAGATACATAGAAAGATAGAAGAATGGCGGGGTAGATAGATGAATGAATGGATAAATAGATGGATATGTATATGGATGCATGGATAGATAGATGAATGGTTAGATGATACATACTAGATAGATGATAGAATGGATCACTAGATAGTTGAATAGATGGGTAAATGATTAGATAGATGATAAATACATAGATAGATAAACAGATTAATGAAGGAGTAGATAGATGATAGATAGATTGATAGATAGATAGATAGATAGATAGATAGATAGATAGATAGATAGGATAGATCGATGAATAGATGGATAAATGGTTAGATAGATGATAGATACATAGAAAGGTAGAAGAATGGATGAATAGATAAATAGATAGATACTAATTGATATGTAGATCAAAAGACAGAAGTATGGATGAATAGATGAATGGGTAGATAGATGAATGATAGATAGAGAGAAAGAACACAAAATAAAGAGAATTTCTCACACTAAATGAGGGTTTCTCAACCTTGAAGCAATTTCCATTCAGGATATTTTCATCCGCATCGTTCTCTGCTGTGAGGCCGGTCCTGTGCACTGGGGGGATGTGGAGCAAATCTCTAGACTATATGCAGTAAATATCAGCAGTATCCCCCCACCAAGTCATGACAAGCAAAAAAACGTCTCCATCCTTTTCCAAATGTCCACTGAAAGTTGAGAGACCTCCCTTCCTCTCCCTTCCCAACCCTCCATTGTCCCCCAACGCCCCAGGGTCACTGGAGCTCCCAGCTCTTCTCCACTTGCCTTCTGGGTGCTGTGATTTCAGGAATTTTACATATGAAGAGAAGAGAATTGTAGGCTGATAACAAGGGGAGATGTGGAGGGCCACAGAGGCCAATCTGAAGTCGAAGAAGACAACCAGGGTTCACCTTGGCTCTTCTGAGACTCAGGAATTGTCACCCGGAGACATAGGTCTTTGACGGACACAGAAACATGCGGTTTCTGAAAATGGATTATTACAGCTACTCAACTCAATTAAATTAATAAAAGGAATATTTGCTCTTCAGGGTAACCCATGATGCATGAGGAGAACTTGGAACATGAGGAGAACTTGGAACACACCCAGTTCTCTTGCACCTCCTTGTCAATTACTAAGCATGTTTCCCCCAGGCTTCATAGGTCCTTCCTCTGAAACGCAGAAACGCAGAATGGATCCAGAACATTCTAGAGGGCTCTGGGAAAACCATGACTCTGGGAAGGATGATACCACGGGAAAAACACGTTTGCTGGAGTTAGGAGAGCGAGATGAACTGCCAGGTGTTTGTTTGTTTGTTTGTTTGTTTGTTTGTTTTTGAGATGGAGTCTCGCTCTGTCACCCAAGCTGGAGTGCAGTGGCTCAATGTTGGCTCACTGCAACGTCCACCTCCTGGGTTCAAGCAATTCTCCTGCCTCAGCCTCCCAAGTAGCAGGGATGACAGGCACCCACCACCACGCCCAGCTAATTTTTGTATTTTTAGTAGAGACGGGGTTTCACTATGTTGGCCAGGCTGGTCTCAAACTCCCGACCTCAGGTGACTCCACCCACCTCAGCCTCCTAAAGGGCTGGGATGACAGGCATGAGCCATCATGCCCGGCGGCCAGGTGTTATATATAAAGTTTCGGTGCCACAAAAGGAATAACACTCAAATATAAAATTTTCTTTTTAATTTTCAGCAAGGCAAGGTACTTCTATAAAAGGCTGCGCCCTTACAGATGGAAAAATGGCCAGTGCACACTCGAACAAAGGAGGGGAAGGGGTTCTTATCCCTGACGCATGTGGTCCCTGTTGCTGTGTCCTTCCCCTATTGGCTAGGGTTAGACCGCAGAGGCTAAACTAATTCCAATTGGCTAATTTAAAGAGTGACGGGGTCAGTGCTTTGGTGGGAGTCAGGGCAGAGCAGGTAGCAGGTAATTGGGATGAGTCAGGGTGGAGCAGGTGGTGGAAAAAGGTTGCTTTACAAGGAAGTTAAGTTTCAAAGTAGAAGGCAAAGAATTGAACATACTGACATATTAACTCTTTGAAAGGAAACTTAGAACTCCTATCGAACACAGGGAAATTCTTCAGCCACTTCAGTGCTCTGGCTCTTCCCTTTACAAGGAGATACGTTTGGGAGTGTTAAGGTCTGAAGGGCAGGCAAAGCACGTCCTTCCTTCTGGGCTCCAGAGTGGAAACTTATTCTATGTACGTTCTGAAGGTCATCCTTGTCTGTCATGCAGATGACACACACCCACCTGCCCTGCTTCCTGTTTCTTCATCATCTCGATCCCAAACCACAAACCAATATTGTGTTGTTTGTGTTTCACAATAGCAGGCATGGACCATGAATCAGCTGGGAGGAAAACGGGAGGATGGCAGCCATCAAACATCTCTTCGGATGCAGCTCAACATGGAACCGCTACTCTAAGAAGGCCTTTGTAATTTCTTCCATAGATTGCTTTTTACTTATCCTGAGGGACGAGATTGTTTTGGTTATCAACTGACGTGTGACACATTAACCTGGAAATGTAGAGGCATCAAGGAACTCCAACTTGTTGTTATGTGGTGTGATTCTGAGGGCTGGCAGGGCTCAGCTGGGAGGTTCTTCTGCTCTACATGGTGTTGACCGGGGCTGGAGGGAACTTGTGGATTGACTGGGCAGGTGTATTCTAGTTGGTTCAATCACGTGTCTTGTAGCTGTGCTGAAGTTCAACTGAGGGCTTGACTTGGGCTGTCCCTATCTGCTGGCTTAGTGGATCCAGAACATGCTAGATGATTCCTTCTAGAACATTCTAGATGATTCCTTCACATACCTGGAAGCTGGGCTGCATGTCAGCTGACTTGGACTGTCCCTATCTGCTGGATTAATAAATCTAGAAAATTCTAGATGGTTCCTTCTAGAACATTCTAGATGATTCCTTCACATACCTGGAAGTTGGGCTGCATGTCAGCTGACTTGGGCTGTCCCTATCTGCTGGCTTAATGGATCCAGAACATTCTAGATGGCTCACTCATATACCTGGAAGCTGGGCTGCATGTCAGCTGACTTGGGCTGTCCCTATCTGCTGGCTTAATGGATCCAGAACATTCTAGATGGCTCACTCACATACCTGGAAGCTGGGCTGCATGTCAGCTGACTTGGGCTGTCCTTATCTGCTGGCTTAATAGATCCAGAACATTCTAGATGGTTCCTTCACATACCTGGACTGCATGTCAGCTGATTTGGGCTGTGCCTATCTGCTGGCTGAATAGATCTAGAACATTCTAGATGGCTCCTTCACATACCTGGAAGCTGGGTTGAATGTCACCTGATAGTGCTTGACTTAGGCCATGTCTATCTACAAACTTAATAGGTCCAGAACATTCTCAAGGGCCCATTCATTTGGAAGCTCACCTGGAGGCTGAGTGAAAAGTCAGCTGAGAACTTGACTTGGGCCCTATCTATCTGCAAACTTAATAGATTCAGAACATTCTCAGTGGCCCATTGATTTGGAAGCTCACCTGGAAGCTGGGCAGAAGGTCAGCTGAGAGCTAGACTAAGGCTCTATCCATCTATGTGCAGACTTACTTGGTGTGGAACCTTCTAGATGGTTGACTTACGTTATGTGGAAGCTGGGCTGACAGTCTGCCCATTTGTGCTGGAAGGCTGATAGAACCAGAACATTCTAGATTTCCACCACATTGTGTTGGCCAAAGCAAACCATGGGTTAGCCCAGATTCAATGGGAGGCAAAGTGTACTCCAGCTCTCCTGGGGGTTGGGGAAAAGGCTCTGTGAAGCATTTACACCCACCTTGCTTTCTCCACAATAGGCATCTCCTTTTATTAAAGTCTACTGGCCTGGTGCGGTGGCTCATGCCTGTCATCCCAGCACTTTGGGAGGCCGAGGCAGGCGGATCACAAGGTCAGCAGTTCGACACCAACCTGGCCAACATGGTGAAACCCCATCTCTACTAAAAATACAAAAATTAGCCTGATATGGTGGGGGGGGGGGCGCCTGTAGTCCCAGCTACTCGGGAGGCTGAGACAGGAGAATCACTTGAACCCAGGAGACGGAGGTTGCAGTGAGCCGAGATCGCACCACTGCACGCTAGGCTGGGCAACACAGCAAGACTCTGTCTCAAAAAAATTAATTAATAAACATTTTTTAAAAATAAAATACAGGCTAGTGTTACTTCAAAAAGGAAAAAAAAAAAAAAACTTGGCTCTTAGCATTAACTCAAGATTCGGTCTGCTCATCCTAAGGGCAATGCGTTAACCGTAAATGTTACACACTTTCTGTACTGAATTGAGTCAACATGTATATTGTGAGGTGATCTCTGATCTCTAGTCTAGCTGTTTTCTATAATCGTGAAAAGAAAGAGGGGCTCACTGCCGGGAGCAGTGTGGTTTGCTATCAGATTAATTGCTGAGCCGAAGCCAGTGGCCTCCACCTTGCTGTGACGATTCCCCACCCCTCCCGACTGTCCGTTGTCCCCAACATCCCAGGGTCACTGGAGCCTCCAGCTCTTTCTTCTCCAGTTGCCTTCTGGGAGCTGTCATATCAGGACCTTTACACAGGAAGCGGAGACAATTGTAGGCTGATGATGAGGGGAGATGTGGCACGCCACGGAGGACAATCTGAAGTCGAAGAAGACAACCAGGGTTCACCTTGGCTCTTTTGAGACTCAGGAATTGCAGTCTGGAGACCTGGGTCTTTCCTGGATGCAGAAACATGTGGTTCCTGAAAACGGATTACTACAGCTACTCAGTTCAATTCAATGTAAAAAGGGAGTATTTGCTGTTAGAGGGAACCCTAACCAAAGTGTTTCGCCACTTCGGCACAGGGAATGGCTATGTGCATAGTACTGCAGTGTTTTTAAAATTTAATTTAATTTAATTTTGTTTTGTTTTGTTTTGTTTTATTTTATTTTATTTTATTTTATTTTATTTTATTTTATTTTTTGAGGCAGAGTCTCACTCTGTCACCCAGGCTAGAGTGCAAGGTGCGATCTCGGCTCACTGCAACCTCCACCTCCCGGATTCAAGCGATTCTCCTGCCTCAGCCTCCCGACTAGCTGGGAGTACAGGTGCCCGCCACCACCATGCCTGGCTAACTTCTGTATTTTTGGTAGAGACAGGGGTTTCACCATGATGGCCAGGCTTGTCTCGAACTCCCGACCCCGTGATCCACCCGCCTCGGACTCCCAAAGTGCTGGGATGACAGGCGTGAACCGCCGCGCCCGGCCCCAGCAGTGTTTTATAGCACAGAATAATGTGAGGAGTCCGTTGTGATTTCATTTGTTTGAGGCAAGGTTGGGTTCTGATCCAGAACCTTTTAGGCTGCAGAGAGAGCTGGCTTCAGACACTGCGTGAGTAGAACAGGGTGGGGGGTTGTACATGCCAGAGAGAAGGACACCTGTTACCCACCTTGTCCACGATGGTTTATGTTATGGCTATGCCTGTCCACCCTGCTCTCTGAGGACAGGTCAGTGGGGACCATGGTAATGGGGTGGCAACCTGTAGTCAATGCCGACATCACAAGCAACAGAGAACACGACTCCTGGGCCGGGCACGGTGGCTCACACCTGTCATCCCAGCACTTTGGGAGGCTGAGGCGTGTGGGTCACCTGAGGTCAGGGGTTTGAGACCGGCCTGGCCAACATGGTGAAACCCCGTCTTTACTAAAAATATAAAAAATTAGCTGGGTGTGGTGGCACACACCTGTAATCTCAGCTACTCGG
>NW_012107352.1:79768-82821 GCF_000951045.1 Mandrillus leucophaeus | reverse complement strand
AAAAAAAAAAAAAAAAAAAAAAAAAATGCTGGGCCTGGTAGCTCAGGCCTGTAATCCCAGCACTTTGGGAGGCCGAGGCGGGCAGATCACGAGATCAGGAGATCGAGACCAGCCTGGCCAACATGGTGAAACCCCATCTCTACTAAAAAATATAAAGAATTAACCGGGTGTGGTGGCAGGTGCCTGTAGTCCCCAGCTACTAGGGAGACTGAAGCAGGAGAATTGCTTGAACCCGGGAGGCAGAGGTTGCAGTGAGCCGAAATGGCACCATTGCACTCCAGCCTGGGTGACAGAGTGAGACTCTGTCTCAAAAAAAATAAAATTAAAATTAAAAAATAAGAAAACACAAATCTTCTTTAAGTGCATAAATTTTTTCTAGGTGGAATAATTACAACACTGACCACAAGGGATGACCTTCCTGAGTGATGTTCCCTAAATAAATAACTAAGTGTTAGAAAGGGGGGGTTAAAGGGCAGCTGCAGTTGACTCTGTCTCCGTTTTCTGACTTCCAGCATTCAGACTCACCCCACCCCCTACCCCAGTCTTGCTTCTCACAGAAATATCAAGAAGGAATATAGTTGGTGACAAGTGGTCAGGATATACATGGGAGAGATGAGCCTAATGAAATACAGGCCGGTCACGTTGGCTCACACCTGTAATCCCAGCACTTTGGGCGGCTGAGGCAGGTGGATCACCTGAGATCAGGAGTTCGAGACCAGCCTGGCCAACATGCTGAAACCCCATCTCTACTAAAAATACAAAATTAGGCAGGCGTGGTGGCACGCACCTGTGATCCAAGCTACTTGGGAGGCTGAGACAGGAGAATCACTTGAACTGGGGAGGCGGAGGTTGCAGTGAGCTGAGATTGCGCCATTGCACTCCAGTCTGGGCAACAAGAGTGAAACTCCATCTCAAAATAATAATAAAGCTAAAATTTTTAAAAATATAATTCAAGGACTGGGCAAGGTGGCTCACGCCTGTAATCCCAGCACTTTGTGAGGCCAAGATGAGCAGATCACAAGGCCAGGAGATCGAGACCATCCTAGCTAAGATGGTGAAACACCATCTCTAATAAAAATATTAAAAATTAGCCGGGCATGGTGGCACATGCCTGTAGTCTGAGCTACTCGGGAGGCTGAGGCAGGAAAATTGCTTGAACCTGGGAGGCAGAGGTTGCAGTGAGCTGAGATTGCACCATTGCACTCCAGACTGGGTGACAGAGCAAGACTCCATCTCAAAAAACAAAAAAAAGATTCAGTGAAGAAAGCACTTTTAATTTGTGATATGAGAAAGTGTCATTACATGACATTACAACTTAAAGCCTGGTTGCATAGAGACCAAAATTAACAAATAATACAGTAATGAAGACTGATATATTTGAACTCCATCAGTCTGGGTCTACACCTCCCAGGAGCTTGGTATATCTACTCTGTTTCTGACACAGGGAGGCTAAAAGTTGGCAGAATAAATAAATTGATATATGAGCCAGGTGTGGTGGCTCACACCTGTAAAACCAGCACTTTGGGAGGCTAAGGCTGGTGGATCATTTGAGGTTTGGAGTTCGAAACCATCCTGGCCAACATGACGAAACCCCGTCTCTACTAAAAATACAAAAATTAGTCATCCCAGCTACTTGGGAGACTGAGGCAGGAGAATCACTTGAACCCAGGAGGGAGAGGTTGCAGTGAACCAAGACTGTGCTACTGCACTCTAGCCTGGGCAACAGAATGAGAATCCATCTCAAAAAATAATAATAATACATAAATAAATTGATATGTGGATGGTTAGATGGGGGTGGAGGGAGGAAGGAGTAGATGAATGGATGGATAGATGAATGGATAGATTGATGGATGGATGGGTAGATGGATAGGTAGATGAATGAATGGATGGATGAATGATGGTTTGGTGGATGAATGGATGGATGAATGGATGGATAGATGAGTGGGTAGATGAATGGATGGGTTGGTGGATGGATGGATGGATGGATGGATGGATGGATGGATGGATGATGGATGAGTGGGTGGATGAATGGATAAATGCATGAGTGGATGGATGGATGGATGGATGGATGGATGGACGGTTAGATGGGTTGGTGGATGAATAGATGGGTTCGTGGATGGATGGATGGATGGATGGATGGATGAATGGATGGATGGATGGATGGATGGATGAATGGATGGATGGATGGATGGATGGATGGATGAATGGATGGATGGATGGATTGAGGAATGGGTAGATGTGTTGGTGAATGGATGGATGGATAAATGAATGGGTGGGTGAGTGGGTGGATGGATAGATGGATGAGTAGGTGGGTGGGTGGATGGATGGATGGATGGATGGATGGATAAATGGATGGGTGGGTGTGTGGGTGGATGGACGGATAGATGGGTGAGTGGATGGATGGATGGATGGATAGATGGGTGGATAGTTGAGTTGGTGGATAAATAGATGGGTTGGTGGATGGATGGGTGAATGGATAGATTGAGGAATGGGTGAATGAGTGGATGGATGAATAGATCAGCGAGTGGGTGGGTGGATGGATGGATGGATGGATGGATGGATGGACAGACAGATGGTTGGATGGGTGGATAGATTAGTCGGTGGATAAATAGATGGGTTGGTGGATGATGGAGACATGGATGGATGGATGGATGGATGGATGGATGGATGGATGGATGGATGGATACATGAGAGGATGGGTAAGTGGATGGGTGGGTGGATGGATGGATTGAGGAATGGGTGGATGGGTGGGTGGACGGATGAATAGATAGGTGAGTGGGTGGGTAAATGGATGGATAGATGGATGGATGGGTGGATGGGTGGATAGATTAGTCGGTGGATAAATAGATGGGTTGGTAGATCGGTGAGGGCATGGATGGATGGATGGATTGAGGGATGGATGGATGGATGGATGGATGGATGGATGGATGGATGGATAGGTACATGGATGGATGGATACATGAGAGGATGGGTGAGTGGATGGGTGGGTGGGTGGATGGATGGATATATGGATGGATGGATGGATGGATGGATGGATGGATGGATGCATGAGA
>NW_012107352.1:77209-79058 GCF_000951045.1 Mandrillus leucophaeus | reverse complement strand
TGGGTGGGTGGATGGATGGATGGATAGATGGGTGACTGAGTGGGTGGGTGGGTTGATGAACAGATGGATATTATTATTAGTAGTAGTACTATTATTATTTTTGAGATGGAGTCTCGCTCCGTCGCCCAGGCTGGAGTGCAACGGCATGATCTCAGCTCACTGCAACCTCCACCCCCCGGGTGCAAGTGATTCTCCTGCCTCAGCCTCCCAAGTAGCTTGGATTACAGGTGTGCACCACCAGGCCCGGCTAATTTTTTTTTTATTTTTGGTAGAGATGGGGGTTTCACCATGTTGGCCAGGCAGGTCTTGAACGCCTGACCTCAGGTGATCCGCCCAACTCGGCCTCCCGAAGTGTTGGGATTACAGGTGTGAGCCACTGTGCCCAGCCATATCCCTTTATTATTATAAAATAATAATAATAATATAATTAGGTAAATGGTCCTTCACTTCTCTATTCAACCATTTTCCTACCCTTGATTTACCATCAGCTGCCCTTTTTTTTTGGAAAAGTGTGGAGTTACTCCAAAGAAAACCTCCTATAAGTAATATGTAAACATCATTACCAGAAATCCGTGAGATCCATGAAAGCAACTACAGTGGGTATGAAAGGAAATCACCGAAGTGGTTCTCTTAAAAAAATTTTTTACAGGCTATTTTTAGAGTGTTTTTAGGTTTACGGCAAAATTTGCAGAAAGTACAGAAAGTTCTTACATATCATCTCCCCAACTCACAGCTTCCTGTACGGTATGCTTGTTACAAACAAGGAACTAATACTGATATATCATGAACGGAATAGTCAATAACGGTTTACATTAGAGTTCTTTTTTGTTTGAGACAGAGTCTCACCCTCTCGTCCAGGCTGGAGTGCAGTGGTGCGATCTCAGCTCACTGCAACCTCCACCTCCCGGGTTCAAGCGATTCTCTTGCCTCAGCCTCCCGAGTAACTGGGACGACAGGCACCTGCCACCACGTCCAGTTAAGTTTTGTAGTTTTAGTAGAGACGGGGTTTCGCCATGTTGGCCAGGCTGGTCTCGAACTCCCGACCTCAACCGCCCGCCTCAGCCTCCCAAAGTGCCGGGATTACAGGCGTGAGTCACCACGCCTGGCCCACGTTAGAGTTCTTTGTTGCTGGTGTAACTTCTGTGCGTTTGCACAAACACAGAGTGACGCTGGATCAACTATTATACGATTCTTCTTGCCCTGTCACCTCTGGTAACCCCTGGTCATTGTACTGTCTCCATTCTTTGCTTTTTATTTATTTATTTTTTTTCAGACGGAGTCTCGCTCTGTCTCCCAGGCTGGAGTGCAGTGGCGCCATCTCGGCTCACGGCACCCTCCACCTCCCGGGTTTAAACAGTTCTCCTGCTTCAGCCTCTGGAGTAGCTGGGATTACAGGCACCCACCACCACGCCTGGCTAATTTTGCGTTTTCAGTAGAGACGGGGTTTCACCATGTTGGCCAGGCTGGTCTCGAACTCCCGACTTCAGGTGATGCGCCCACCTCAGCCTCCCAAAGTGCTGGAATGACAGGCGTGAGCCAACACACCTGGCCAATTTTGCCTTTTCTAGAATGTCTAATAGTTGCACGTATGGTCTGTAGCTGTCTCAGACTGACTTTCTTTTTTCATTCAATGGTTTTTTTTGTTTGTTTGTCTTTTTGTTTTTTTGAGACAGAGTCTCGCTGCGTTGCCCAGGCTGGAGTGCAGTGGCGAGATCTCGGCGCACTGCAACCTCCACCTCCCGGGTTTAAAGGATTCTCCTGGCCGGGCGCGGTGGCTCAAGCCTGTAATCCCAGCACTTTGGGAGGCCGAGACGGGCAGATCACGAGGTCAGGAGATCAAGACCATCCT
>NW_012107352.1:69354-71854 GCF_000951045.1 Mandrillus leucophaeus | reverse complement strand
GACCAGCCTGGCCAAAATCACTAAGCTGAAAAGAAAATTCCCCAAGCTAGGAGGTGCTCTGGGCAAATCGGCCTCCGTTTCTATAAAAAGTCATCCTTCTGTTCATGTAGATAGATGCATATGCTGATTGCCTGCTTTGGAAAGGCTTATCAGAAACTCAGAGGACTATAGCCATGGGTCTCTCACCTACCTGTGACCTGGGAACCCCCTCCTTGCTTCAAGTTTTCCCCAACTTTCTGCACAGAACCAGTGTTACTTCTTCCATATATTGCTTGAGATCTCCTGTGTCTCCTTAAAATGCATAAAACAAAGGCCGGGCGCGGTGGCTCACGCCTGTCATCCCGGCACTTTGGGAGGCCGAGGCGGGTGGATCCCCTAAGTTCAAGAGTTCAAGACCAGCCTGGTCAACATGGAGAAGCCCTGTCTCTACTTAAAATACAAAAGAAATTAGCCAGGTGCAGTGGTGGGCGCCTGTAGTCCCAGCTACTTGGGAAGCTGAGGCTGGAGAATGGCGTGAACCGGGGGGCGGAGATTGCAGTGAGCAGAGATCGCACCACTGCACTCCAGCCTGGGCGAGGGAGCCAGACTCTATCTCGGAAAAAATAAATAAAAATAATGGCCAGGCACCGTGGATCCTGCCTGTAATCCTAGCACTTTGGGAGGCCAAGGCAGGTGGACTGCCTGAGGTCAGCAGTTCAAGACCATCCTGGCTAACACGGTCAATCCCCGTTTCTACTAAAATACAATCAATTAGCCGGGCGTGGTGGCACCTGCCTGTAGTCCCAGCTACTCGGGAGGCTGAGGCAGAATTGCTGGAACCCGGGAAGCAGAGGCTGCAGTGAGCCAAGATCGCGCCACTGCACTCCAGCCTGGGCGACAGGGTGAGACTCCGTCTCAAGAAAAAAGAAAAAAATCGGCCGGGGGTGGTGCCTTCTGTCTGTCATCCCAGCACTTTGGGAGGCCGAGGCGGGTGGATCACCTGAGGTCGGGAGTTCGAGACCAGCCTGGCCAACATGGTGAAACCCCGTTTCTACTAAAAATACAAAAATTAGCCAGGCGTGGTGGTGGACGCCTGTAATCCCAGCTACTCAGGAGGCTGAGGCGGGAGAATCGCTTGAACCCGAGAGGCAGAGGCTGCCGTGAGCCAAGATCACGCCACAGCACTCCAGCCTGGGCGACAGGGTGAGACTCTGTCTCAAAAAAATAGAAAATAAAATAAAATAAAAATTTAAAAAACCAGCCGGGGGTGGTGCTTCCCACATGTAATCCCAGTCCTTTGGGAACTTGTTGCTTTTTTTTTTTTTCTTTTTTGAGATGTCACGGGAATGTATCCTCAGCTTTGGCGAAAGAAGCTAAGTTCAATGAGACCCGTCTTAAATGTTAGGACTTCACACAGTTTTTATTTATCAATTAAAGTGAACAAATACATTTCCTAATGAGATAGAAGGAAAGAGACGGTTTCCTTTGGTGGCAGGTCTGCGAAAGTGTCTCTGATCGGAATCGCACACCGTTTCTTGCAGTTCCTGCTGCTTTGTGATAAAAATCAAGGCTTGCGGAGATCAAGGGCCTCAGAACATTGTGGCTCAGCACCGGGCATCTTGAGATGTACGTCTTTATTCACTCCCTACTGCAGCCTTGTCAGGGACACCTGAATCTGTGACTGAATTTATTTTTATTTATTTTTTTCGAGATGGACTCTTGCTCTGTCCCTCAGGCTGGAGTGCAGTGGCACGATCTTGGCTCACTGCAACCTCCACCTCCCGGGTTCAAGCGATTCTCCTGCCTCAGCCTCCTGAGGAGATGGGATTACAGGTACGGGCCACCGCGCCCGGCTACTTTTTGTAGTTTTTAGGAGAGACGGGGTTTCACCACGTTGGCCACGCTGGTCTCCAACTCCTGACCTCGTGATCTGCCCACACTCGGCCTCCCAAAGTGCTGGGATGACAGGCGTGAGCCACCGCGCCCGGCCTGTTTTTGTTTTGTTTTGTTTTGTTTTGTTTAGTTTTTGAGACGGAGTTTTGCTCTTGTTTCCCAGGCTGCAGTGCAATGGCACGATCTCAGCTCACTGCAACTCCGCCTCCCGGGTTCAAGTGATTCTCCTGCCTCAGCCTCCTGAGTAGCTGGGACTCCAGACGCCCGTCACCACGCCCGGCTCATTCTTGCAGTTTTAGTAGAGATGGGGTTTCTTGTTCTGAGGGACCTCCTGAGGGCTGCGTCACGGGCCACGGCCACTCACATTTGGCTCCGAATAAATCTCTGCAAATATTTTACACTGTTTTGTCACGTGCGTCCGTGGGAAGAGACCACCAAACAGGCTGTGTGTGAGCAATAGAGCTGTTCATTCACTCGGGGCCAGTGGCCTGAGTCCGAAAAGAGAGTCAGCAAAGGGAGATGGGCAACGGATTGCTTTTATAGTGCAGCAGGACCAGGTGCAGGCAAAATCCCTGAGTCACCGGGTTAAAGAAGGAAGGGGCGGCCGGGCGCGGTGGCTCACGCCTGT
>NW_012107352.1:67133-67504 GCF_000951045.1 Mandrillus leucophaeus | reverse complement strand
GCAGAGGTTGCAGTGAGCTGAGATCGTGCCACTGCACTCCAGCCTGGGTAACAGAGTTAGACTCTGTCTCGAAACAAAACAATAAAAAAAAAAAAATTAACCAGGCATGGTGGCAGGCACCTCTCATCGCAGCTGCTCACAGGAGGCTGAGACGGGAGAATCATCTGAACCCGGGAGGTGGAGGTTGCAGTGAGCTGAGATCACACCATTACACTGCAGCCTGGGTGAGAAGAGTGAAACTCCATCCCAAAAAATTCAACAAAATAGGCCAGGCGTGGGGGCTCACACCTGTCATCCCAACACTTAGCGAGGTTGAGGTGGGCAGATCACCTGAGGTCGGGAGTTCGAGACCAGCCTGACCAATCTGGAAA
>NW_012107352.1:66352-67083 GCF_000951045.1 Mandrillus leucophaeus | reverse complement strand
TGCACTCCAGCCTGGGCGACGAGAGCGAAACTCCACCTCAAAAAATTTTTAAAAAACCAACACACAGCAGTGCCACCCGTTCCCAGCTGAGTCATCCCAGCTGTGGCTTCAATGCTTGCTTTTGGGGTGTGGGAACGTGCCCTGAGGCCTAGGACTGAACCCCTCAGGAGAACACAGCGTGGGCTGTGGCTGGTAACAAAGATACTGGGAGGCTCCCCAGCCCAGGAAGGACCCAGCACGTGGCAGTTACACCCCAGTTTGTGGGTCTCCCAGCCCAGGATGTTTTCTCAAAACTTGGCAAACCAGAGAGCGTCCTGGCCTTCTGGAAGGCATCGGATGTCTCTTTTCTTCTGAAGATTTTTCAAGCCAAGTGCTGGAGATGAGAAGGGGGTTTCCGAAGCACCCACAGACAAGATAACTCTGGCAGATAAGAACGCTGACAGGTTTTTTTCAGGCAGAACCGGTTCTGCAGCCAGCAGGAAATAGAAGCAACAAGCAACGTGGCCGGCCGGGCGCGGCCGCTCACGCCTGTCATCCCAGCACTTTGGGAGGCTGAGGCGGGTGGATCACCAAAGGTCAGGAGTTCGAGACCAGCCTGGCCAAATAGTGAAACCCCGTCTCTACTAAAAATACAAAAATGGGCGTGATGGTGCGCACCTGTCATCCCAGCACGTTGGGAGGCTGAGGCAGGAGAACGGCGTGAACCCGGGAGGCAGAGGTTGCAGTGAGCT
>NW_012107352.1:65878-66302 GCF_000951045.1 Mandrillus leucophaeus | reverse complement strand
GGTGGCGGGCACCTGTAGTCCCAGCTACTCAGGAGGCTGAGGCAGGAGAATGGAGTGAACCCGGGAGGCGGAGGTTGTAGTGAGCCGAGATCGCGCCACTGCACTCCAGCCTGGGCGACAGAGCGAGACTCTGTGTCAAAAAAATAAAATAACGAAGTAAATAAATAAAATAAAGGCCATGCATGGCGGTGGCTCAGGCCTGTCATCCCAGCACTTAGGGAGGCTGAGGCGGGAGGATCACTTGAGGTTGGGAGTTGGAGACCAGCCTCCCCAACATGGCGAAACCCCATCTCTATTAAAAACACAAATAATTAACCGGGTGTGGTGGTGGGTGCCTGTAATCCCAGCTACTCGGGAGACTGAGATGGGATAATCGCTTGAACCTGGGAGGTGGAGGTTGCCGTGAGCCGAGATCACACCATTA
>NW_012107352.1:64645-65614 GCF_000951045.1 Mandrillus leucophaeus | reverse complement strand
AAAAAAAAAAAATAAAATAAAGAAGGAAGGGGCTTTGTTCGGCCGGCCGGGAGCTTGGGCAAAGGTAGCAGGACCAGCCGCAGTGAAAACGCCTCAGACAGGGAGTTAAAGAAGGAAGGGCGTTTATTCGGCCGGGAGCATCGATCGGCAACACTCACGTCTCCAACAACCGAACTCCCTGAGTGGGCAGTTCCTGTCCCTCTTAAGGGCTCTAAGGGGGTCTGCGTGAGAGGGACGTGAGGGATGGAGCAAGCAGGGGGTACGTCACTGGGGGCTGCACGCACCAGTCATCACAACGGAACAGAACAGGATGTTCACAGTGCTTTTCTATACAATGTCTGCGATCTATAGACAATAGGACCGATTAGGTCACGGGTCCATCTTTAACTACCAGGCCCCAGGGTGTGGCGCCCGGCTGTCTGCTTATGAATTTCATGTATCTGCCTTTTCGTTTTTACTTCTTCTTTCTCTGGAGGCAGACATTGCACATAAGACAAGATGAGGGGGTGGTCTCCTTCCTTCATAGGAGTCGGGTGGAGTAATGGAAAATTACAGCCAAAGGTGGCTATCGATTGTTGGAAGTCAAAAAAAAAAAAAACGACATAGCAGTAAAACAGCCAGTTCCTGACTTAACTGATTAACTAAAATTACAACATTTTACTAAGGTCCCTTGTCCCTGCCCTGGCTGTTTTACTCCTATCTCTTTTTTTTTTTTTTTTTTTTTTGACTGTTCTCGACTTCTTGGCTCCCGCAGGCCACACCTGGATGTGTCTGCGCAGGTCACAGGGGTGATAATGGCTGAGATTCGGCTCAGAGGCCTGACGAGTTTGACTCTTTTATTTATTTCCTTCCTTTTTTTGTTTTGTTTTGTTTTGCTTTTTTGAGATCGAATCTAGGTCTGTCACCCAGGCTGGACCAGTGCAGTGGCACAATCTCGGCTCACTGCAACCTCCACCTCCCGGGTTCAAG
>NW_012107352.1:61469-64595 GCF_000951045.1 Mandrillus leucophaeus | reverse complement strand
CCCATCCCAAATTCCTTCCACAGCTCACTGCGTCCCGGGTGTGGGATTAACACCAGCGGCTGGTTACCTTTGAGGAGGCCGGCGAGACAGCTTGGCTCCAGCCCCGGCCCACACTGGGTCTCCGAGTGCTGCAGGATACAGAGAGGCTTTTCCAGCCCCGCCGGTGGCCCTTTCATTGCCGCCAACAGCCGTTGGGGGCTGAGCCAGCCAAGGCTGAATTTGCAGAGGATGCTTCTGTCCCCTGGTTTCCAAAACTTCCACATTAAAAGCATGTCGCTGAGCAGGGACTGGGTGGGATGAGGGGGACCGGGCCTGCGGTTTACCAGACCTGCGGTTTAACGAGCTCTGCATAGACACTTTAAACCCATGTATGAGCCGGGCAAGGTGGCTCATGCCTGTAATTTTTTTTTTTTTTTTTTAGACTGCATCTCGTTCGCGTCTCGTTCTGTCGCCCAGGCTGGAGTGCAGTGGTGTGATCTCCGCTCACTGCACGCTCCACCTCCCAGGTGCAAGCGATTCTCCTGCCTCAGCCTCCTGAGTAGCTGGGATGACAGGCACCTGCCACCACGTGTGGCTAATTTTTATATTTTTATTAGAGACGGGGTTTCACCATGTTGGCCAGGCTGGTCTCGATCTCCTGGCCTCAGGTGATCCAGCCACCTCGGCCTCCCAAAGTGCTGGGATTATAGGCGTGAGCCACCGTGCCCGGCCTATAAATGGGTTATTGATGAACTCTTCATCCAGGAAAACTGAAGGCTCCAGGGCAGACATTCTACAGCCAATGACAACCAGAGGCAGAAGCAGGGAGATGAACCAGCATCATTTGTTAAGGGGCGAATTCTGTCCCCCAAAATGTATGTTGAGTTCCCAACTTCCAGTCTCTGTGAATAATGGGACCTTATTTGGAAATGTAATTAAAATGTAAACTGGATGAAGGTGAGCCATAAATCCCATGAGTGTGGGTCTAAGAGACAGAAGGGGACGGGTGCGGTGGCTCAAGCCTGTAATCCCAGCACTTTGGGAGGCCTAGGAGGGTGGATCACGAGGTCAGGAGATCGAGACCAGCCTGGCTAACACCGTGAAACCCCGTCTCTACTAAAAATACAAAAAGTAGCCAGGCACGGTGGCAGGTGCCTGTAGTCCCAGCTACTCAGGAGGCTGAGGCAGGAGAATCGCTTGAACCCAGGAGCTTGCAGTGAGCCGAGATCACGCCATTGCACTCCAGCCTGGTGATAGAGAGAGACTCCGTCTGAAAAAAAAAGAGAGAGAGAGACAGAAGAGGAGACACAGACACAGAGGAGGAGGCCACGTAGAGACGGAGGCAGAGACCGGAGTGATGCGGCCACAAGTCCAGGGACGCCTGGAGCCCCCGGGAGCTGGGAGAGGCAGGAAGGATCCTCCCTTAGAGCCTCTGGAAGGAACTGGATTAAAAACAGTGGCCCTCAGAAAGGTCTGTCCACATCCTAAAGGCCAGAACCTGGAGTGGGACCTTATTTTGAAACAGGTCTTTGCAGAAGTAATTTCTCAAGGATGTCAAGATCCGATCTGCCTGGATTAGGAAAGGTCCAAAATGCAATGACAGGTGTTCTTATCACAGAGAAAAGGAGACACAGACACAGAGGAGGAGGCCACGTGGAGACTGAGGCAGACACTGGAGTGATGCGGCCACAAGCCCAGGGACGCCTGGATGTCAAGATCCAATCAACCTGGATTAGAATAGGTGCAAAATACAATAGCTGATGTTTTTATTTTGTTTTATTTTATTTTTTGAGACACAGTCTTGCTCTGTCCCCCAGGCTGGAGTGCAGTGGCACGATCTTGGCTCACTGCAAGCTCCGCCTCCTGGGTTTAAGCAATTCTCCTGCCTCAGTCTACCAAGTAGCTGGGATGACAGTCATGTGCCACCACGCCCGGCTAATTTTGTATTTTTAATAGAGACGGGGTTTCTCCATGTTGGCCAGGCTGGTCCCCAACTCCCGACCTCAGGTGATGTGCCTGCCTCGGCCTCTCAAAGTGCTGGGATGACAGGCGTGAGCCACCGCGCCCGGCCCATCCGACTAATTTTTGTATTTTTAGTAGAGACGGGGTTTCCCCATGTTGGTCAGGCTGGTCTCGAACTCCTGACCTCAGGTGATCCACCTGCCTCAGCCTCCCACAGTGCTGGGATGACAGGTGTGAGCCACCGCGCCCGGCCTAACTGATGTTTTTTATCAGAGAAAAGAGGAGACACAGACACAGAGGAGGAGGCCACGTGGAGACGGAGGCAGAGACTGGAGGGACACGGCCACACGCCCGGGGATGCCTGGAGCCCCCGGGAGCTGGGAGAGGCAGGAAGGATCCTCCCCTAGAGCCTCCAGAGGGAGTGCAGTCCTGAGACACCTGGATCTGGAGACTCCTGGTCTGCAGGACTGAGAGAGGATAAATTCCAGTGGTTTTAAGACCCTGGGTTTGCTCTGCCCGCCCGAAAATCTACCCACCCCACAGATGAAGGCTCCAAGCCAAATTCTCCCAGCATCACACTCCTGCAAGCACAGGCACGGCCAGCAGGTGGCAGTCAAACCCCAGAAAGAAATTGGTTTAAGGTTCCGGGATTTGGATAAATACGGTAATCAAAACCAGGTGGACGGATCACGAGGTCAGGAGTTCGAGACCAGCCTGGCCAACATGGTGAACCCCCGTCTCTACTAAAAATACAAAATTAGGCAGATGTGGTGGCTCGGTGATTCCAGCTACTCGGGAGGCTGAGGCAGGAGAATCGCTTGAACCCGGGAGGCGGAGGTTGCCGTGAGCCGAGATTGCGCCACTGCACTCCAGCCTGGGGGACAGGAGGGAAACTCCGTCTCAAAAACAAAAAGGGATGAAGAAAGAAGAAGGAAAAGGAGAAGACAGAAAGAAGAAAGAGGCAGGAGAATTACTTGAACCCGGGAGGCGGAGGTTGCCGTGAGCCGAGATTGCGCCACTGCACTCCAGCCTGGGGAACAGGAGGGAAACTCCGTCTCAAAAAAAAAAAAAAAAGCAAATAAGTTAGAGCATATTCAATATTTCTAAGTGCTACGAAGAAATGAAAGCCGATGATGCAAAGACAGAAGGAGGTGACTTCCCTTGAGGTGTGGATGGGAACCTCCT
>NW_012107352.1:58662-60424 GCF_000951045.1 Mandrillus leucophaeus | reverse complement strand
TTAAGCTGTCACTTTGCTGCTTTGTTTCTGCGGGTTCACTGTCCTGGGGGCTTGATTCAGTCCTAGCAATCCGGAGAAGAAAGGGTTAAAGGAATCCCTCCCCCAGCCCTGGCATTCCAAAGCAGCAGGCAGGCTCGGATTTCCCTCTCACCCCGAGGACGCCAGGGGTATTGAATTTCACGGCGGGCCCCAGTGCCTTTCTTTTAACTAATGACATCTGCGAAGGAATTCCAACTAAGGTCTCATTCCCAGAGACCAGGCATTTGGAATTCAAAGTATATATTTTGGGGCCGCCGTGCCCGGCCACCAGACCATCCAGGCGTGTCCCCCCGTCTTCTGCCTCTGCCTGTCCTCAGCTGCAGAAAGGCCGCCCTGGAGCCTTCAAGTTTTCCTGGGTGGAGAGCTCATGAGAAACCCACTTATGGCTCGCATTCCGTTATTGGAACGCTAAGCTGGTAAGAGTCACTTCTGGCCTCCTGCTGAAGGTCTTGGCCAAGATCTGGTTTTACACACAAAAGAACTTGCAACCTCTGGCATACATGAGGCTTAAAATGTCCGTGCAGAGCTCATGAAACTACAGGCCCCGGGCCCCTGAGCCCGCCCAGTCCTTGCTCTGACACAGGCCTTTCATTTGGACACAAGAGGGGTCAGGGACGCCATCTGCAGATTCAGCCCTGGCCGGTTCAGCCCCCAGCGACTGTCGGCAATAAAAGGGGTCAGACAAAGGACTGGAAAAGCAGCTCACAGTGGGAATCCTGAGGCACTCAGGAGCCAGGCTGTCTGGCAAGCCTCAAACACACCCAGCAGGTTGGATTAATCCCACCTCACGGACGCTGGGAGCTGTGCAAGGAGTTTGCGAAGAGGATTCCTGGGGATGCCTGCAGCTCGTTCCGCGGGAGCTGCCTCTGGGACAGGAAATGTCACATTGTACCAGCAAGGTCTCTGTCCAGCCCAGACCACAAGGCCCAAATCCTGCAGAGCGCCTCTCGGCCATTGAGGTTCCGGGACTCCACTTTTAGCCAGAGCCAGCTAGGAAGAGGCTGGGAGCTTGTTAAAGTCTGAGGGTTGGCCGGGCGCGGTGGCTCACGCCTGTCATTCCAGCACTTTGGGAGGCCGAGGCAGGTGGATCACTTGAGGTCAGGAGCTCACGACCAGCCTGGCCAACATGGTGAAGCCCATTTCTACCGAAAATACAAAAATTAGCCGGGCGCGGTGGCGGACGTCTGTAATTCCAGCTACTCAGGAGGCTGAGGCAGGAGAATCACTTGAACCCGGGAGGCAGAGGTTGCGGTGAGCTGACATGGCACCACTGCACTCCAGCCTGAGACACAGAGCAAGTCTCCGTGTCAAAAGAAAAAAAAAAGGTGGGTGCAGCGGCTCATGCCTGTAATCCCAGCACTTTGGAAGGCTGAGGCAGGTGGATCACTTGAGGTCAGGAGTTCGAGACCAGCCTGGCCAACATGGTGAAACTCCATCTCTACTAAAAATACAAAAAGTAGCCAGGCGTGGTGGAACAGGCCTGTAATCTCAGCTACTCGGGAGACTGAAGCAAGACAATCGCTTGAACCCAGGAAGCGGAGGTTGTGGTGAGCCGAGATGGCACCACTGCACTGCAGCCTGAGACACAGAGCAAGTCTCCATGTCAAAGGAAAAAAAAAAAGGTGGGTGCGCTGGCTCATGCCTGTAATCCCAGCACTTTGGGAGGCCGAGGCAGGTGGATCACCTGAGGTCAGGAGTTCAAGACCAGCCTGGCCAACATGGT
>NW_012107352.1:58148-58612 GCF_000951045.1 Mandrillus leucophaeus | reverse complement strand
TTGGGAGGCCGAGGTGGGGGGATTACCTGAGGTCAGGAGTTCAAGACCAGCCTGGCCAACATGGTGAAACCCCATCTCTACTAAAAATACAAAAAGTAGCCAGGCGTGGTGGAACAGGCCTGTAATCTCAGCTACTCGGGAGGCTGAGGCAGGAGAATCGCTTGAACTCGGGAGGTGGAGGTTGCAGTGAGCTGAGATGGTGCCACTGCACTCCAGCCTGGGCGACAGAGCGAGACTCCATCTCAAATTCAAAAATAAAAAAATTAAAAAAGCCTGTTGGTCCTGGGAATTCCACCCAAACTGAAAACCCAAAACAGCTGTCCCTGGCCCCCTTAAGTAGGACACCAGACACCTCCTCCAGGTTGACCTCCAGGGACATCAGAACCAGGTATGACAATATATGTAGGTTGCTTTTATCTTTTTCCTAGTGGTGGCAGAATCAAATTAGTAGTAGCTTTTTTTTT
>NW_012107352.1:53376-55463 GCF_000951045.1 Mandrillus leucophaeus | reverse complement strand
TCTCGGTCTGTTACCCAGGCTGGAGTGCAGTGGCACCATCTCGGCTCACTGCAACCTCTGCCTCCCAAGTTCAACCAATTCTCCTGCCTCAGCCTCCCAAGTAGCTGGGGTTACAGGTGCACGCCACCACGCCTGGCTAATTGTCGTATTTTTAGTAGAGACGGGGTTTCACCATATTGGCCAGACTGGTCTCGAACTCCTGACCTCCTGATCCACCTGCCTCGGCCTCCCAAAGTCCTGGGATGACAAGCGTGAGCCACCGTCCCTGGCCTTTTATTATTATTATTATTATTATTATTATTAATTTTGCGGATGCAGTGTTGCTCTGTTGCCCAGGCTGGAGTGCAATGGCATGATCTCGGCTCACTGCAACCTCCGCCTCCCGGGTTCAAGCGATTCTCCTGCCTCAGCGTCCTGAGTTGCTGAGTCTACAGACGCCCGCCACCACGTCTGGCTAATTTTTGTATTTTTAGTAGAGATGGGATGTCTCCATATTGGTCAGGCTGGTCTCGAACTCCCGACCTCAGGTGATCCGCCGGCCCTCGGCCTCCCAAAGTGCTGGGATTACAGGCATGAGCCACCGCGCCCGGCCCACAGTTAAGGCATTCTAAGTCACAGAAGGAGACAGGAGGTCAGCACAAAATACAGGTCATTAAAAATCTTGCCGATAAAACAGGCTACAATAAAGAGGTGCGATAAAACCCACTCATCCTCTGGTCATCCTCAGTGCTACAATCCCAGCAGTTTACAAATGCCACGGCAACGTCAGAAAGCTACCCTCTGTGGTCTAAAAAGTCTGAATAAAGTACCTGTTGTTTAGCATATCCTCAAGAAATAACCATAATAATGGGCCAGGCACGGTGGCTCACACCTGTCATCCCAGCCCTTTGGGAGTCTGAGGTGGGTGGATCATTTGAGGTCCGGAGTTCGAGACCAGCCTGGCTGATATGGGGAAACCCCGTCTCTACTAAAAATAGAAAAAAAAAAAAATTAGGTGGGCTTGGTGGGTGGCACCTGTAATCCCAGCTACTCGGGAGGCTCAGGCAGGAGAATCTCATGAAATCGGGAGGTGGAGGTTGCAGGGAGTCAAGGTTGCACCACTGCACTCCAGCCTGAGCAACAGAGTGAGACTCTGTCTCAAAAAATAAAAATGGATAGGCCGGGTGTGGTGGCTCACACGTGTATTCCCAGCACTTCAGGACACCAAGGCAGGTGGACCACCTGAGGTCAAGAGTTCGAGACCAGCCTGGCCAACATGGTGAAACCCCGTCTCTACTGAAAATACAAAAATTAGCCAAGTGTGGTGGCAGACGCCTGTCATCCCATCTACTAAGGAGGCTGAGGCAGGAGAATCACTGGAACCCGGGAGGCGGAGGTTGCAGCGAGCCAAGATCGTGCCACTGCACTCCAACCTGGGCAACAAGAGTGAAACTCCGTCTCAAAATAAATAAATAAGTAAATAAAAATAAATAAAAACCACAACGGTAACTTTTTTGCACTCCAGCCTGGGAGAGAGGGCGAGACTCCATCTCAAAAAATTAAATAAATAAATAAAACAAAACAGTAACTTCTTTGCACTTCAGCCTGGGAGACAGAGCGAGACTCCGTGTCAAAAAATATAAATAAATAAAAACAAAAACGTTAAACTTTTTGCATCCCAGCCTGGGAGACAAAGCAAGACTCCGTGTCAAAAATAAATTAATAAATAGATAAATAAATAAATAATAAATAGGCCGGGCAAGGTGTAATTGCTTGAACCCGGGAGGCGGAGGTTGCGGTGAGCCGAGATCGCGCCATTGCACTCCAGCCTGGGCGACAAGAGCGAAACTCCGTCTCAAAATAAATAAATAAATACATACATAAAAATAAAAACAAAAATGGTAACTTTTTTGTACTCCAGCCTGGGAGACAGAGGGAGACTCTGTCTCAACAAATGTAAATAAATAAAAGCCGGGCAGGGTGGCTGACGCCTATAATCCCAGCACTTTGGGAGGCCAAGGCAGGCGGATCACCTGAGGTCAGGAGTTCGAGACCAGCCTGACCAACATGGAGAAACCCCGTCTCTACTGAAAATACAAAATTAGCCG
>NW_012107352.1:47890-51861 GCF_000951045.1 Mandrillus leucophaeus | reverse complement strand
GCTCACGCCTGTCATCTCAGCACTTTGGGAGGCCGAGGTGGGCAGATCACGAAGTCAGGAGTTTGAGACCAGCCTGGTCAACACGGTGAAACCCCGTCTCTACTAAAAACACAAAAAAATTAGCCAGGTGTGTTGGTGCACACCTCTAATCCCAGCTACTTAGGAGGCTGAGGCAGGAGGATCGCTTGAACCCGGGAGGCGGAGGTTGCAGTGAGCCGAGATCGTGCCACTGCCCTCCAACTTGGATGACAGAGCAAGACTCCATCTCAAGAAAAAAAAAAAAGAAAACGCAAACTGATATTGTCCCCGACATGCAGGATGGGGCATTTGCAACCTCGGCACTGCTGACATTTGGAGCCGCAGGATTCTCTGTGGTGGGGCCGTCCTGAGCACTGGAGGCTGTTGAGTAGCCTTCCTGGGATCCACACGCCGGGGGCCGGGAGCAAACGTCCCAGGACCGACACCAAGGATGTCCACACATTGTCATTCTCTTGTGATTGTCTCTAGACATTGCCAAGTGTCCCCTGGGGGCAGAATTCTCCCGGGCCTGTAAATCACCATTATAGATAGATGATAGATAGATAGATACATAGATAGATAGATAGATACATACATACATACATACATACATACACAGATACATACATGATAGAGATAGATACATAGATACATATATAGATACATACATGGATAGATACACAGATACATACATGATAGAGATAGATAGATACATACATACATAGATACATAGATACATACATAGATAGATACACAGATACATACATGATAGAGATAGATAGATACATAGATACATACATAGATACATACATAGATACATACATGATAGAGATAGATAGATACATAGATAGATAGATACATAGATACATACATGATAGAGATAGATACATAGATACATAGATACATACATAGATAGATACACAGATACATACATGATAGAGATAGATAGATAGATACATAGATACATACATAGATAGATACATACATACATACATGATAGAGATAGATACATAGATACATACATAGATACATATACATAGATACCTAGATACATAGATACATACATGATAGAGATGATAGATAGATACATAGATAGATATAGATACATAGATACATACATATATAGATACATAGATACATACATAGATACATACATAGATAGATACCTAGATACATAGATACATACATGATAGAGATAGATAGATAGATACCTAGATACATAGATACATACATGATAGAGATAGATAGATAGATAGATACATAGATACATACATAGATACCTAGATACATAGATACATACATGATAGAGATAGATAGATAGATAGATAGATAGATAGATAGATAGATAGATAGATAGATAGATCGATCGATAGATAGATAGATAGATAGATAGATAGATAGATAGGATAGAAAGAGAGATCGACAGATAGACAGATAATAGATGGAATAGAAGATGGACCAATATAATAAGTGATCATTATAGACATGATAGATGGTAGGTAATAGGTAGACAGATGATAGAGCAATAGATAGACATATAGATAGATGGATAGATAAAATAAAACTTAGATGATAGATATCATAAATGATTATGATAGATAGGTGATCTATCTATATACATATCTATCTATATATATAGAGAGAGAGTAGATACAAAGATTGAGAGACATAGACAGATAATAGATGGAATAGAAGATTAATTGATATAATAAGTGATCATTATAGACATGATGGATGGTAGATGACAGGTAGATGATAGATCGATAGATAGACATATAGATAGATAAAATAAAATTTAGATGGTAGATATAATAAATGATTAGGATAGATAGGTGATCTATCTATATAGATATCTATCTAGATATAGAGAGAGAGTAGATACAAAGAGAGACATAGACAGATAATAGATGCAATAAAAGAATAATTGATATAATAAGTGATCATTATAGATATGATAGATGGTAGGTGATAGGTAGACAGATGATAATAGATAGATAGATAGATAGATAGATAGATAGATAGATAGATAGATAGATACCAGGTGTGGTGGCTCATGCCTGTAATCCCAGCACTTTGGGAGGCCGAGGTAGGCGGATCACGAGGTCAGAAGTTGAAGACCATCCTGACCAACATGGTGAAACCCCATCTCTACTAAAAATACAAAAACTGGTTCAATCGATTCTCCTGCCTCAGCCTCCTGAGTAGCTGGGATTACAGCTGCCTGCCACCACGCCGGCTAAGTTTTTGTATTTTGATTAGAGATGGGGTTTCACCGTGATGGCCAGGCTGCTCTCAAACTCCTGACCTCAGGTGATCTACCTGCCTCGGCCTCTCAAAGTGCTGGGATGACAAGCGCGAGCCACTCCAAGTGGCCAATGTGTGGATTTATTAAATGCCCCTCTTTGGCCTCCCAAAGTGGTGGGATTATAGCTGTGAGCCACCACGCCCAACCCACCATCTAAATTCTGTCTCTGAGCTTTACCTCATACCACTCCCTCTCCTGGCACCCATCCCTGCCCCTGAGAAAAGAGAGGCTAAGGACACCAGGAACCACAGCTGTTTTCAGCTAAGAGGAAACTTCAGGTCAGAAAGTCCCTGCCCAGCCCAAACCCCTCATTCTAAAGAGAGAACTGGGGCTTCCCAGCAAGGAACAAGGAGATGGTGCAGACAAGGCTACGTCTGTTCAAGCAGTGACATTCTCTGGGCCGTGTTTTCATCAAGCAAAAGATGTCACCGTCCCCATGTTCACAGACCAGGACAGACACCTCCAGGAAGCCGCTTACAGGTGCTGGGATGAATCTCAGAGCTCGGTCTTTTGAACACATCCCTCAGGGCCACGTTCTGGGCTTAGCACTGGAGGTTAAGGATTCACGGGACCATTGTTTCTGGAAAGGGCAGGGAAGTATAAATAAACAAATGCTCAATGTCATCTGAAGGTGACATAGGAGGGAAACAGAGAACTGAGAACTGGAGGTGGAGGGTTTCCCGTCATGGCAGTAGGCAAAGAACTGGGGCTTCCCAGCAAGGAACAAGGAGATGGTGCAGACAAGGCTACATCTGTTCAAGCAGTGACATTCTCTGGGTCATGTTTTCATCAAGCAAGAGATGTCACCATCCCCATGTTCACAGGCCAGGACAGACACCTCCAGGAAGCCGCTTACAGGTGCTGGGATGAATCTCAGAGCTCGGTCTTGTGAACACATCCCTCAGGGCCACGTTCTGGGCTTAGCACTGGAAGTTAAGGATTCACGGGACCATTGTTTCTGGAAAGGCAGGGAAGTATAAATAAACAAATGCTCAATGTCATCTGAAGGTGACATGAGAGGGAAACAAAGAACTGAGAACTGGAGGTGGAGGGTTTCCCGTCATGGCCCAAAGCAAAGGGATAGAAGGAATTACACGGTGAGAAAGGAAGCAAGAGAAATGCCAGGGTCTTTTATTTATTTATTTATTTTTTGAGACAGAGTCTCGCTCCGTTGCCCAGGCTGGAGTGCAGTGGTGCTATCTCGGTTCCCTGCAACCTCTGCCTCCCGGGTTCAGGCCATTCTCCTGCCTCAGGCTCCTGAGTAGCTGGGACTACAGGCACCCACCACCACCCCCAGCTAATTTTTTGTATTTTTAGTAGAGACAGGGTTTCACCGTGTTAGCCAGGATGGTAAAAGAACAAGCTCTCACACGAACTCACAGAGTAGAGCTCACTCACTGTCTCATTACCTTAGGGCCTGAACCAAGTTATTTACTAGGGATTCACCCCGTGACCCAAACACCTACCACCAGACCCCATCCCCCAACGTTGGGGATCCCATTTCAACATGACATTTAGAGGGTACAAACATAAAAACTAGGCCGGGCACGGTGACTCAAGCCTGTAATCCCAGCACTTTGGGAGGCCGAGACGGGTGGATCACGAGGTCAGGAGATCGAGACCATCCTGGCTAACACGGTGAAACCCC
>NW_012107352.1:45650-47110 GCF_000951045.1 Mandrillus leucophaeus | reverse complement strand
TTTTTGAGATGGAGTCTCAGCCTATTGTCCAGGCTGGAGTGCAGTGGTGGGATCTCAGCTCACTACAACCTCCGCCTCCCAGGTTCAAGTGATCCTCCTGCCTCAGCCCCCCAGCAGCTGGGATTACAGGCGTGTGCCACCGTGCCCGACTAATTTTTGCATTTTTAGTAGAGACGGGGTTTCGCCATGTTGGCCAGGCTGGTCTCGAACTCCTGACCTCAGGTGATCCACCCGCCTCAGTCTCCCAAAGTACTGGGATTACAGGTGTGAGCTACCACAAGCGGCCTTATTATTATTATTTGAAACAGAGTTTCACTCTTGTCACCCAGGGTGGAGTGCAGTGGCACAATCTCAGCTCACCGCAACCTCTGTCTCCCGAGTTCAAGTGATTCTCCTGCTTCAGCCTCCCAAGTAGCTGGGATTACAGGCACGCGCCACCACGCCCGGCTAATTTATTTATTTATTTTTTCCAAGACAGAGTCTCGCTCTGTCGTCCAGTCTGGAGTGCGGTGGTGTGATCTCGGCTCACTGCAAGCTCCGCCTCCTGGGTTCATGCCATTCTCCTGCCTCAGCCTCCCGAGTAGCTGGGACTACCAGCGCCCGCCACCACGCCCGGCTAATTTTTTGTATTTTTAGTAGAGACGGGGTTTCACCATGCTAGCCAGGATGGTCTCGATCACCTGACCTGGTGAGCCGCCCGCCTCAGCCTCCCAAAGTGCTGGGATTACAGGCGTGAGCCACCACATCTGGCCTAATTTTTGTATTTTTAGTACAGATGCGGTTTTCCCATGTTGGCCAGGCTGGTCTTGAACTCCTGACCTCGTGATCTGCCCACCTCAGCCTCCCAAAGTGCTGGGATTACAGGCGTGAGCCACTGCGCCCGGCCTGATTTAACCATTTTCACAACACACGGACACTTTTGGAAAGGTTTTGCCTTTGTAAACCAAAAAATATTGTAACTGTCTTTGCAAGAATTCTTAACTGAGAGTCAGGCACGGTGGCTCACACCTAGAATCGCAGCCCTTTGGGAGGCTGAGGCAGGTCTGAGGTCAGGAGTTCGAGACGAGCCTGACCAACATGGCAAACCCCGTCTCTACTAAGAAGACAAAAATTAGCCGGGCGTGGTGGAGCATGCTTGTAATCCCAGCTACTCAGGAGGCTGAGGCCTGGCACAGTGGCTCACGCCTGTCATCCCAGCACGTCGGGAGGCTGAGGAGGGCGGATCACCTGAGGTCTGGAGTTCGAGACCAGCCTGACCAACATGGCAAACCCCGTCTCTACTAAGAAGAGAAAAATTAGCCGGGCGTGATGGCGCATGCCTGTAATCCCAGCTATTCAGGAGGCTGAGGCAGGAGAATCATTTGAACCTGGGAGGCGAGGTTGTGGTGAGCTGAGACTACACTACTGCACTCCAGCCTGGGCAACAGAGTGAGACTGTCTCAAAAATAAATAAACAAAGG
>NW_012107352.1:42743-44610 GCF_000951045.1 Mandrillus leucophaeus | reverse complement strand
CCAGGAGGCGGAGCTTGCAGTGAGCCGAGATCACGTCACTGCACTCCAGCCTGGGCCACAGAGCGAGACTCCGTCTCAATAAATAAATAAATAAATAAATAAAAAGAGGACTCTCATTTTCCTTCCACTTCTCTCTGTAAAAACTGGCCGTAAGGAAATTCGTTCACCTCCCTTGTTCGACTGAAGATCCTAAGATTTCCATTCCAGAGAGGAACAGGAATTCCATTCCTTTCTCCTGCCTCACACTCAGAAGAAGGGAATTCTGCTCAGAGACACCAAGAAGAATCTAGAAAGACAGGCCTGGCTGGGTTTCCTCACTCATCCATTAGCCTTAGACCGGACCCTTTTCCGCCAGTTCTGTTTCTACACAGCCGTCCAGACTGTGCTAAACCTAAGCTTGAAAATGAACAGTGTCACGCCTGACACAGTGGCCCACGCCTGTCATTTTAGCACTTTGGGAGGCCGAGGCAGACAGATCGCTGGGGCCCAGGAGTTCGAGGCCAGCCTGGGCAACGTAGCGACAGTTCATGTGTACAAATAAGTATTTTAAAAAACTGCCGGGGTGCGGTGGCTCACGCCTGTCATCCCAGCACTTTGGGAGGCCGAGGCAGGTGGATCACCTGAGGTCAGGAGATCGAGACCAGCCTGGCCAACATGATGAAACTATCTCTACTACAAATTACAAAAATTGCCAGGCACTGTGGCTCACGCCTGTAATCCCAGCACTTTGGAAGACTGAGGTGGGAGGATCACCTGAGGTCAGGAGTTCAAGACCAGCCTGGCCAACATGGTGAAACTTCCGTTTCTAATCAAAATACAAAAATTAGCCGGGCGTGGTGGCGGGCGCCTGTCATCCCAGCTGCTCAGGAGGCTGAGGCAGGAGAATCACTTGAACCCGGAGGCGGAGGTTGCAGTGAGCCGAGATCGCGCCTCTGCACTCCAGCCTGGGCGCCAGAGTGAGAGCCTGTCTCAAAACAAACAAAAAAACAAACAAACAAAAAAAAACAAGAGAAAAGAAGAGAAAAAACAGAGGTTTACAGCACCTTCACAGGCTCCTGTTATCACTAATGTAAACCACAAATAAAAATCTAATGCCCACTCAAACATCTGAATGGATCCGTTCCCTCAGCTAAGGATATTCCACACTTATCCTGAAACAGTCTAGTTCAGGCCGTCATAGAGAGCGGGGCCGGACATGCCTCATTACAGCCTCCTGCCTTTAGAATTCAGGCACAGCTGACCAGCATTCACAGGAAAGCCAAGATCGTAAGATTGACGAAACAGGACGGGCACAGTGGCTCACGCCTGTCATGCCAGAACTTCGGGAGGCCGAGGCGGGCGGATCACCTGAGGTCCAGAGTTTCAGACCAGCCTGGCCAACAGGGTGAAATCCCATCTCTACTAAAAATACCAAAAAAAAAAAAAAAAGAAAAAATAAATTATTTGAGTGTGATGGTGCATGCCTATAATCCCAGCTACTCAGGAGGCTGAGGCAGGAGAATTGCTCGAACCCGGGAGGCGGAGGTTGCAGTGAGCCAAGATCGCGCCATTGCACCCCAGCCTGGGCATTACAGTGATACTATCTCAATTAAAAAAAAAAAAAAAAAAAAACAGAGATCATAAGGAAAAAAAAAAGAAAGAAAAAAACAGAGATCATAAGATCGACAAAACAGGTGAAGCATGGTGGCTCACACCTGTAATCCCAGCACTTTGGGAGTCCAAGGCAAACAGTTCACCTGAGGTCGGGAATTTGAGACCAGCCTGTTCAGCATGGTGAAACCCCATCTCTACTAAAAATACACATATGAGCCAGGTGTGGTGGGTGGGCACCTGTAATCCCAACTACTCAGGAGGATGAGGCAGGAGA
>NW_012107352.1:38255-39463 GCF_000951045.1 Mandrillus leucophaeus | reverse complement strand
AAAAATTAGCCGGGCGTGATGGCGCATGCCTGTAATCCCAGCTATTCAGGAGGCTGAGGCAGGAGAATCATTTGAACCTGGGAGGCGAGGTTGTGGTGAGCTGAGACTACACTACTGCACTCCAGCCTGGGCAACAGAGTGAGACTGTCTCAAAAATAAATAAACAAAGGCCAGGCACGGTGGCTCACGCCTGTCATCCCAGCACTTTGGGAGACCAAGGCAGGTGGATCACCTGAGGTAGGGAGTTCGAGACCAGCCTGACCAACATGGTGAAACCCCGTCTCTACTAAAAATACAGAAATTAGCCGGGTGTGGTGGCGGGCGTCTGTAATCCCGTCTATTCAGGAGGCTGGGGCAGGAGAATCACTTGAAGCCAGGAGGTGGAGGTTGCAGTGAGCTGAGATTACATTACTATTACACTCTAGCCTGGGCAACAGAGCAAGACTCTGTCTCAAAATTAATTAATGATCGATTAATAATTAATTAATATAATTAATGATAATCAATAATCAATTAATGATTGGTGGTAATAATAAATTATATTAATGATAATTAATACTTAAAATCAATTAATAATTGATGGTAATAATTAATAACCAATGGTAATTGATAATTAATATATTTGGCGGGTAGGTGCTTGGGAAGTGGGGAGTGCTGGTCAGTCAGGTCTGAGATGGAATCACAGTAGGTTATGATGGTATAGGGTTGGAGACCCAGGTTTTATCAAGCAGATGAGGCCTCCAGTTAGCAGGCTTGAGAGGGACTAGATTGGAAATGTGTCTCCTTTCTTTTCTTTTTCTTTTTTTTTTTTTTGAGACAGAGTCTCACTCCATCGCCCAGGCTGCTGGAGTGCAGTGGCGTGATCTCGTCTCACCGCAACCTCCACCTCCCAGGTTCAAGCGATTCTCCTGCCTCAGTCTCCTGAGTAGCTGGGATTACAGGCGCCTGCCACCACACCCAGCCAATTGTAAATATTTCCTATTCAGACTTAAGATCTGTGTTGGGCCAGGCACAGTGGCTCATGCCTGTAATCCCAGCACTTCGGGAGGCCGAGGAGGGTGGATCACCTGAGGTCCAGAGTTCGAGACCGGCCTGGCCAACATGGTGAAACCCTGTCTCTACTAAAAATACAAAAATTAGCCAGGCGTGGTAGACGCCTGTAATCCTAACTACTTGGGAGGCTGAGGCAGGAGAATTGCTTGAACCCG
>NW_012107352.1:35410-37942 GCF_000951045.1 Mandrillus leucophaeus | reverse complement strand
GCTGAGGTGGGAGAATTTCTTGAACTCAGGAGGCTGAGGTTGCAGTGAGCCGAGATCATGCCATTGCACTCCAGCTCTGGCGAAAAGACAAGACTGTGTCTCAAAAAAAAAAAAAAAGTGGGAGTCGGGCACGGTGGCTCACACCTATAATCCTAGCACTTTGGGAGGCCGAGGCAAACGGATCACCTGAAGTCAGCAGTTCGAGACCAGCCTGGCCAACATGCAGAAACCCCGTCTCTACTAAAAATACAAAATTAGTTACGCGTGGTGGCACGCACCTGTAATCCCAGCCACTCGGGAAGCTGAGGCAGGAGAATGGCTTGAACCCGGGAGGTGGAGGTTGCAGTGAGCTGAGATTGCGCCACTACACTCCAGCCTGGGCGACAGAGCGAAACTCCATCTCAAAAAAAGAAAGAAGAAAAAAAAAACCATCCGATAAGAATTTAAGGTTTGTAGGGCATGACTCCCCACACCTCTTAGATAGGAATTTTGGGGAAGATAAAAAAAAAAAAAAAATCAGAGCTTCATACTCAATGTTAACTCCAAAATGCCCTTGGCAGAGAGGAGGGGTGCAATTCGATGGTTGTGGGGGCTTAGAATTTTATTTTTGTTTAACGATAGTTGGCCGGGCACGGTGGCCCATGTCTGTCATCCCAGCACTTTGGGAGGCCGAGGCAGGTGGATCACCTGAGGTCAGGAGTTCGAGACCATCCTGGCCAACATGGCGAAACCCCGTCTCTGCTAAAAATACAAAAATTAGCCGGGTGCAGTGGTGGACGCCTGTAGTCCCAGCTACTCAGCTACTGAGGCAGGAGAAATGCTCGAACCCGGGAGGCGGAGGTTGCAGTGAGCCGAGATGGCACCACCGCACTCCAGCCTGGGCGACAGAGCGAGACTCCGTCTCAAAACACAAAAAACAAAAGTAGCTAGTAAGTAGCCCCTGAAAAGGACCTCAGTTTGGGAGGTTTTGGTCCAAACCTGGGAGAAAACTAAGACCTGGGGAATTCTTTCTGTGGGCAGAAGAACATGCAGAGTGGGAAACCCAGAGTCTCATTTTCTTGGAAAGCCTGGTTGTCCTCTGTTTTCAGAAGCTTCCTCTCAGTCACTAACCTTTAGGATAAGCTGCCAGACAAGGGAGGTTTGAAATCCTGCAACTCACAGTTTCTGGGTAATCCTCGGTCCTACAGAGCTAGAAACCAACCCCTCTGGGCCATGGGATTTTGGTTGTGGAAGTTCTGTGGCCTCCAGAAGAATGAGGGTTTTTTGGTTTTGGTTTCTGTCTTTGTGTTTTTGAGACAGAGTCTCGCTCTGTCGCCCAGGCTGGAGTGCAGTGGCCGGATCTCAGCTCACTGCAAGCTCCGCCTCCTGGGTTCAGGCCATTCTCCTGCCTCAGCCTCCCGAGTAGCTGGGACTACAGGCGCCCGCCACCTCGCCCGGCTAATTTTTTGTATTTTTAGTAGAGACGGGTTTCACCATGTTAGCCGGAATGGTCTCCATCTCCTGACCTCGTGATCCGCCCGTCTCGGCCTCTCAAAGTGCTGGGATGACAGACATGAGCCACTGCGCCTGGTCAGAAACAGGTTTTTTGTTTTGTTTTTTTGTTTTATGTTTTCAGATGGAGTTTCACTGTTGTTTCCCAGGCTGGAGTGCAGTGGTGTGATCTCGGTTCACTGCAACCTCCGCCTCCCGGGTTCAAGCGATTCTCCTGCCTCAGCCTCCTGAGTAGCTGGGATGACAGGCACCTGCCACCACACCCAGCTAATTTTTGTATTTTTAGTAGAGACGGGGTTTCTCTATGTGGATCAGGCTGGTCTCAAACTCCTGACCTCAGGTGATCCACTCACCTCAGCCTCCCAAAGTGCGGGGATAACTTGTCTACATCAATGTCAACAAGAACGTATGAGCCATTGACAAGAAGATCCACCATGGGGCCAGTTCCAACAGCCTGGGTGAAACATCTTGTTAAGTTTTTGGGAAGATAAACTTGCCTACATCAATGCCAACAAGAACGTATGAGCCATTGACAAGAAGATCCACCATGATACCAGTTCCAACAGCCTGGGTGAAACATCTGGTTGAATTCTCGGGAAGATAAACTTCTCTACATCCATGTCAGCAACAAGGTACAAGTCATTGACAAGAAGATCCACCATGGTACCCAGTTCCAGCAGCCTTGGTGAGCCATCTGGTTGAGCTTTGGGGAAGAGAAACTTCTCTACATCAATGTCAACAGGAAGATAATAGCCATTGACAGTAAGATCCACCATGGTGCCAGTTCCAGCATCCTGGGTGAGCCATCTTGTGAAGTTTTTGGGAAGATAAACTTCTCTACATCAATGTCAAAAGGAAGATAATAGCCATTGACAGTAAGATCCACCATGGTGCCAGTTCCAGCAGCCTGTGTGAAACATCTTAAGTTTTGGGGAAGATAAACTTCTCTACATCAATGCCAACAAGAACGTATGAGCCATTGACAAGAAGATCCACCATGGGGCCAGTTCCAACAGCCTGGGTGAAACATCTGGTTGAGAT
>NW_012107352.1:28548-30410 GCF_000951045.1 Mandrillus leucophaeus | reverse complement strand
GTTTGCAGATGTGTGTGCAGATGTACGTGTGTAGTTGTGTGTATGCACATGTGCACTGTGTGCAGGCGTTTGTGTACAGATGTATGTGCAGGTGTGTGTGTGCAGATGTGCTTGTGTACAATTGTGTGTGTTGTGTGTACGTCCATGTGCACTGTGTGCAGGTGCGTGGGGATGTGTGTGTGCAGGTCTCTATGCAGATGTGCTTGTGTGCAGATGTGCATGTGTAGACAAGTGTGTGTGCAGGTGTGTACCATTGTGCCTGTTTGTGCCGACATATGTGCAGTTGTGTGTGTGTAGTTGTGTGTACGCACATGGGCACTGTGGGCAGGTGTGTGGGGATGTGTGTGTGCAGGTGTGTGTGCAGATGTATGTGAAGATGTGGGTGTGTAATTGTGTGTATTCACATGTGCACTGCGTGCAGGTGTATGTGTACAGATATGTGTGCAGGTGTGTGTGGAGATGTGTGTGTAGTGTGTACACCCACGTGCACTGTGTGCAGGTGTGTGGGGATGTGTGTGTGTGCAGGTCTCTGTGCAGATGTGCCTGTGTGCAGATGTGCATGTGTAGACAAGTGTGTGTGGAGGTGTGTGTGCCATTGTGCTTGTTTGTGCAGACGTGTGTGCAGGTGTGTGCGCATACAGATGTGTGTGTGTAGCTGTGTGTGCTAATGTGTTTGTGCAGATGTGTAGATGTGTGTAGCTGTGTGTACCTGCTGTGCACTGTGTGCAGGTGTGTGGGGATGTGTGTGTGTACGTCTGTGTGTGCAGATATGTGTGCAGACATGCATGTGTGTGCAGGTGTATGTGTAGCTATGTGTATGCACATGTGGACTGTGTGCAAGTGTGTGAGGATGTGTGTGTGCACGTCTATGCAAACATGCATGTACATGCAGGAGTGTGTGCAGATGTGTGTGCAGGTGTGTGGGGATATGTGTGTGTGCATGTTTGTGTGTGCAGATGTGTGTGCAGATGTGTATGTGTGTTGCTGTGTGTACGCACATGTGCACTGCATGCAGGTGTGTGGGGATGTGTGTGTGCACGTCTGTGTGCAGACCTGCATGTGCATGCAGGTGTGTGTGCAGATGTGTGTGAGGGTGTGTGGGGATGTGTGTGCATGCACGTCTGTGTGTGCAGATGTGTGTGCAGACATGCATGTGTGTGCAGGTGTGTGTGTAACTGTGTGTACGCACATGTGCACTGTGTGCAAGTGTGTGAGGATGTGTGTGTGCACGTCTATGCAAACATGCATGTACATGCAGGAGTGTGTGCAGATGTGTGTGCAAGTGTGTGGGGATGTGTGTGCGTGCACGTCTGTGTGTGCAGATGTGTGTGCAGACATGCATGTGTGTGCAGGTGTGTGTGCAGGTGTGTGTGTAACTGTGTGTACACACATGTGCACTGCATGCAGGTGTGTGGGGATGTGTGTGTGCACGTCTATGCAGACATGCATGTACATGCAGGAGTGTGTGCAGATGTGTGTGCAAGTGTGTGCGTGCACGTCTGTATGTGCAGATGTGTGTGCAGATATGCATGTGTGTGCAGGAGTGTGTCTGTGTGCGCAGATGTGTGTGGGACTCACACCTGAGCTGTTCAATGGGGCCACTCTTTGGAGACGAGGTCAGGAGCCAATGAACTGACGGAGTAATTGCAAGTTTCCTAATCCTAAGAAATGAGGAAGCGGAGGAGGGAGGGGCAGGGAGGGCATGAGGAGACAGAACAGCTCTGAAGGGAGCTACCCAGACGCGGGAGTGTCCGAGAGAAGAAAAGCAAGTGAAAGGAAAGGAAGCGGATGCCGCGGGGTAAGCCGAGTTCTCTCAATCTGTGGTCTTTGAACATGTCGAGTCACCAGGGTGCATGTTTCTC
>NW_012107352.1:25188-26428 GCF_000951045.1 Mandrillus leucophaeus | reverse complement strand
TCTACATCAATGCCAACAAGAACGTATGAGCCATTGACAAGAAGATCCACCATGGGGCCAGTTCCAACAGCCTGGGTGAAACATCTGGTTGAGATTTTGGGAAGATAGACTTCTCTACATCAATGTCAACCAGAAGATATGAGCCATTGACAGTAAGATCCACCATGGTGCCAGTTCCAGCAGCCTTAGTGAGCCATCTTGTGAAGTTTTTGGGAAGATAGACTTCTCTACATCAATGTCAAAAGGAAGATAATAGCCATTGACATCCACCATGGTGCCAGTTCCAGCAGCCTGCGTGATACATCTTAAGTTTTTGGGAAGAGAAACTTCTCTACATCCATGTCAGCAACAAGGTACAAGTCGTTGACAAGAAGATCCACCATGATGCCCAGTTCCAGCAGCCTTGGTGAACCATCTTGTTGAGCTTTGGGGAAGAGAAACTTCTCTACATCAATGTCAACAGGAAGATAATAGCCATTGACAAGGAGGTCCATCATGGTGCCAGTTCCAGCAGCCTTGGTTAGTCATCGGATTGAGCTCTTGGGAGATAACCTTCTCTTCATCGATTTCGGAGAGATGCAGTGTGGTATGGTTTGGATACGGTTTGTTTGGTCCTGTCAAGTTTCATGTTGAAATTTGACCGCCACTGTGGTACATGGAGCCTGGTGGGAGGTGTTTAAACCCATGTGGGGGAATTCCTTATGAATGGCTTGGTCCTGCCCCCGTAGTAATGAGTGAGTTCTCATTCTCAGTTTCCAGGAGGACTGGTTGTTGAAAAGAACCTGGCACCTCCACACTTCTCTCTTGCTTCCCTTCTGCCCGTGTGGTCTCCACACACAATGTCTTCCCTTCACCTTCCGTCATGACTGGGAGCAGCCTGACGCCCTCACGACAAGCAGATCCAAACATCATGCTTCCCGGACCACCTGGAGAACCACCATGAGCCGAATAAATGACCTCTCGTTTTTGTTGTTGTTGTTTTTTTTTTTTTTTTGAGACGCAGTCTCGCTCTGTTGCCAGGCTGGAGTGCAGGGGCGCGATCTCAGTTCACTGCAACCTCCGCCTCCCTGGTTCAAGGGATTCTCCTGCCTCAGCTTCCCAAGTAGCTGGGATTACAGGTGCACAGGCCACCACGCCCAGGTAATTTTTGTATTTTTAGTAGAGATGGGGTTTCACCACGTTGGCCAGGATGGTGTCGATCTCTTGATCTCGTGATCCACCTGCCTCGCCCTCCCAACGT
>NW_012107352.1:17320-18553 GCF_000951045.1 Mandrillus leucophaeus | reverse complement strand
TCCATGTGCACTGTGTGCAGGTGCGTGGGGATGTGTGTGTGCAGGTCTCTATGCAGATGTGCTTGTGTGCAGATGTGCATGTGTAGACAAGTGTGCGTGGAGGTGTGTGTGCCATTGTGCTTGTTTGTGCAGACGTGTGTGCAGGTGTGTGTGCATACAGATGTGTGTGTGTAGCTGTGTGTGCTAATGTGTTTGTACAGATGTGTAGATGTGTGTGTAGCTGTGTGTACCTGCTGTGCACTGTGTGCAGGTGTGTAGGGATGTGTGTGTGTAGACATGCATGTGTGTGCAGGTGTGTGTGTAGCTATGTGTATGCACATGTGCACTGTGTGCAACTGTGTGGGGATGTGTGTGTGTGTTGCTGTGTGTACGCACATGTGCACTGTGTGCAGGTGTGTGGGGATGTGTGTGTGCATGTCTGTGTGCAGACCTGCATGTGCATATGTGTGTGAGGGTGTGTGGGGATGTGTGTGCAGGTGTGTGTGTAACTGTGTGTACACACATGTGCACTGCATGCAGGTGTGTGGGGATGTGTGTGTGCACGTCTGTGTGCAGACATGCATGTACATGCAGGAGTGTGTGCAGATGTGCGTGCAAGTGTGTGGGGATGTGTGTGCGTGCACGTCTGTGTGTGCAGATGTATGTGCAGACATGCATGTGTGTGCAGGTGTGTGTGCAGGTGTGTGTGTAACTGTGTGGGGATGTGTGTGCAGGTGTGTGTGCAGGTGTGTGTGCAAGTGTGTGGGGATGTGTGTGCAGGTGTGTGTGCAGGTGTGTGTGCAAGTGTGTGGGGATGTGTGTGCAGGTGTGTGTGCAGGTGTGTGTGCAAGTGTGTGGGGATGTGTGTGCAGGTGTGTGTGCAGGTGTGTGTGCAAGTGTGTGGGGATGTGTGTGCAGGTGTGTGTGCAAGTGTGTGGGGATGTGTGTGCGTGCACGTCTGTATGTACAGTTGTGTGTGTGCAGGAGTGTGTCTGTGTGCGCAGATGTGTGTGGGACTCACACCTGAGCTGTTTAACGGGGCCACTCTTTGGAGACGAGGTCAGGAGCCAATGAACTGACGGAGTAATTGCAAGTTTCCCAATCCTGTAAAATGAGGAAGCGGAGGAGGGAGGGGCAGGGAGGGCATGAGGAGACAGAGCAGCTCTGAAGGGAGCTACCCAGACGCGGGAGTGTCCGAGAGAAGAAAAGCAAGTGAAAGGAAAGGAAGCGGATGCCGCGGGGTAAGCCGAGTTC
>NW_012107352.1:12159-14650 GCF_000951045.1 Mandrillus leucophaeus | reverse complement strand
TCCCATCTCCGCCTCCCGAATAGCTGGGACAAAGGCAATGCCACCATTCCTGGCTGATATTTGTATTTTTGTAGGGATGAGGGTTTCACTGTGTTTCCCAGGCTAGTCTTGAACTCCTAGACTCAATCCGTCCTCTTGCCTCAGCCTCCTAAAGTGGTGGGATGACTGGCGTGGGCCACCGCGCCTGGACCAGTATTATTATCATTTTTAAAGCGAAACGTATCCTTACACTAGAAAAGCTTTTGTTCTGAAGATATCAAGACATCAGGAATTTCCTGTGTCTGTTCAGTCCTGGGTCTATTTAGTAAACAGTACTCATCTATTCACATGTCTTGTGTCGGGGAATGGCTGACCTCCGGGGAATGCCGCCCAGCCTGTCCCAGCCGCCTTTTTCCCAGCCCCCATTCAAGATGAAATCCTTCTAAGCCGGTAGGATGTGATCCCAGCACTCTGGGAGGCCGAGGCGGGTGGATCACCTGAGGTCGGGAGTTCGAGACCAGCCTGGCCAATATGGTGAAACCCCATGTCTACTAAAAATACCCAAAATTACCTGGGTGTGGTGGCAGGTGCCTGTAATCCCAGCTACTCGGGAGGCTGAGGCAGGAGAATCGTTTGGACCCGGGAGGTGGAGGTTGCAGTGAGCCGAGATTGCACCACTGCACTCCAGCCTGGGCGACAGAGCGAGACTCCGTCTCAAAATTAATAAATAAATATACATTTAAGGCTAGGCATGGTGGCCCACGCCTGTAATCCCAAAATTGTGGAAGGCTGAGGTAAGAGGATTGCTTGAGACCAGGAATTCCAGACCAGCCTGGGCAACATGATAAGATCCCCCACCCCGCGTGCATAAAAAGATTAAATTATTACACATTTTAAAAAGACAGAAATGAAGCATCTTAGATACTACCGAGATTGGGGTAGTAAGAATCTGGATTTGGACAGCTTGTTGGGTGTTTTATAGGTGTGCTAAATCAGATTTCACGCTTCTTGTTGAGACAGAATCTCGCTGTGTCGCCCAGGCTGGAGTGCAGTGGCGCAATCTCGGCTCACTGCAACCTCCGCTTCCCGGGTTCAAGTGATTCTTCTGCCTCAGCCTCTCCAGTACCTGGGACTACAGGCGTCCACCACCACCATGCCCAGCTAATTTTGTATTTTTAGTAGAGACGGGGTTTCTCCATGTTGGTCAGACTGGTCTTGAACTCCTGACCTCAGGTGATCCACCTGCCTCGGCCTCCCAATGTGGTGGGATTGCAGGTGTGAACCACTGCACCTAGTCAGATTTACACATTTATATAATGTATATACACAAGATTCTTCAGAATGAGGACTCCATCCCACAATGAGGTTCAGAAGCTTGTACACCACGTTGAGGCTACAGAAAGGATAGAGGATTGGATCCTGGTTAAAAAAAAAAAAAAAAAAGTTATAGGGTTGGGGGGAAAGAAGAATTTCTACTGAGGACTGAACTCTGATTTTTTTTTGTTTGTTCTTTTTTTTCTTTTTTGAGATGGAGTCTCACTCTGTCGCCCAGGCTGGAGTGCAGTGGCACAATCTCGGCTCACTACAAGCTACACTTCCTAGGTTCAAGTGACTCTCCTGCCTCAGCCTCCTGAGTAGCTGGGACTACAGGCACCTGCCACCATGTCCCACTAATTTTCTTTGTATTTTTAGTAGAGACGACGTTTCACCATGTTGGCTGGACAGGTCTTGAACTCCTGACCTCATGATCCACCCGCCTCGGCCTCCCACAGTGCTGGGATTACAGGGGTGAGCCACCACACCGGGCCTCTGACTTTTTTTTTTTTTTTTTTTCATGTTGCCCAAATTCATATCTAAGGGGTCTGGCTGGGGAGGCATGCCCTACAGACCATAAATTCTCATCAAATGGGATTTATTTTACCCTGTATATTATATATATAAATATACCACTATATATATAAATATATTATATATATATAGTGACTTACCTTCCAATCCCACTCTGGCAAACATTACAAGACAAAGAGAAAAAACAACATATTTTTCCCCAAAACATGTTTCTTACTCGTATTTCTTTTTTTTTTTTCTTTTGAGACAGTCGCATTCTGTTTTCAAGGCTGGAGTGCAGTGGTGCAATCTTGGCTCCCTGCAACCTCCGTCTTCCAGGTTCAAGAAGTTCTTCTGCCTCAGCCTTCCAAACAGCTGGGTTAATAGGCATGAGCCATCGTGCCCAGATAATTTTATTATTATTATTATTATTATTATTATTATTTAGTAGAGATGGGATTTCACCGTGATGGCCAGGCTGGTCTCGCACTCCTGACCTCAGGTGATCCACCTGCCTCAACCTCCCAAAGTGCTGGGATTAGGGGCATGAGCCACCATGCCCAGCCTTCTTTGCCGTATTTTGGAATGACCCCCCAAAGCTGTCCTTTGTTAGAGAAAATTTGCATCTGTAAAGAATCTCTGCTGGGGGTGATGGCTCACGCCTGTAATCCCAGCAGGCCGAGGC
>NW_012107352.1:5546-7695 GCF_000951045.1 Mandrillus leucophaeus | reverse complement strand
TTTTTGTATTTTTAGCAGAGACAGGGTTTCACCATGTTGGCCAGGCTGGTCTCGAACTCCTGGCTTTAAATGATCCACCAGCCTCGGCCTCCCAAAATGCTGGGATTATAGGCGTGAGCCACCGTGCCCGGCCCTGGTATATATTTTAAAAAATCTTTGTAATACCTTATTTACGAATAAAACGGGAGGCAGGTTTGCCTGAGCCAGTTTCGAGTATGACCTTTCCCTTGCCTTGGTGATGTTGGGGTCCTGAGATTTATTTACCTTTCACAGTTTACAGCAAGAAAAGCCGTGGAGACAGCCGATTCGAGAAGCGGAGATGCTTGCGTAGAACCCTGTACGTGCTTCCTTTGGGCTGTCGGTAATGTGCTTGGGGATTTTTTTTTTTTAAGTGAAGTCTAAAGAACTGAAATGTTTGGCTCTGTAACGATGAACCAGGATAGAAGTGAGAACTCAGGGCAGAAGAATCTGAATGAGGAACTGTCTGACCTATGACAAATTTAACATATCAGCGCACATCCTCCTGACAGTGCACATCCCCCTGAAGCAGCGGGACAGGGGTCTCCAGGCAGAAGAGACACACGAACCTGTCCAAAAAAAAGAGAGAGAGCGAGAGAGAGAGAGACGGCCGGGCACGGTGGCTCACGCCTGTCATCCCAGCACTTTGGGAGGCTGAGTTGGGGGGATCATGAGGTCAGGAGTTCGAGACCAGCCTGGCCAACATGGTGAAACCCCCATCTCTGCTAAAAATACAAAAATTAGCTGGGTGTAGGGGCGCGTGCCTCTCGTCCCTGCTACTCGGGAGGCCGAGGCAGGAGAATCGCTTGAACCCGGGAGGCAGAGGTTGCAGTGAGCTGAGATCGCGCCACTGCACTCCAGCCTGGGTGACAGAGCAGGACTTTTCCAAAATAATAATAATAATAATAGTAACAATAATAATAATTAGTAGTAGTGGTAGTGGTGCAAGAGAAGTTCGCAAATATCCCAAACATTTAGTGACTCAGCAGAGGGGACCAGTCTCATAGACCAAGAGTTCTACACCTGTTAACACCACCTGGGGAATTGCATGTGAATCTCAAGGTCAGGCCCCACCCCAACAGAACGCGCATCTCTAAGGTGCCACAGGCGACTCTGCGCAGCGCCGAGAAACAGTTGCAAGACCCCGGAGCAGGCTCCGAGAAGCGGGGCGCCGCAGTCCACTGGGGGAGGCAGCCACATGCCTATGTCATGTGGGCTAGACGTGAGCCGGGGGCAGGAGAAGAAGAAGCAGGTGCGGTCTCGAGGCTTTTACTTCCCCTTAGCAAGTGAGGTTCCTCTTGCAGAGGAACGGTCTGAGAGACACAATCATTTGGGTTTTTGGTTTTTTTTTTAATTTTTGAGTTGCAATCTCGGCTCACTGCAAACTCCCGCCTCCCGGGTTCAAGCGATTCTTCTGCCTCAGCCTCCTGGGTAGCTGGGATGACAGATGCACGCCAAGGTGCCCGGCTAGTTTTTGTATTTTTAGTAGAGACGGCGTTTCACCATGTTGGCCAGGCTGGTCTCGAACTCCTGACCTCGTGATCCGCCCGCCTCGGCCTCCCAGAGTGCTGGGATGACAGGTGTGAGCCATTGCACCTGGCCGAGAGATGCAATCTTTGAAAGAGAAGGTTTGGAGCAGGAACCGCAGGATGGCCAGGTGGTTTCCACCAGGCGCAGACGCTTGATCTAAAGATGCTACAAAGGCCAGGCGCAGTGGCTCACGCCTGTCATCTCAGCACTTTGAAAAGCTGAGGCTGTTGGATCACCTGAAGTCAGGAGTTCGAGCCCAGCCTGGCCAATATGGCAAAACCCCGTCTCTACTAAAAATACAAAATTAGCTGGGCATGATGGTGGGCGCCTGTAGTCCCAGCTACTCGGGAGGCTGAAGCAGGAGAATCACTTGAACCCTGGAGGCGGAGGTCACAGTGAGCCGAGATTGCGCCACTGCACTCCAGCCTGGAAACAAGAGTGAAAGAAAAAAAAGAAAGAAAGAAATACATTAGTTTGGTCCATAAAAGGGGGAACATCTCAAAATGGGGGCTTCCAGGTTATAAATGAATTTAAATATTTTCTGGTGACAATTGGTTGAGTTTGTAGCTCCTCCTCCTGCTCTTCCTTCTACTTCTCCTCC
>NW_012107352.1:0-1000 GCF_000951045.1 Mandrillus leucophaeus | reverse complement strand
CTTCTTCTTCTTCTTCCTTTTTCTGCATAAAGAAGTATCAACAGTAGTTTCACTGCCCTAAAAATCCTCTGAGGTCCATGTATTCATCCCTCCCTCTGCCCAACGCCTACCAACTCCTGATCTTTTTACTATTTCCATGATTTTGTCTTTTCCACAGTGTCCAAGTGTCAGCATGACTCAGTCTGCAGCCATCTCAACGTGGCTTCTCTCACTTAGTCATAAGTATTTAAAATTCATTCATGTCATTTTATGTACTCACTCTTTTTTTCTTCCTCTTTTTTTTCTTTTTTTTTCACTTGCCTTTTATAGCTGTTGCAAAAGTCAAGATTTTTTAAAAAGCATAAAAGAGCAGGGCCGGGCGCGGTGGCTCACGCCTGTCATCCCAGCACTTTGGGAGGCCGAGGCAGGTGGATCATGAGGTCAGGAGATCGAGACCATCCTGGCTAACACGGTGAAACCCCATCTCTAGTAAAAATACAAAAAAAAAAAAACTAGCCGGGCGAGGTGGCGGCACCTGTAGTCCCAGCTACTCGGGAGGCTGAGGCAGGAGAATGGCGTGAACCCGGGAGGTGGAGCTTGCAGTGAGCCGAGATCTGGCCACTGCACTCCAGCCTGGGCGACAGAGCGAGACTCCGTCTCAAAAAAAAAAAGAAAGTACAAAAGAGCAAAACAAGAAAAAAAGAGTTATCAAAATGAAAACCTGAGCCATCCTTTCTTGTTTTGTTCCCCCAAACCCACTAATTATTAACAGAAAGTAAAAGCTATGAGAAATGAATAAAAGTCACTGCAATTTCCTTGAAGAGTGTCAGAACCCGCCTTTAGTGTCAGCCGTGGGTTCCCTCGTGAAGGTCAGCTGAGCCATGACCCACGAAACATGGAAACTTGACACTAGATTGACCCTCTTGAGACGCCAAAGATGTCCACGTCCTAATCCCATGTGGTAGACAGAATAACGGCCCCAAAGATGTCCACGTCCTAATCCCATGTGGGAGACAGAATA
>NW_012107351.1:0-2235 GCF_000951045.1 Mandrillus leucophaeus | reverse complement strand
CAGCCCTTTATTCTCTTCTTACCTAGCACCTAAGTTAGTATCCATCAATGTATTCGTTTAGAAGTGAATGATATTTTTACCCTGGTGTTGTTTATGTCTTTTTTTTTTTTTTTTAGACTGTTCTCAAACTCCTGACCTTGTGATCCGCCCGCCTCAGCCTCCCAAAGTGCTGGGATTACAGGTATGAGCCACTGTGCCCAACCTTTGTCTTTATAATAATACCTAATATTTGTATAATGCTTTGAAGTTTATGAACTATTTTATTTTATTTTTTATTTTTATTTTTTTGAGACAGATCCCCACTCTGTCACCCAGGCTGGAGTGCAGTGGCATGATCTTGGCTCACTGCAACCTCCACCTCCCAGGTTCAAGTGATTCTCCTGCCTCAGCCTGCCAAGTATCTGGGACTACAGGCACATTCCACCACGCCCGGCTAATTTTTTGTATTTTCAGTAGAGACGGGGTTTCACCATGTTAGCCAGGATGGTCTCGATCTCCTGACCTCATGATCTGCCTGCCTCAGCCTCCCAAAGTGCTGGGATTACAGGCATGAGCCACCACCCCCGGCCTATGAACTATTTTATACAGAACTACCACTCTTTGAGTGCTTACTGTGTGCCAGGTACTGTGCTAAGAATTTGCAATAAATGATTCCTAAGCTTTCCAAGATAGGTAAGTGTAAGTGGTCCTGTGTTATGAAAAAGGAAACTGCCAGGTGTGGTGGTTCATGCCTGTAATCCAGCGCTTTGGGAGGCTGAGGCAGGCGGATCACCTGAGGTCAGGAGTTGGAGACCAGCCTGGCCAACATGGCGAAACCCTATCTCTACTAAAAAAATACAAAAATTAGCTGGGCGTGGTGGCAGGTGCCTGTAATCCCAGCTTCTCGAGAGGTTGAGGCAGGAGAATTGCTTGAACCCGGGAGGTGGAGATTGCAGTGAGCCGAGATTGCATCACTGCCCTCCAGCTTGGGTGATAGAGTGAAACTCCATCTCAAGGGGAAAAAAAAAAGAGGCTGGGCACGGTAGCCAAGGCCTGTAATCCCAGCACTTTGGGAGGCCGAGGGGAGTGGATCACGAGGTCAGGAGTTCAAGACCAGCCTGGCCAACATAGCAAAACCCCATCTCTACTCAAAATGCAAAAATTTGCCAGGCATAGTGGAGCATGCCTGTAGTCCCAGCTACCCAGGAGAATGAGGCAGGAGAATCGCTTGAACCCAGGAGGCAGAGGTTGCAGTGAGCCGAGATCACGCCACTGCACTCCAGCCTGGGCAACCAAGTGAGACTCTGTCTCAAAAAAAAGAAAAAGGAAACTGGGGTTTTGGACAAGACCAAATGACACAGTAGAAAAAGCTTTGAAGTCAGACCAGACCCAAGTTTGAATTATTTATTTGTTGTGAGCATCACAAAATGCCAGTTCACTCCATGGATAAAAATTGCATGTGAACACCTCTAGCCAGGGTATGCACTCCTCAATCTTCCACGGTCTACACCACTTCCAGTGGCCTAAACCACTTTGCACACTTGCCTATCTGAACTCTGACAGTATTTGAATTTGAGACCCTTGAAAATATTCCATTTGATCTATATATATATATTTTTTTGAGATGGAGTCTTGCTCTGTCACCCAGGCTGGAGTGCAGTGGCACCATCTCGGCTCACTGCAAGCTCCACCTCCTGAATTCATGCCATTCTCCTGCCTCAGCCTCCCAAGTAGCTGGGACTACAGGCGCCTGCCACCATGCCCGGCTAATTTTTTGTATTTTTCGTAGAGACGGGGTTTCACCGTGTTAGCCAGGATGGTCTTGATCTCCTGACCTCGTGATCCGCCCACCTTGGTCTCCCAAAATGCTGGGATTACAGGAGTGAGCCACTGCGCCCAGCTCCATTTGATCTTTAACAAGGGCTTTGTAAGGAAGGCAGTAGCATAACAAAGGTAGGAGGGTAGGAGGATTCCATCCTGAGTCAGGCAAGAACAGATGTTTAGTCCATAATGAATTTTATTTTTTTTATATTTATTTTATTTTATTTTATTTTTTGAGGCAGAGTCTCCCTTTGTCACCCAGGCTGGAGTGCAGTGGCGCAATCTCGGCTCACTGCAACCTCCACCTCCTTGGTTCAAGTGATTCTCCTGCCTCAGCCTCCTGAGTAGCTGGGATTACAGGTGCATGCCACCGTGCCTGGCTAATTTGTTTTTTTGTTTTTTGTTTTGTTTTTTTTGAGACGGAGTTTCACTCTT
>NW_012107350.1:0-1208 GCF_000951045.1 Mandrillus leucophaeus | reverse complement strand
GCTGGGATTACAGGCATGAGCCACTGCGCTCGGCCCAGGAATTGTTCACTTTAGTCTAAATCACCTTCATGGCATACTTACTAAATTTTCTTATCAGGCCGGGCATGGTGGCTTATGCCTGTAATCCCAGCACTTTGGGAGGCTGAGGTGGGCAGATCACCTGAGGTCAGGAGTTCGAGACGAACCTGGCCAACCTGGTAAAACCCTGTCTCTACTAAAAATACAAAAATTGGACCTGGTGTGATGGTTCACGCCTGTAATCCCAGCACTTTGGGAGGCCACAGTGGGCGGGTCACCGGAAGGCAGGAGTTCGAGACCAGCCTGGCTAACATGGTAAAACCCCGTGTCTACTAAAAATACAAAAAAAAATTAGCCAGTCTTGGTGGCTCTCGCCTGTAATCCCAGCTGCTCGGGAGGCTGAGGCAGCGAAATTGCTTGAACCGGGGAGGCGGAAGTTGCAGTGAGCCAACATCATGCTTTGCATTCCAGCCTGGGCAACAAGAACAAGAGTCCGTCTCAAAAACAGAAACATAAACAAAAATTAGCTGGATGTGGCTGTGCATCCCTGTAATCTTAGCTACTTGGGAGTCTGAGAGGCTGGGAGTCGCCGGAACCTGGGAGGCAGAGGTTGCAGTGACTTGAGATCATGAAACTGCATTTCTGCGCAACACAGTGAGACTGTCTCAAAACAAAATTCTCATCATACAGAAGAAGGTAAAGATTTACCCAGTCGGCCAGGCGCGGTGGCTCAAGCCTGTAATCCCAGCACTTTGGGAGGCCGAGACGGGCGGATCACGAGGTCAGGAGATCGAAACCATCCTAGCTAACACGGTGAAACCCCATCTCTACTAGCCGGGCAAGGTGGCGGGTGCCTATAGTCCCAGCTACTCGGGAGGCTGAGGCAGAAGAATGGCATAAACCCGGGAGGCAGAGCTTGCAGTGAGCCGAGATTGTGCCACTGCACTCCAGCCTGCGTGACAGAGCGAGACTGTGTCTCAAAAAAAAAAGAAGGCCGGGCGCGGTGGCTCACGCCTGTAATCCCAGCACTTTGGGAGGCCAAGGCGGGCGGATCACAAGGTCAGGAGATCGAGACCATGGTGAAACCCCGTCTCTACTAAAAATAGAAAAAATTAGCAGGGCATGGTGGCGGGTGCCTGTAGTCCCAGCTACTCGGGAGGCTGAGGCAGGAGAATGGCGTGAACCCGGGA
>NW_012107349.1:0-1211 GCF_000951045.1 Mandrillus leucophaeus | reverse complement strand
ACTTATGAAACGTACTGTAGAAGTTAAACCAAGAGACAAGCACCAGCTCTACAAAAAAAAAAAAAAAAAATACTACAACGAATACAAAGACCAAGGATACTATGCCAACATAAAAACTTCCTACAAATTAGTAATAAAAATATAAATAACCAAACAAGAAAAAGACATACAGCCCAACGGGAAATGATATGAAGAGAGGGTTCACATAAAAAATATCAGGCTGGTGTGGTGGCTCATGCCTGTAATCACAGCACTTGGGGAGGCTGAGAAGGGGGGATCATTTGAGCTCAAGAGTTTGAGATCCACCTAGGCAAAATGGTGATACCCGGCCTCTACAAAAAAATTTAAAAATAAGCCAGGCATGGGGGCCTGTGCCTGTAGTCCCAGCTACTCAGGAGGCTGAGACAGAATGATCACTTGGGCCCAGGAAATTGAGGCTGCAATGAGCCGTGATCATGTCTCTGCACTCCAGCGAGGGCAACAGGACAAGACCCTGTCTCCAAAAAAAAAAAAAAATCAGTGATAGTGAGCATACTGAAAATGGTCAGCCTTTGATGAGGTTGTGGAGAACAGGGAACACTTATACACACTGTTGGTGGGAGTGTAAATTAGTTCAACCATTGTCTAAAGCAGTGTGTGGCAATTCCTCAAAGACCTAAAGACAGAAATACCATTTGATCTAGAAATCCCATTAGTGGGTATATACCCCCCAAAATATAAATCATTCTACCATTAAGACACATGCATGTGTATGTTCATTGCAGCACTATTCACGATAGTAAAATCACGAAATCAACCTACGTGCCAATCAGCGACAGACTAGATAAAGACAATGTGGTACATATACACCATGGAATACTATGCAGCCATAAAAAAGAACAAGATCATGTCCTTTGCAGGGACATGGATGGAGCTGGAGGCCATTATCCTTAGCAAACTCATGCAGGAACGGAAAACCAAATACTGCGTGTTCTCACTTATAAGTAGAAGCTAAATGATGAGAACACATGGACACTAAAAGGGGAACAACACACTCTGGGGCCTTCTGGAGGGTGGGAGGAGGGAGAGGATCAGAAAAAATAACTAATGGGTACTAGGCTTAGTACTTGGGAGACAAAATCATACAACAAACCCCATGACCTGAATTTACCTATTCAACAAAGCTGTGCATGTACCCGTAAAAGTTTTTTGCCTTTTTTTTTTTTTTTTTT
>NW_012107348.1:0-923 GCF_000951045.1 Mandrillus leucophaeus | reverse complement strand
GCAAAGTGATATTTGGAAGCCCGTAGAGGGCTATGGTGAAAAAGGCAATATCCTCCGATGAAATCCGGAAAGAAAATTTCTGAGAAACTGCTTAGTGTTCTGTGAATTCATCTGACAGAATCACAGCTTTTCCCTCAAGAAGACGCTCGCTAAGCCTATTTTTTGGGCATTCGCAAAGTGATATTTGGAAGCCCATAGAGGGCTATGATGAAAAAGGAAATATCCTCAGAGAAAAACTGGAAAGAAGTTTTCTGAGAAACTATTTTTTGATGTGTGACTTCCACCCACAGAGTTACATGTGTATTTGGTGGATCTGTTTGGCAGCCTTATTTCTGTGATATCTGATAACAGATATTTCGGATCCCTTTGAAGACTATAGGGCCAAAGGAAATATCTTGCGATAACAAAGAGAAAGAAGCTTTATGAGAAACTTCTTTGTGTTTTGCGAAATCATCTCACAGAGTTACAACTTTCCCTCAAGAAGACTTTGGCTAAGACAGTTCTTGTGGAATTTGCTAATTAATATTTGGAAGCCCTTAGAGGGGTATGGTGAAATAGGAAATATCCTCATATGAAATCTGGAGAAAAGCTTTGTGAGAAACCGCTTAGTGTTCTGTGAATTCACCTCACAGGGTTACAGCTTTCCCCTCTAGAAGCCGCTCGCTAAGCCTGTTGTTGTGGAATCCTGAAAGTGATATTTGGAAGCCCCTAGAGGGCTATGGTGAAAAAGCCAATATCCTCAGAGCAAAACTGGAAAGAAGCTTTCTGAGAAACTGCTTTGTGATGTGTAACTTCCGCTCACAGGGTTACATCTATATTTTGTGGATCTCTTTGCTAACCTTATTTCTGTGGAATCTGAGAACAGATATTTCGCATCCCTTTGTAGACTACAGGGCCAAAGGAAATATCCTCCGATAACAAAG
>NW_012107347.1:0-2319 GCF_000951045.1 Mandrillus leucophaeus | reverse complement strand
ATCTTGGTTATAAAGCATTAAATAAAATGTACTAGTAAAATTAATTTAATATACTATACTAGATACTTTGATGGCTACTTTTCATTATTAAATTGGTTCACATATGTATTGACTCTACATATACTTTTGTATTCTTATGTACATTTTGGTTGGTTTCAAAAATCTTAAATTCATAAAGAACAGAGAAAATGCCTTCTATTTAATTTTCAACAATTCATCCTCTGGCTTGAAATGTGGCAGCCCAGTTGGTTCATGGTTCTGTGATAAACTGATTTATGACTACCAGTAGCTTTTTCGTTGGTAATGGTAATATCAGGATTATATTTGGGGAATCTGGAATTTCTAAACAACCATCTGTAATTCATTATAACAATACCATTTTCCTTAGCAAAATTTGTTTATAAATGGGAAGTGATGCAACACCATTAAAACACTTTTTTTTTTTGAGAGACAGCTTGCTGAGATGATGCTGGGAAATATTTTCTGTGATAAATAGATTACAGGGAAAGAACGGAGATAATCTGCCTTCATTGATTGGATACTTTGCTTGTATATGAAGTCTGACAAACCTTCAGTATTACAATGAGGCTAACTAAGCTGACACACTAAGGATGAATGGAACCCAAGTTCCTAATGTCTTTAGTTATTTAACAATTTTGGCAGCTACCTCACATCTGGATTTATTGTTGTATGAGATAATACATTTATTTATTTAAAACATTTTACATGTGTTCATTTTTTAGAAAATATGCATTCCAAGAATGTTGTAAATTGTATAACTAACCTCTTCAAAGATGGAACAATTGTACACCAATGAGAACATCGTTATGTGTTCTCAGGATCATCTTTGACAGATGAAATACAAAAAGCCCTTATTTACTTGCAAATTGAATAATAGAGATAAGAGGCCTACTTGTACAGAATAACACCTCATAGAGTCAATGACCTGTCAATGCCTTGAGCTATATTCACAAAACAGACAGAAAACAGATACAAGATCTAAGAACAAAAAATATAGGTAGGCAAGTGCTATCATGTGTTGGCAGGTTCCGTGATGCTTCCTGAGCCATAAAATCAGCCGTTTTTATTAGCGATTTTCAAAAGAGGAGGGAGTGTACGAATAGGATGTGGGTCACAGAGATCACATGCTTCACAAGGTAATAAAATATCACAAAGCAAATAGAGGCAGGCATTGTCATTGAAAACATCTCATCAGGAGACAGAGTTTGAGAGCAGACATCCTGTCTGACCAAAATTTATTAGGCAGGAATTTCCTCAACCTAATAAGCCTGGAGCAGTACAGAAGACTGGGGCTTATTTCTTCCCTTCGGCTTCGACCATAAAAGAAAGCCACCCCCAAAGGGGCCATTTCAGAGGCCTACCCTCAGGGGCCATTCTCTTTCTCAGGGATGTTCCTTGCTGAGAAAAAGAATTCAGCAATATTTCTCCTATTTGCTTTTGAAAGAAGAGAAATAAGGCACTGTTCCGCCTGGCTCACTGGCAGTCAGAGTTTAAGGTTATCTCCCTTGTTCCCTGAAGATTGCTGTTATCCTGTTCTTTTTTCAAGGTGCGCAGATTTCATATTGTTCCAATACACATGCTGTACAAACAATTTGTGGAGTTAACACAATCATCACGGGGTCCTGAGGCGACATACGTCCTCCTCAGCTTATGAAGATGATGGAATTAAGAGATTAAAGTAAAGACAGGCATAGGAAATCACAAGGATATTGACTGGGTAAGTGATAAGTGTCCATGAAATCTCCACAATTTATGTTCAGAGATTGCAGTAAAGACAGGCATAAGAAATTATAAAAGTATCAGTTTGGGGAACTAATAAATGTCCATGAAATCTTCACAATTTATGTTCTTCTGCCATGGCTTCAGTCGGTCCCTCCGTTTGGGGTCCCTGACTTCCTGCAACACTAGTCAGCTCTTTATATTATAAAGTTAAGTTTCTAATAACTCAAATTTTATCCTGTCATCTTTTATGTTTAAGATATTTTTCTTTGTACACTAATTTCATAATAAAACTCAAAATCTATATAATTACTTCTAAGACTTTTTCTTTTCTTTTCTTTATTTTTTTGAGACAGAGTCTTGCACTGTTGCCTGGGCTGGAGTGCAATGGCATGATCTTGGTTCACCACCACAACCTCTGCCTCCCGAGTTCAAGCGATTCTCCTGCCTCAGCCTCCCTAGTAGCTGGGATTACAGGTGCCCGCCACCATACCCGGCTAATTTTTTGTGTTTTTAGTAGTGACGGGGTTTCACTAGGTTGGATAGGCTGGTCTCGAACTCCTGACCTCATGATCCTTC
>NW_012107346.1:0-1506 GCF_000951045.1 Mandrillus leucophaeus | reverse complement strand
GTTATTTTGCTAATATAATTGAGGTCTGTAACTAGCTGACTTTGAGTTAATCAAAGGAAAGATTATCCTGGGTGAGCCTGACCTAATCACATAAGGCCTTAAATTAAAGAGTATTGAGCCCTTTCTGAAAGGAAGGTGATTCTTCTATAAGTTTTGAAGAAGTGAATTGTCATATTATAAGAAGGCTATGTGGCTAAACGTGAGGGTGGCCTCTGACGGGTCAGAGCAACCCTTAGCCAATAGCCAGGTGAAAAATAGGAACCTCAGTCTTAGAGTTACAGTTTTGATTTTGCTAACAACCTGAATAAACCTGGAAGAGGACTTCAAGTTCCAGGTGAGAAAGTAGCCCAACAGACACATTGATTTTCACCTCGTAAGATGCTGAGCAGAGAACCCAGTAATTTCACGGCCAGATGGCCCAGAGAAACTGTGAAATAATAAAAGGGTGTTGTTTTAGCCACTAAGTTTGTAATCGCAACAGAAAACTAATTCACAATCATTTACACACCTGTAGAGATAACATCACTATTGTTTGTAATAGGATGTTAAAATGGAATTTTGTAGCAGACAAATTCATGGTTATAGTTGGAGATCTTATAATATCAAAATTTGTATAGTGCTACTGAATTAATAATTAGGAGTAAATTTATAGAAATAAAATTTTACATTGAAAAAAGAAAGAACTCGCATTAATTACCAAAGCATTTACAGAAAGAGATTAGAAAAAAAAGAAAAAGAGCCAGATTAAGGAGTAGAAAGAATAATAAATATAAAAGCATTTCTCAGTTAAATAAAAGTAGGAAAACAATATAAAAAATTTAATGAAACTAAAAAAGTGGTTCTTTGAGAAGACCAAAACAATGATAAACCTTTAGCTAGACTGATGAGAAAAAGAAAGAATAAAGGCACAATTTACCAAGTCAAAAATAAAAGAAGTGTCATCACACAGGTTATATAGGTAATACAAAGATAAAAGGAGAATATTGTAAAAAACTTAATGTTAAAGAAACTTAGAATAAAAATTGTACAAAACATACAAACTATCAAGATTCACTACAGAAGAAATAGATGGCCAACATAGCCTTATATCTATTAATTAAACACAATTTAAAGTTAAAAGACTTACTGACTAAAAAATTCCAGCCTCAGATGGCTGGCTCTACATTGGAAAATTCTTAAACATGAAGGAAGGAATTATACTAATACTACTGAAACTTCTAAAAAACTGAAGAGGAGAAATACTTGAAAAGTAAATCTATGAAAAATCAAATTATTTTGTGAAGTCACCATTATCCTCACACCAAAACCAGAACAATAAAGAAAAACTATAGACCAGTATATCTTTTGAAGATAGATGCAAAAGTATAAATAAAATTGTAATAAATTGAATCCAACAATGTACGAAAAAGCTAATATATCAATCATGACTAAATGTCATTTATACTAAGAATGCAAGGTTGGTTTAATATTCAAAAATTAATAAATGTAACTTATTATATTATAAAA
>NW_012107345.1:0-1092 GCF_000951045.1 Mandrillus leucophaeus | reverse complement strand
TAATCCCAGCAATTTGGGAGGCTGAGGCAGGAGGATCACTTGAGCCAGGAGTTGGAGACCAGCCTGGACAACATAGTGAGACCCTGTCTCTACAAAAAAAAAAAAAAAAATATATATATATATATATACACACACACACATATATATATATTTTTTTCTTTCTTTCAAGATGGAATCTCACTCTGTTGCCCAGACTGGAGTGCAGTGGTACCATCTCAGCTCACTGCAACCTCCACCTCCCATGTTCAAGTGATTCTCCTGCCTCAGCCTCCTGAGTAGCTGGGATTACAGGCGTGCACCACCAAACCCAGCTAATTTTTGTATTTTTAGTAGAAACGGGGTTTCACCACATTGGCCAGGCTGGTCTCGAACTCCTGACCTTGTGATCCACCTGCCTCAAGTCTCCCAAAGTGCTGGGATTACAAACGTGAGCCACCGCGCCTTGCCAAGAAAATGTTTTTATTTAATTAGCTAGGCATAGTGGCATGCACCCGTAGTCCCAGCTACTTGGTAGGCTGAGGTGGGAGGATGACTTGACCCCAAGAGGTCGAGGCTGCAGTGTGCCATGATCACACCACTGCACTCCAGCCTGAGCAGCAGAGCTGAGACCCTGTCTCAAGGGAAAGAAAAAAGAATTATCCAACTCAAAATATCAATAATGCCAAAGTTAAGAAACCCTGCTTTGGTGCCATATACTTATTTCTTTGCATCAGACAAATTTGATGATGACTGCATCATAGCATCTTCTCTCCCTTTTGTTGGCTCTGTTTTTTTTTTGTTTTTTGTTTTTTGTTTTGACACAGTGTGTCAAAAAAAGAGACCCTGTTTGTCGCCCAGGCTGGAGTGCAATGGCGTGATCTCAGCTCACTGCAACCTCCACCTCCCGGGTTCAAGCAAATCGGCTTTGGCCTCCCTGCGTAACTGGGACCACAGGTGGATGCCACCACACCCGGCTAATTTTTTTTTTTTTTTGTATTTTTAGTAGAGACGGGGTTTCACCATGTTAGCCAGGCTGGTCTCAAACTCCTGACCTCAAGTGATCCGCCCACCTCGGCCTACCAAGGTGCTGGGATTACAGGCGTGAGCCACCAT
>NW_012107344.1:0-1266 GCF_000951045.1 Mandrillus leucophaeus | reverse complement strand
ACTTTCACGTATACGCCCAGATGGCCTGAAGTAACCTCACCTTCAAGGTGTACAATAATAAAGTAGAGGCAGCCAAGTAGCCATGTATTTCTGAGTTGCAATTTCTTGCCTCTACTGCGAGAGAAACCCCAGCCACATCTCCAGCGCACAAGAACTTCCAAATGCCTGAACCGCAGCAGCCAGGCGTTCCTCCGGGACTGCCTCCCCCAGGAACTTGCTACAAGTGTCAGAAATCTGGCCACTAGGCCAAGGAATGTCCGCAGCCCAGGATTCCTCCTAAGCCGTGTCCCATCTGCACAGGACCTCACTGAAAATTGAACTGTTCAACTCACCTGGCAGCCACTTCCAGAGCCCCCGGAACTCTGGCCCAAGCCTCTCTGACTCCTTCCCAGATCTTCTCGGCTTAGCAGCTGAAGACTGACACTGCCCGATTGCCTTGGAAGCCTACAGGAACATCACAGATGCTCTAGGTAACTCTCACAGTGGAAGGTAAGTCCGTCTGCTTCTTAATCAATACGTAGGCTACCTACTCCACATTACCTTGTTTTCAAAGCCCTGTTTCCCTTGCCTCCATAACTGTTGTGGGTATTGATGGCCAGGTTTCTAAACCTCTTAAAACTCCCCAACTCTGGTGCCAACTTGGACAACATTCTTTCATGCACTCCTTTTTAGTTATCCCCACCTGCCCAGCTCCCTTATTAGGCCAAGACATTTTAACTAAATTATCTTCTCCCCTGACTATTCCTAGGCTACAGCCACACCTCATTGCTGCCTTTTCCTCCATTTCAAAGCCTCCTGCGCATCCTCCCCTTGTATCTCCCTACCTTAACCCACAATTATAGGATACCTCTACTCCCTCCTTGGCGACCAATCATGGACCCCTTACCATCTCATTAAAACTTAATCACCCTTACCCCACTCAACGCCAATATCCCATTCCACAGCACGCTTTAAAAGGATTAAAGCCTGTTATCGCTCACCTGTTAGAGCAAGGCCTTTTAAAGCTTGTAAATTCTCCTTACAATTCTCCCATTTTACCTGTCCTAAAACCAAGCAAGGCTTACAGGTTAGTTCAGGATCTGCGCATTATAAACCAAATTGTTTTGCCTGTCCAGCCCATGGTGCCAAACCCATATACTCTCCTATCCTCAATACCTCCCTCCACAATCCATTATTGTGTTCTGGATATCAAACATGCTTTCTTTACTATTCCTTTGCACCCCTTGTCCCGGCCTCTCTTTGCTTTCACCTGGACTGACCCTGACA
>NW_012107343.1:0-1452 GCF_000951045.1 Mandrillus leucophaeus | reverse complement strand
AAATATATATATATATATATATTTATTTATTTTTGAGATGGAGTCTGGCTCTGTTGCCCAGGCTGGAGTGCAGTGGCGTGATCTTGGCTTGCTGCAAGCTCCGCCTCCTGGGTTCATGCCATTCTCCCGCCTCAGCCTCCCAAGTAACTGGGACTACAGGCGCCCACCACTACACCACGCCTGGCTAATTTTTTGTATTTTTAGTAGAGATGGGGTTTCACCGTGTTAGCCAGGATGGTCTCAATCTCCTGACCTCATGATCCGCCTGCCTTGGCCTCCCAAAGTGCTGGAATTACAGGCGTGAGCCACTGTGCCCGGCCCTAATTTTTGTATTTTTAGTAGAGACAGGGTTTCATCATGTTGGCCAGGCTGGTCTCAAACTCCTGACCTCAAGTGAGCTGCCCACCTTGGCCTCCCAAGGTGCTGGGATTACAGGCATGAGCTACCGCGCCCGGCCAATTAACTCTTGATAAAGGTATTTTTTTTTTAACCAATTCTATCCTATATGTGGAGAAATAGAGGCTCAGAGAGATCAGCTGATTTGCTCTGTGTTGTACTGAAGTTTGGGAGCAGGAGCAAAAATCCAGGCATTCTGACTCCAAATCCCTAGTAATTTTCACTCCACCATTCACATCTGGAATATGGAAGCCCTTTGTTTGCAGATACCGTGCCCATATTGTTCCCTGCTATATCCCCAGTATCTAGAACGATGCCTGGTGCACCATAGGTACTCACAAATATTTGTTGAATGAATGGATGAATAAATAAAATAATAAATATAATTCCTGCTATTCTTAATCTTACCATCTAAGATATATATCTATATCTAGATATAGACAGATCTCAAAAAATTGTATCTACCATCATTCATTCAACAGACAATTTATTTAGTGCTTGCTATGTACCAAGCACTTCCCATATTTATTAAAAGTAGAGAGTAAACCAATGTTAATGACCAAAATGCCCCTTTGAGAAACTGTGCTAATTTAAGTACTTAAATTTAAGTAAGTAAATAGTTTTGGCAAGGGTTAATGATGCGAGGCAAGGTAGGGTGAAATGAGATTCTGCCTAAGGAGAATAACTAGGGGAAAAGAAAAGGACATTTGTAATAAACACATTGAATTTTGCATTGAACACAGAAAAAATGCAGTGAAAATGTACTCCTCTGATAGTCTGTCTCTCTCTCTCTCTCTCTCTGTCTGTCTCTCTCTGGCTTGTTTTACTTCTGAGGGTGTCTTTGAGTTTGCAGGCAGTAAGACTGGATGTGGTGGCTCACGCCTGTAATCACAGCACTTTGGGAGGCCAAGGTGGGCAGATCACCTGACGTCAGGAGTTCGAGACCAACCTGGCCAACATGGTGAAACCTCGTCTCTACTAAAGATACAAAAATTAGCCAGGCATGATGGCAGTTGCCTGTAATCCCAGCTACTCAGGAGGCTGAGGCAGGAGAAT
>NW_012107342.1:0-2228 GCF_000951045.1 Mandrillus leucophaeus | reverse complement strand
CCTTACCTGTTGTCCTTCACCTTCTGGCTGGGGTCAGCCCATGGGAGGCACCGACAGGCGATTGCAGCAGGAGGGGGAAGAAGAGGCAGTTAGAGACCCCCAGGCCCAGCCAGGGCTCTGCTGGTCCTCTCTAAGTAGCCCAGTAACCTCACTCCCTCTCCCTGCATCTGGGTTCCTTTCCTGTGGCTGCTGTAATAAATGACCACACACATTGAAAACAATGGAAATTTATTTTCTCACAGCCCTGGAAGCTAGAAGCCTGAAATCAGCACGGCTGGGTTAAAATTTAGGTTATCAGCAGGGCCCCTTTGAAGGCTCTAGGGGAGAACCCACCTCATTCTCCCTTCCGATTTCAGGGGCCTGCCAACTTTCGTTGGCTTGTGGCTGTATCACACCAGTCTTCAAGGCTGACACCCTTTAGTTTCTCTGCATTCCATCTCCACAGTGCTTTTTTTTCTTTTTTTTTTTTTTTTTTGAGACAGGCTCTCACTCTGTTGCCCAGGCTGGAGTGCAGTGGTACAATCTCAGCTCACTGCAACCTCTACCTCCTGGGTTCTAGTAATCCTCCCACCTCAACCTCCCAAGTAGCTGGGACTACAGGTGTGTTTCACCACACCTGGCTAATTTTTGTATGTTTTGTAGAGACGAGGTTTTACCATGTTGGCCAGGCTGGTCTTGAACTCCTGGCCTCAGGTGATCTGCCTGCCTCGGCCTCCCAAAGTGCTGGGATTACAGGAGTGAGCCCAGCCAGAGTATGCCTTTTAATGTCAGTCTCTCTGACTAGACTATAACCCTCCTAAGGACAAGGAATATGTCTGTCCTGACCAGTGCTGTACTCTCAGTTCCTGGAACAGGGTCTGGAACAGAGCAGGTGCTCAGTAACTATGTGAATAATAAGTGAGTGAATGAATGGTCATGTCTGCCTCCCTGAAGCAGAGCTCCCTGTCTAGTTGAACCACAATCAAATGTAGTGATGGGGCTGGTGTCATTGCTGACATCTCTAATCCCAGAACTTTGGGAGGCTGAGTTGGGCGGATCACTTGAACCCAGGAGTTTGAGACCAGCCAGGGCAACATGCAAAAACTCCATCTCTACAAAAATTGTTTTAAAAATTATCTGAGTGTGGTGGAGTGCACCTGTGGTCCCTGCTACTTGGGAGGCTGAAGTGGGAGAATCACCTGAGCCCAGGAAGTCAAGGATGCAGTGAGCCACAGTTGTGCCACTGCTCTCCAACCTGGGTGAGAGAGTTAGACCCTGACTCAACAAAAAAAAAAAAAAAAACAAAAACAAAAACAAAAAAAAACCTCTCCTTCATTTCATTTATTTATTTATTTATTTATTTTTTCTGGCAAACCATTCCTTCAACCGAACTCTTTTTTAAGCCAGACCTTGATGATTCTCTGTATGTGTGAAAGTGGTATCAGCCCATAGCACTGCTGGAAAATTTAAAAAGGAGACAATGATTCTGATTTTAATTCCAACCCATCCCTAGATCACCCTGCCTGGGTCCTCATTGAGCATCACAGCCAGCCCCAGTGAAAGCGGCCCTGGAATTTGAGCCTCCAGAGCCTGGCATAAGACACCTTGTTGGCTTGTCTTCTCAGAGTAAATTTAGCTTTTTCCCAGCCATAGTTTGTTTGATGAATAATTTGTTATTTCTCCTCCTCCCAGGTGAATATTTCTGGTTCACTGCCAAGAGCAGGAGGGCCCCCCATCTCTAATGTTGGGCCCCCAGCAGGGCCCACCGGGGCCAAGGCTCAGCTGCCACCTGCCGCAGGTGAACTGCCTGGTCTCCGTGCAGGCGTGGCTGAAGCTAGTGCATACCTGGTCTCCTGTTTCGAGTCATCCTGGCCACTTGGATTCTCCCTTGAGGCTCCTCTGCAGTTGCCTGGGAGTAGGAGGATGCCCTTCAGAGATGCCTTTTTGGGGTGGGCAGTGAAATGTTGGGCTACATTGGTGACACTCAACATAGCAGATGGTGACACCCCAGGGCAACCATCTCTAGCACCCCCCTCCACTGGCTCCACTTCCTGGCCCCTAGGGGTGGTCACAGGTAGCAAGAAGCAAAGGGAGCCAAACTCGAACCTGGCCTTGGTCTCTACAATGTGATCTTGGGCAGGCGTTTCCTGCTTTCCGGGCCTCCGTTTCCCTGTATGTCAGCAGATGAGAAGAAGGTTGCCTCAGGACCTATGTACACCTTAAAAAAAAAACTAAACTAAATTAACTAA
>NW_012107341.1:2428267-2498808 GCF_000951045.1 Mandrillus leucophaeus | reverse complement strand
CCGTCTCAAAAAAAAAAAAAAAAAAAAAAAGAGTGAGAGAGAATGGGGGGAAGGAAAAGAATGAGAGACCTCAATTTTATAACAAGAACAAAAATTCTTAATAGCGAAAACTAGGAAAGATCGTTCAGAAAGAAAAGATTATTCCTACCTAAAATCTCCATCTGAAAATACTATATGAGAAAAAGGAAAACAGAAGAATACCTGTGGCGAGCAGCCTTGAAGAAGGTCGTTAATGACCCCACCTCCTGGCAAATGGTGAATTATTCCATATCATAGTAACATTATGGAAGCCAAAAAAGAAAATGATATTAAAAGAGAGTATGAACTGAATTCAGTGACTCACTTATGAATAGAACACAGTGGAAGTGATGAGATGTCACTTTCATGATGAGGTTACAAAATACCCAGGCTTCTGTCTCAAGAGGCCTCTGTCTTGCATGCATGAGTGAATGGAGGCGGCTGCCATGTGGGGAGGCCCATGTTGGGGGAACTGGGACAGCCATCTAGGAACTGAATCCTGCTGAAAAATCACTTGAGTGAGCTCAGAGGCAGATGTCCCCTATTCCAGTTTTCAGATGGTCCTGCAGCCCCTGTTGAAACCTTGACTGTAGGTTTGCAAGAGATCTTGGACAGAGGCACCCTGCTAATAGCACTCCCGGGTTCCTGACTGACCTACAGAAACTGTGGAATAAATGCTTGTTGTTATACGGAACAAAGTTTTGGGGTAATTTGTTATGCGGCAAGAGAACATTAATACATTATCCTTCATGCTCTAATTTATCTAATAAATTCAAGGACTTGGAAAATTCATCAATTTATTCACTGAACAAGGCAAATTGTATAGTGTGCACCATACGCTATGCGAAAGTGAAATAAGACGGTCCCTCCCTCAGAGGCCTTATGTTGTAACGGGAAAGATGATCTACAAGGACTTTTGGGGAAACTTCTTCCCGACTCGGCCTCACCCAACCTGGCTTGATTCCACTTCCCAAAGTGCAAACTGGGTCCCTTGCCACTTTATCTCTCAAACATGGGTGCTCTCTGTGTGATGTATCTAACTTCCCAATGTGGGATTGGGTTTTAGGTTTTGAAATCCAGGGTCAAGACTTTAGAGACAAAGGGTCTATTCCTGGTCCCGAGATGCTGTGAAGCCACATGGCCAAGCAGGATTTTCAGCTACAAAGTGTCAGTTTTGCTTGGAATCCATTGAGAACTCTGAAAGGATTAATGAGAATAATGTGAAGACTCACTACATGATTCAGAAGAAAAATGCAGTGTGACAAATATTCTTATGTTCAAAGGTAACCTATTTTTTCTTAAAATATAGCACAGGGACATAAACCTTTGAAAAAAGTGTATTTTTGATCTATTTTTTTTTTTTTTTACTGTAATGAGACTGGTGAACAGCTAACAAAAACCCAGGATACAGAACTTTTTCATCATGATGCCATGGTGTCTCAAGCCCTAGTCAAATCTCATCTCCATCACACATTGACCTAATGATTTGGGGCCAGTCTTTTGACCCAAATGTTTGAGCCTTAGTTTCCGCATCTGTGAAGTGAACATAGTAATCCCTGCCCTGTCACACCACAGGGTTTTGTCAGTGGTCCCCAGCACTTGGCATTAGAGCAGAGCACCTCCTCCACAAACAGATGAGGGATGCTGTGGACCAGGAAGGTGTGGGAATCAAGCTTGAAAAGCAGCTTAAAGTCTGTTGGGAGTCTCTTGCTTTAGAACACACATTACTGCAGAATTTGCTTTCTAGCCTGTGAACAATATAGTTAGTAGAGATATTTCCCTGCTTTGGAGAAAAAAATGGTATCATGGGAAGATGTGTCATAACCCCAAGTCACCCTAAATCTCAGTGCGGCAGCACATGGGCACCTGCTCATTGCTCTGTCAAAGTCCAGTGAACACTGCCAAGTGCACTGGGCAGTTCTTTGTAGTTGCCAGTCCCACTGTCCAGCCTCCTTCCACCTCACACACCTCTGTGTCAACATATTTCTCTAGCGGGGATAAATCAAATTAATAAGGTGAGTACCAGGAATTAAATGCTTCTGTATAGAAGGGAGACATATCACTTCCTGCTCCTGTTTCATTGGCCAAAGCAGGTCTCATGTCTATTCAACGTTAAGTAAATGAGCAGAAGGTCCAAGAAGTAGTGACAGACAGAATTTGGTCAGTGAAAGAAATGCCCATCACATGTGTTTGGATCCTGCCCCCTTCCTCTGAATTCTCCGTATGAAGGTTCAAGCAGAGTTCATTACCAAAACAAATGCAATAAGATTTATGGCCAAACAGGATATCCAGATCTGGTTTCTCCTTAGCACATAAAGCATTTGCTGCTGGTATGAAAGTGCCTGTCCTACTCACCTCCCTTCGTTTAGACCCCACTGCCTTTGCATCCATTTCTAGTCCCTCCTTGAGTGCTCTTTATGCTCCCCAGGAGTCACAATGGCCCTTTAAGCCAAAGCTGAGAAGATGTCTGTCCTTGCCTCTCACTGTTGAAGCCTGGGATGGGAGTCTTCACATCTTTAGACAGGGGTACCTTCTGAACAAACACTCACCAGAATGCCAGAACCACTCTGTACTATGATGCTGACATCTCCTTGCTGGGAGTCGGGATGGAAAGAAAAGCACCGAGGAAAGAGCAGAAGGAGCCATCTATGTGCCCTGGCATTCACTTTCAGGGAAAATAAGGTGTAAATGAATGCATTTCCTCAAATTTTATTGATCGTTTTATATGTTAATATGATCATTAGTTGAACAAGGTCACTCTGCCTGTGAGCAAAGTACCGTAATGAATCCTGGTGAAACAGTGAGGTTGACACTATCCCATGCCCTCTGGCTGTTGCTGGGGTCTCTCCCACTGCATATTAAAACTTCTATAAAATCCTACTTGTAGATGCCCTCCTGTAGCTTTTCCATGCACTGGACCTTGTACCGGTGAGACTCATCAGGGTTCAGTGAGGGACTCATGCAGAAATACCTTGTCAATGGGCAGATACAGAGATGTGAAGAAATGTCTTTCAGCTGTAGTAACTCCAAGACTGGAATTTACAGCAAGTCTTCCACAAAACAAGGTCAGAAACTCTGCATCTTCGGTATACAGTGTGGTTACTAGACCTCTCTTGTCTTTGGTTACTCACCATTTAAACTCCCTCAGAGATTAGATTAATACATAGATCAAAACTGATATCAGTAAGGAAACTATAGAGCTCCAGCAAAGTTCTATAAGACAAAAGGAAACATAGGATAGAAAGGAAAAATGATTAATAAACACGTTAAAATTTAAACCTGCAAATACTCAAATAATTAAAACTATAACCACAGCATACATGTTTATCAAAATGGCATTTCCTTTTTTTTTTTCTTTCTTTTTTTTTTTGAGACAGAGTCTTGATCTGTCACCCAGCCTGGAGTGCAGTGACACGATCTCGGCTCACTACAACCTCCGCCTTATGGGTTCAAGCAATTATCCACCTCAGCCTCCCAAGTAGCTGAGATTACAGGCATGTGCCATCATGCCTGGCTAATTTTTGTATTTTTAGTAGAGACGAGGTTTTGCCATGTTTGCCAGGCTGGTTTTGAACTCCTGACCTCAGGAGATTCATCCACCTTGGCCTCCCAAACGGCTAGGATTACAGGCAGGAGCCACCACGCCCAGCCGCAAAACAGCCATTAGTAGTTCAGATGGGAGAGGGTAAGGGTTAAATTAGAGTAGTAACCTTTGTCTGAGTCACACGGATTGTGTAAGAGACAGAAGAGGAAAGCTCCTCTTGTATGTGTATGAGACGACATCTCAGAGCCCCAGTGAATAAAATCTTCCAAAGTCCCTCATGGAGTGTCCTGGTCATGTAGCGGGAGTGGCACCATGATTGAGTCCCTTGTTGGCTAACTCCTAGAGCCATTGGTCTCTAAGAATATTTCACTAGACTGTAAACTCTACTCAGGACATACATTGATCTTTTAAATTTTGCTTTCCCTGTGCATAATTCAGAGTCTGCCACATAGGAGAGGTGTCTGTGAATACCAATGGAGAAGTTTATTATCTTCACAAGCAGTGTGATTCCTCGTGAGGCCTAAAATCTGCCTATATGGAGGTGAAATGCAAATTTCTGTAATTTGTGTTAACCAGTCTGGGACACATGTTGTTGCCACAGTGTCTACCATAGGCTGCCCTCAGTCTCTTTCTCCCTTGGCTCTCTTCCTCTGTGGAGGTGAGCAAAGCCAGACACCAATCTCCTTGCAACTGATGAGGACAGATGAGGCAAATGATTGGCAAGGGAGTTTCGTGGTGGGGAGCGGAACTTCTTCAAAGATTGTTTTTTGCAAAATAATAAAAGAAGAAGTCGTCCAAGGAAGAACACTAGTGTCCTTCACTCTTGCTAGTCTCCTGTCTTTGAATGTGATTGTGGACGTGAAGCCCAAAGTTACAGAAAGACTTGGTAATCGTAATGCTCCATATCACCTAAATGCCAACCCAGAGCACGGGCAATCAAACAGCAGCAGCTACCTTCTCACAGATGTCTTACTATCGGAGAGCAGTAATGCCATTTTTGGTCAGGCATTCTGATACTTGTAACTAAAGCATTCCTGATTGGTGTCATATTCCACATATTTATACCATTTACTCCTCTGCTGGGCTTGGAAAATGGAAAACCATTCATCTGTTTCTTTTTTTTTGAGACGGAGCCTCACTCTGTTGCCCAGGCTGGAGTGCAGTGACGCGATCTCGTCTCACTGCAACCTCCACCTCCCAGGTTCAAGTGATTCTCCTGCCTCAGCCTCCCGAGTAACTGGGATTACAGGTGACTGCCACCATGCCTGGCTAAGTTCTTCTTCTTCTTCTTTTTTTTTTTTTTTAAGATGGAGTCTTGCTCTGTCACCAGGCTGGAGTGCAGTGGCATGATCTCGGCTCACTGCAACCTCCGCTTCCCAGGTTCATGCCAGTCTCCTGCCTCAGCCTCCAAGTAGCTGGGACTACAGGCACACACCACCACTCCCAGCTCATTTTTATATTTTTAGTAGAGACATGGTTTCACCATGTTGGCCAGGATGGTCTCGATCTCTTGACCTCGTGATCCACCCTCTTCAGCCTCCCAAAGTGCTGGGATTACAGGCGTGAGCCACCGTGCCCGGCCCCTCTGTTTCTTTTAACACTTTATTTAAATGCTGTGAATTCTCAGTTCAAAATGCTTTAGTACCAGGGTCCCCAGTCCCTGGGCCACAGACCAGGACTGCTTAAGAACCAGGCCACACAGATGAGTGGCTGGTGAGTGAGCATTATCACCTGAGCTCTGCCTCCTGTCAGATCAGTGGCAGCATTAGATTCTCATAGGAGCACGAACCCTATTGTGAACTGTGCATGCGAGGGATCTAGGTTGCCTGAGCCGTATGAGAATCTAATGCCTGATGATATGAAGTGGAATAGTTTCATCCCAAACTACCCTGTCCATGGAAAAATCATCTTCCATGAAACTGGTCCCTGATGCCAGAAAGTTTGGTAACTGCTATTTTAACAGAAACTTAATGAGGCATATCAGTTCATTTTTGTTTCTACTTACCTGACATTTGTTTATTGAAGACACACTTCTTACCCAGCTCTGTGCTAAGAGCTACTTTACTTAGCCTTCCTAACAAGCTTTACTAACCTCCCTAACAGGCTCTTCCTAAAGTACCTCTTAGCAGAGAGCTTGGTAAATAGCACGTGCTCAATAACCTTGGCCATTCTTCTAATATATTTATGTCTTCTGTACATCAATGGATCTGAAGGCACACAGTATTTCTGTTGTTAGTGTCACATAAGTAGTAGCCTGAATTCAAGAAGTCTCATGAGAGACATCATTTGCCATAGAGAGGCCTAACTTGCTCAGCATTTTTTTTTTTTTTAAGATGGAGTCTTACTCTGTTGCCAGGAGGTGGAATGCAATCTCAGCTCATTGCAACCTCTGCCTCCCAGGTTCAAGCAATTGTCCTGCCTTAGGCTCCCGAGTAGCTGAGACTATAGGCACCCACACCCAGCTAATTTTTGTATTTTTAGTAGAGACGGGGTTTCACCATGTTGGCCAGGATGGTCTCGATCTCTTGACCTAGTGATCCACCCACCTAGGCCTGCCAAAGTGCTGGGATTACAGGGATGAGCCACCGCGCCTGGCTGAGGCGTAGCCTTCTTAACAGGCTAAGTGGCTCTTGGCATAGAGCTTGGTAAATAGCATGTGCTAAATAAACTTTTCCATTCTTCTAACATGTTTATGTCCTCTGTCACTTCAATGGATCTGAATAAACACAGTATTTCTCTTGTTAGTGTCACATAGGTAGCAGCCTGAATTCAAGAAGCCTCATGAGAGACATCATTTGTCATAGAGAGGCTGGCTGTGGAGGCAGGTGTCCCCTGTGAGGATTTCAAAAGCACTAGGAATGATGGATGAATTTTCCAACTTTGCCGTGATTTTATTAACAAGTGAATTTTCAAAGGCTTGTCTGGTATCTGCTTTGCAGATTTTCCCTTTGCTTTTTAATTAATTATTTATGTATTTTTTATTTATGGGGGGGTTAATACTTTTAATTACATGATTGTAATTATACAATTTCCACTATTTGATATTTTGTATCAAACCAGTTACAACTCACAAGATTTTGCAATGTGACAATATGTATCAAACTACATACATATGCAAAGTTTACAGGCCATTAGGAAGCTTTATCTTAACTTTCAGGAATACAAACACTCATTCAACCAGTTCTCTTGGCTTTAAACCATCATTCTCAGCAAACTATCGCAACAACAGAAAACCGAATACTGCATGTTCTCACTCATAGTTGGGAATTGAACAATGAGATCACTTGGACACAGGAAGGGGAACATCACACACTGGGTCCTATTGTGGGGAGGGGGTAGGGGGGAGGGATAGCATTAGGAGATATACCTAATGTAAAAGTTGAGTTAATGGGGCAGCACACCAACATGGCACATGTATACATATGTAACAAACCTGCATGTTGTACACATGTACCCTAGAACTTAAAGTGTAATAAAAAAAAAAGAAAGAAGAAGAAAAGAACAGGTGTCAGAGAAATAAAGGTAAAACAGGTAAGACTAAAAAAAAAAAAAAAAAGATTAGAAATATACACTGTAAAAAAATCAATACTGATCATTTACATTTTAAAACTTTTAATAATCTGTACATGAGTGCAGGTTAGGTAAAAGCAAATTATTAATAGAAAACTGCAGTACTATCATCGGATGAACATGTCTGCTGACAATTCTACCAGGAAATTGAGGAGGTAATTTCTTACACAGAATAGGTGAATTGTCCAGTCTTTAAACACATCTGGAGTCATCTCCACTCAGTGACGTGGAGAATACCCTGATGCGGAGAAATGGAAGAGCAGCAGCTAGCCTCTCCAGGGCAGTTTCAGCAGGAGAGAACATTTAAAGGAACAATAAAATAGGTTTTAAAAGTTGCTTTTGATGAGCAATGCTTTCCAAAATGCAATAATGATTTTTTTTTTAAATGTAGAAAGAGAAGCTATGTTAAGAACAGACATCCAATGAGTGCACTGCTTCTGTGGCTCAGACGGTGACTGGGAAAAGAGGAAAGCCCCAGGAGAGCCCTCGGGACACGCACAAGCACAGGGCATCCTGCCCAGCGAGCACACTGGCCTCCAGCACACTGGCCTTGTGACAATGCTTGGGAACTCCTCTAAAACTTGTCTAGGCCCAAGAAAAGAGAGGTAGCAATCACCCCCGTGAGAGGGCTAGAGGGGAGGGGAGGAAGGAGGTAGGGGATAGGCTAGGGGCATCAAGCTCAGAACGGGGAAATTCTGGAGGCCGGCAGAGCCGCGTGCTGCCGGGAAGCACTGGCAAGGCCAGGCCGTTCTGCTCTCTCGAGGAGCTGCTCCCCACCAAGTTCTACAAAAAGCCACGTCCGTCCGTACTTCTAGGAATACAGTTTTGCAGAAGCTCTTCCTCCCGACTGTCCCTGACTCTTGATAATTTTGAGTCCCCAGAAAGCTTCAAGGGCACCTAGAAATATTCACTTCTCGTTTTAATTTCATTGCAAACTGTCCCGGTGTACTTTCAGGGCTGTTTAAGGCTCTTGAGGGAATCTCTCCATCTGACAGACACAGTTTCATGTTCCATAGCAACAAGGTCTTCTGTAACAAGGACTCTAAGTCAGAATCCCAGAAGATTCTGGGTGTTTGTGGTTTCAGTTGGGGGTGAGGGGAAGAGTCCACTCTCATTCATAGCAGGAAAAACTTTCCATTCCTCAGAGCCAGAGACTTCCTGGATTCCAGAGACGGTCCCCATTAAGTGTAACACTGTTGCTATGCACACCATCCTAAGTCATTTGGTTATTACAAGGAATGCTTTTTCACCAAATCACAAGTTTTCTATGATCAATTTCAGTGAACCAGTTAAATAGAAGGATTTTTAGAAAGAGCCACCGTGATAGCAATTCTAGGTGGAAACTTGAGCAGGCAACATGAAGAGGCAGTTTATAAAATGAAAAACGACTGTAGTTCCACTGACACCCTGCATTTTCTTGGACGAAACACCAGGAGGCTTGTTCACTGTGAGGGAGACAATACTCACAAGAGCTGTGGTGCCCATGTTTACTTGTTCTGATGGGACGAAAAGCCAAACTAAGAAGGGATCAGATGGAAGCACGATTTTCACAACTACCTGGATTATTATTTATGGAGGGGATGGCCTTAAAAAGGGTAAGGGAAAGAAGAGGTGCCTTGAGAATTCAATGCTTTATACATGGCACAGTTTGAATATTTATATTTTCTCAGCTCCAAATAGCAAACGGAATGTTCTTTCTCCCACCCAAATCTTATTGAAGAGTGGTCTTCCCACAGCCAAGTGGATCTTTGTGCCTATTCATTTCCAGGGACAGAAAACCACTGTTTTTCTGTGATCCAGTCCCCAGTGTTTAAAAGCTGGCCTGACCCCACCCCATAGTGCCTGGCGGGGAAAGAGTCGCTTGTTTGACTGAGAACACGGCATCTTCCGTCTCTCCTGATGCCAGTCAATTTCACACTTTCTTCCAAGAAAGTACACCAAAATGGAAGCACTGCCTTTCAATTACTTTTTGCATTAAAGACTTTAATTTGTTTATTCCAATTGCTTTTATTTCTTACAGTTTTGTGAAAAAGGCAGCTTCTTAAAATGGAGTTGCCTACTGATCTGGTGCACGCCTTGTGGCTTAGGAGGGCATTTGTTTCCCACTGCCTGTCAACATCTCAGCCCTCCATGCTCCCAGCACAGGCAAAAATGGGTTAAAAATCATTAAACCACCCACTTCTTACGGAAGGAGCTGAGGTGAGTATTAAATATTCTTTATTTTGGGTCCCATTTTTTTTTCTGGGGGGGACAGCAAATCAATTCTATTTCTGTAATTGCTTCATGGCACAGACTCTGCTGTGTTCCAGTAGGGTTGTGGGAGAAGGCACTCTGCAGAGTTACCAGTTGTGTTCCCTAATCAAAGGCAACAGTGAGATCCAGAAGCAGATCATTGTCACTGAGATCACAGGCCACGTCAATGGCCTTAGGCTGATCTCATAAGGAAAAAAAAATCTAGTGTTACAGAAAAGAACTCTAAAAAAGCGGTAACTTTTTTTTTAAGTCGATATTATTTTGGATTGCTGTTTCCAAGGCAAAAAACCAATAGTGTGTTTTTTCCATGCATGGAAGGAAATATGATTTTAATTTGTATGACTGGCAGCCGAACAATGGGCAACCTCCCGGTTCTTCAGTCCCTAAAGGACAGAAAAAGGAATGACTTGCAACATCTTCCAACTCTGAAGTCAGTTTCTCCTCCTGAGTCTTCTAAAGCTACCATTAATATTCTCTTGCAAGTTTTACGTTACCAAGGTACCACCTGGTATTACAACATGCAACAGTGTTTAAATGTGGTTTTCACAGATTCTTGTTAATAAAGCACTCTTTGGTGGAAGACAAGCAGCTTGGTTACTTAACAGAGTTAACATTACAACAGTATTACAAATAGCCAAGTGAAGATGATAAAGCCAAATAGTATCAAATTACAGAAAGTACCATCTCAGTAATGCCTTTTGCATCTTTATAAATTTTGACACAGGGTCACAAGGCGAACAGAAAATAAATACATAAAAAACCTCTATCAGATCCTCAAGTCTTCTGAAGGCCAGCAACTACAGTGCTTGCCATCACAGGGACACACATTCACCGCAGACCAGCCAGCTCCCTGGGTACCAGAGGGCTTGGGTATTTACACCTGAGACTAAATTTACAACAGCATTTTTGTCCTTCAGCTTGAGAGCTGGGTCCTTCTTTGAGTCATTTGCTTGCACCCAAACTCAAAGTTCATTATTGAAACTCCAGTGGACATTTTCTCCATTGATCGCTTCTTAGGTGGAAAACAACCAAGGCTTTTGCAATTTTGTTTTCTTTTCAAATTGTGCTAATTTCTGTTGCAGTTTTCATTTCCTAGAGTCTTCTTTCAGCTCTGGTCACAGGATTTTACTTAAGGCAAGACCGTTTTAGCCCTTGAAACAGAGAGAAGCAGCTATCTGTCAGGGGGTCCTGATGGCTGCTATGTTCTGAAACCATCGAGACAGAATAGCAGGATGGGAAGAATGTAGTCACAAACAATCCACCAGATGACAATACTACATAGTGCAGAGGTCAGCACAGCTAGGGGACATGTCAGAGGAATAGCATTTGTTTTTGGTTGTCTTCTGCTTTTCAGGGCCCGAAGTCTATCACCTTGTGTCCCTCCATTGATGTTGTCGTCATCACTGTAAGGTTCGGGTTCTTGCTGGTCTTGATTCTCGACCCCATTTATGGAAATGTCATCAACACCAGGGAGAAGTTTGGAGAAGGCTGCTCTGTGTTGTCCATTCTCCTGCCCCTTTAACTTCTGCCGAAAATAGTCCCCTTCTAGCCAGAGGCTTGTTTGCTTCATCACCAAAAACTGCTGCTGAGGCCCAATCACCAAGCCAGGTCTGCAGATCCTTACCCACGCAATGGTCTCAGCTGCTGTCATCCTGTAATGCTTCATGATGTAGCAGGCTATCAAAGTGCCCGTGCGACCAAGGCCAGCTTTACAATGTACTGCAATGGCACCCTCAGCATTTTCACAGATATCCAGAAATTTTTTGACAATGGCATCAGTAGGGGTGCTGCCATCCGCAAAGAAAAGATCGTGGTGATCGAAGCCAGCATCCATAAAGCGTTTGGCATCATACATCCTTTTATTAAGACGAATAATGGTAGTAACATTGTGATTCTTAAAATATTGAATATAAGTCTCAGGAGAATGTTGAGGGTAACCACTTTCAAGTCTGGTTCTTGAATGAGGTCCACAGAAGGCAATAAATCGGTCTGGTATTATCCAATTTAAGTCTCCGTTTTCTGCTTTTTCATAGTGTTCATATTCATCAAGGTTAAATGAGTTGAAATTAAGGAAGCCATACTGCATTGCCTTCTTTACTGCATGAAAACAGTCAAGAAGTGTAATGTAGAAATTGCAGCTTCCATAGGCAGCATCTCTGAAAGGAATATAGGATGTATCTCCAAAGATTAATATTCTATATGCTTCTTCTGGAGTTCTCCCCAAATATATAACCATGTAGCATCCAACAAGGAAGGCAGCATTGGCTTGTTTTCTCTGATCAGAGCCAGTAAAATGAACAATTTTCTTCCTTAACATTGTAATGGACTTTAATTTCTTATTTATCTTGCAACAATATCTGTAAACCATTGCCAGATTGAGTGGTCCAAAGTCTTCGGAGAAGTTCTCATATTTGAGTTCATTATCTACGCTGAAATAATGTACATTTGATGCACTCTTTGGTCTGTTGTTGAGAATGGCAAAACGAAGGCGATCGGTGATGTCCAGGTACACGTCGACCTGGGGGCCCCGGCGGCGCGGGTCCTGCTGCGTGGAGCTGCGGATCTTCTTCACAACCGGCGAGGTCGACGAGCAGCGCGGCGAGCAGGGAGACGTGGCGGCCAAGCTCGACCGCCCCTCGCTTTTCCGCTTCATGGAGGCGACCGTGGCCAGTCAGGGAGCAACGATCAAGGCCCCGCGCGCCCGTGCGCCCGTGCGCCCACCGAGGCTCCCGCCAGCCCCGCGCTGGCACTCAGGGCAGTAGGCGCAGAGCGGCGCTGCGGGAATGGCGGGCGCCGGCAGAGCCTGGCGGGAGGCGGTAGGTTCGTGCAGGAGCTGTAGGAGGGGCCTGGCCCACAGCGCCTGCCCCGCTCGCTCCCGCGACCGCCCTCCCTTTGCTTTTCTAAACCAGGAGCTGAAGGGTTGTATCACACTGACAGCAACGAAGTGTTAGATGAATAAGTCATAATGCTCTTGTCATAGCAACCGCCTGGATCTTAACCTTCTCTCCAGTCTCTGGAAATTCCGCCAAACAAGTGCTAAAAACTTTGAGTATAACTTTATTACCAAATGGCAGTATTTTTGAAACACATATTTAGGATCCATTAAAAGTTGAGATTGTGACCATTCGGTATGGAAAGTCATGCCTGCTTGAAGACAAGTTAATGCTGACATACTGCTCTTTCACCAGCTCTCCCAATACCCTAACCTTGGAAACATGGGAGCACAAGATAGTTAAATGGATATTTTAAAAGACGGCATTTCTTTTTTCTGTTCTATGTGGACTTTCCAAAGAAAAGTCTTGGAGAAGCTAAACAATGTGGGTAGAAGATCACACATGGGATATCACATGTGATAAATTTTATACCCAGTCAGTGTCATCCCAAAGCCAACATGCAGCTCTGCACTTCTCGGGAACGGAACAGGCCTCTCTACTTCACCAAAGAGAGCTTTATGAAGCTTCATCCCTAAGTTCTGGGTTGGGGGTAAAATAAAGAAGAGGACTGATGGGTTGCTCCTGAGCTCACTACTCATTCATACATCTTCTTGCCGTTCTGTTTGGTGGGATTTCCCCCAATCATTTATATCCTTCTGGTGTCCACAAGGAGTGAGACCTAAATTCCCAATTAGATAGGCTTTATGAAATTTTAAAAGTTAATGTATACATTGGAATTAGTTTAGGAGAAAGGAGAGAAGAGTAAAAGGAGATAGGTAAAGATTCATATTTGTCCTTAAAGATTCAAGCTTCTGGATGCAACAAATACTTTGATTAATGGGGACCTCAAGAATAATTTTGTTCACTACTGTCCGAATGCTTACCTCCGGTCCACAGTATTTCTGCCCAGTGAATGCATTGTATTTTCTTTTTTCCAGTTTTTGTTGGAATACTCGTGTCCGATAGAAAACACACATCTGAAGGCATACAGTGAGGATGGTGATATCCCTTGTCTTATCATTTATTAATAGACTCAGAAACAATTTACTGAATGTTTGCTCTTTGCTAGAGACCTGGTTCTTGCTAAGAAATGCAAAGTTCCGTATGAGACAGTCTTGCTCTTGGAAGTTGCTTGTATAATCACCACACTATCCGTGAACACTTAGATCCCTGTTTATAATAATTTAAAAAATCCTTAACACAGCTGATTAGAAAAGTAACGTCATCCAGGTTGGCCACTCGGATTCCTTCTTCTAGGAAACGAACATGAGTCCCAGAGCCCCTCCTTATTCTCTTTGGGGTCCCCGAGTGAAACGCTCATGTCAAATTTAATCTGAGTAGCCATATCTGACACAAGCGAAAGGTAAGCTGAGAAGGCCATGCTTCTAAGAAAAAATAATAAAGCAGACTCCTAGAGAGAAACAACAATGATTGACCACGTGGCACCAGAGAGGATGGAGACCCTTATCTATCCTTTCAGCCTGAGGTGGTTTCCCTCTAGTTATTGGCATCTGCTTCTCAACAGATCTTCTCCTTAAGTTCCAGAGACACTATCTTATTCTTCCTTCCCCAGTCCTCCTGCAATTGTCTGGCTAGTCTGAGAGTGTTTGTATCTACAACTCAGTGATTTCTGCCTGGGTCTTTGTTATTCAGGTAACCACAGGAACAGGCTCTTTTGACACACCTGAAAAGATATGTCCATGGCCAACTCGCTGTGGGAGGAAAGTAAAGGGCTCTCCTTTTCTCAGACAGGTTATTTATTTTTCTTTTCTTCTTCTTTTTTTTTTTTTTTTTTTTGAGACGGAGTCTGGCTCTGTCTCCCAGGCTGGATTGCAATGGCCGGATCTCGGCTCACTGCAAGCTCCGCCTCCCGGGTTCACGCCATTCTCCTGCCTCAGCCTCCCGAGTAGCTGGGACTACAGGCGCCAGCCACCTCGCCCGGCTAGTTTTTTGTATTTTTATAATAGAGGCGGGGTTTCACCGTGTTAGCCAGGATGGTCTGGATCTCCTGACCTCGTGATCCACCCGTCTCGGCCTCCCAAAGTGCTGGGATTACAGGCTTGAGCCACCGCGCCCGGCCGCGGTTATTTATTTTTCATTGTTGAATCCCTTCTGCTCCTTCTACCTTTACTGTTGAACTCTAATATGTGTGGAGGGTGTTGGGCATGGAGAAAGTTTTATTTTCTCACCCAAATTAGCTACCATTTTGACCACCTTTTCTGCATAAGGTGGAATATACAGACAACTAGAGGAAGGTTTAAAGAACAGTCTACTAGTTGTCTCCAAGATAGTCTAAACTTTGCAGAGTCAAGGTAAGCTATTCTGTAAGGTTGGACCAAACAAAAGGGGAGGTTCTCACTGGACATACTTATTGAAAACAAAACCCAACAAATGAGGATAACTAAATTGCAATGGCCAAATAGGGTGGTCATGATGCCACAGTTACTCCCCTGAAATTCCTGAACTTTTTTACTTAAAAGAATTCCAGGAGCTGGGTTCATCACAAACAGATAATGACTTCCAAGAAGTGCTGTAGCCTTTAGCCAATCATCTGTTAGCTTCTTTCTGTTGACCAATGGTATTTCTATATGAACAGGCTGAGACCACCTTGCTATACCTCTTCATCTTGTCCTTAAAAATCTGCTTGTAACCTCTCCAACTGAAAGCACTTATCTGACGTAGTTTGGATATGTGTTTCCCGGGTTACACTCCTCAAATTTGGCCAAATCGAATTCTTTACTTATGCTAATTTTGCCTTAGATTTTTACTTCAGGTCAACATTATGGATGCCTTAGATGGATGTTTTTTAGGTGACCCAGTTGTTCAGTGGGTCATCTCCATTCTAAAACCTCTTATTCTTCCCTTAGCCCTATTTCTTTTAAGTCTTTTCCCCATCCTGAATTCTAGTCCTCATTTTTTGTCTATTTTAGTTACTCTTCCCTAAATACATATCCAATCCCAAGTCTCAAGTCTCCTCTGAATTTTATGGTGAGATTCTTATCCCCAGCTCCTCACAGCTGCTTGGGGAAAGAGGAACTATGGCGTCAGTCATGGAGTCTCCTCTGCAGCCTGGCTTTCTCCCTTCCCTTTCGTTTGAGCTCCAGCTATAAGCTTGTTCCCAGAAGCTACACTTGCTTTGGAGCTTATACTCATTCTGTTCCCTCTACGTAAAGTAAATATTCTCCTAGGTTTCCTAATTTTGTAGCTTACAATCGTCTGTCCAAACTTGGTAGTTTCTAGAGCACTTGCATCTTATTTTATTGTTTGGTCACTGCACCTGAGAATTTGCCTTGTATTATTCTGCATAAAGAAATACTGTATGGTAATATATTCAACATACCACCTCACATGCTTGTCTGATACATCCGTTTGTGTGGCTGTGAAGTTTAAATAACTTAAAATACAAAAAATAAGGGATATTGGACTTGGGAAGTACAAGAGCTGTAAAATGATTAACTAATTAAAATAATACAACAGTAAATGATTTTATGGCTTCTAGTTATTTTTCAATCTGGAAATTATTTGGCTTATAAGAAAATGGAGGAATACAAGCAAGATATTTGTCATAAAATAAAATGATTAAGGTGGGGATTTCATGTGATTCTTTTATTTGTTCCTCTTGCATCAGAACAATTCAGGAGGTTTGTGCTTATGAGGCATTTATAACACTTAGTTCATCTTTAAATTAAGGCATATTGTCACGCCAGGATTGTTTTTCCCCTCCATATAAGAATAAAAGATAGGCTCTGTAAAGCCTCTGAACAGTCTAACTAAGCTGCTTGCCCTTCATGCCAGTGACAAGTAATGAGTAAGAACTGTTAGATGCCATTGAGAAAACAGACATTGTAATGCCAATGCCAATCAAAATTATCTGGTAGTGAATATTGGACTTTAAATTTTAAAAATATGTGAGAGCTGCTAGAAAAATTACGAAAAATTGAGTAGGGTCACAGCACTCAACAAATCTTCCAATTTCTCTGCCACAGGCTTAGTGTCACCTGTACATTTTCTAGTCTAATAGAATGTAATAGCCCAACAGGGCCAGCAGCGATATGTGTCTCTTCCAAATACATTTCTGTTTACATTCCCGGGGTCCAATTATAATAACAATGACATAATTTGAATTCTAAACACATTTGTATTGTTGATATAGTACGAAATTTTTCAACTAATTAGAAAACTCTACTTTTTAAAAATGCACAGTTAATAAAGATAACACATACACATGTGCTGCTGTTTCTGTTTTTGTTTTTTGTTTTATTTCTTCCCAATAGCTAAGCCTATGACTACTACTTCAGGGAAGGTTTATCCAATTTAATATGAGCTGAGGACCATTGCACTTCTAGCCTTCAAGCTTGTATTCTATCAGGAAGATGGAATAGAGAAGAATTGGTAGATAACATTGTATGTCTTTGTCGGGCACATGTTTGTAGTCCCAGCTATCTGGGAGACTGAGGTAGAAGGATCACTTCAGCCTGGGAATTCAAGACCATCCTGGGCAACATAGTGAGACCTTGTCTTTAAAAATAAATAAATACAAGTAAGTTTGTTTTAAAATAAAATAAAACAAAGTATGTGTTTTTTAAAAAATTGTATGAACTCAACATATGGGCAATTTTCTTCAATTTTTTCATTATTAATGAAATTAAGGAAATACAAAGATTCATTTTAATAAATATTTATTACTTAGAAGTATTTGAACATTTTTACACTGTTTACTTTTTTATCACAAACCCTTCATTGTTTTTTATTCTTGGCACCATTCTTAGGAAAATGGAGACCACAGCCCCAGCTTCTCTCTGCAAATCCCCATTTGTGGTTGAGTAGCCAAGTGGTTCACTGCGCCTCTTGCCACATTCAGAAGAAACTTCATTCATTACACCAAAAATAACTGAGAAATAATGAGAATGTTTCCTGTAAAGCCTAAAAATCACACTAAAGGGGGATCCATTTATACTACTGTTATGAATTCAATTGTAATTTATGCATCTTGTGATGATGCATAAATGTTGGGGTTTTATTTGTATCTCTCACTATCCCTTTATGTTACAGGCAATAATAGAGCAGGCCATTAACTGTCTATTTAGTAATTGCTTGTTTATTAAGCACTTAACTGAAGTGCTTCTCATTAACACAGGGGGAATTTAAAGAAGAATATAATAGGAAAATTAATTGCTGACAAATGGATGTCATGGCATATGGCTACTGTTGTCAAAGCTTGCAGTGATTAGCATCTCACTTTTTTTTTTCTTTCACATACTTATCAGATTTCTTTTGTGTTCTTGTACCTGAGCTAGGTGTTGGGGATGCAGAAATATTCTATAAGCAGTCCTAATCCCAAGGACACGGAGGAAAGAACCACCACCTATCTGTCTTCAAGGGAAAGGTAATGCTTCAGTGACATGTTAAACTTGAGTGGAAGTTTTTCCAGCAGGAGAGAGTGGAAAGTCTCACTCTGAAATGGCACAAAGCTACACGGAGACTTGCTTCCTTTGCCTCTGAAGTGTCCAGTCATCATGAGCAGGTCTTGCTATGGCACTAAGTGTTTTATCTATGAAAATATGATTCTTCGGAAATGTTTGTTCCCCTCCATTTTTCCTGTTAGTTGTGATAAACCCCTTTAAGATTTTAATGGAATATAATTTACTTCACATATGTAGGCTCTAAGGCAAGCTCATCCAACCTACAACCTGCAGGCTGCATGTGGGCCAGGACAGCTTTGAATGTGACCCAACACAGATTCATAAATTTCTTAAAACATTATGAGTTTTTTTGTTATTTTTTTAAAGCTCATTAGCTATCATTAGTGTTTTTTATATGTGGTCCAAGACAATTCTTCTTCTTACAGTGTGGCCCAGGGAAGGCGAAATTTGTATACCCCTGCTCTAAGGCTAACAGATCTTCATATAAATCCCAAATCCTCTGCTCTTTACCATGTGACTTCAATGTGCTGAATCTACTTGAAATTGCCTCCTCATCTTGAAATTAGAAATAGCATAGCCTATGTGCTAGAGTTATGTTGAGTATTAAATGATAGAATGATAGTAGCTAGCACAAATGAACATTGTTTCTCATCTCATTTTGCTTTATTTCATGTGACTGTGTTATAATATCTAATGTGAATGAAAAATAAACAAGATTTGGTTCTTTGCAAAGAAGAAAGTTCTAAAGCCTTAGAAATTATATTTTTAAGTTTCTATGGCCTTTCAGAAATGTATTCATGGATCAATAGATACATTGAAAATGGATATTTGTAAACTTCATTGCATAAGTTCAAAAAAAATAGAAAAAAAGTGATATTGACAATGGTTGAATGTTGCATGATGTATTTCATCATAGAATCATATCTATGAAAGTATTTCGGAGATGAAGAAATATTTATGAGACTGGGCTTTGATAGAAGCTGTAACGTGGCTTAAGTAGGCCTTTCTGTGGGCTAGGGACACATTAAGAATCTGAAAATAATATGCATATAGTAGCTGTTTAGGTCATGCATGGCAAGTATTCTCGGTATATATTTTCTTTAAGAACATTACCAGTGAGATTTGCTTGGGTGCTATTGATTTGGCTGGCATTCATCAAAAAAAAAAAAAAAAAAAAAAAAAGAGAGAGAGAGAGAGAAAAGTAGACAAAGAATTTAAATTAGGGGTTAGATCTGTTGAAAATTATAGGGCTGAGATTTCCTTTTTCAGTGAAAATAACTTAAGAAGCTTAATTACTAAGTTAGGAATTTCTAATGTTCCCCCAATTCCAATACACACACACACACACAACTTGAAATTTTCTCTTCAAAATAAAATGTTTTATAATTTGAATACCACTCCAATAAATATGTTCCTGAAACTCTTCTAAATCTTCACTCCAGACCCCTCTTTAGCTAGCTGAACATTCCTAGTGACTAAGCCCAATATAGTATTGATTGTTGTTTTGGTGTTAGGTACTAAAAAAGATTATCATTATTGACAAGAAACCAGTCTTTCACTTTGCCCTGTTGGATACCACCTGAATTGTAGCCAAGAGTAGCCTTCAGAATCTGTGCATGAGAGTAACCACGACCTTGAGTAGCCATCTCTGTGCACTGCAGGAAACAGGAAAGAAGGCATGTGAGGTAGAAGCTCACATTTTTCCACAGCACTGATTTTTGGCCGCTATTCACCTTGCAGGCTCTTCTGGGAGGCTTCACAGATCCAGACAAATGATGGTCTGTGCTAATATTACACGTTAGGAAAGCAGACTGGGAATTGGCCAGGATAGCTGGCCAGAAACACCAATATTATAGGTTACCTACTAATTCCAGCCCTAATGATATACTTTTGGAATAATATAAAGAAATTTTCTGTTACTTAGTGGCAGTTGATAGATTGCTTATTTTACTCTTATTTGAAACTTTTCAGAAAAAATCCATCCATGTAGGCTCCAGGACAGAGTGGGATCTTTCCATGATTCCTCTAAAATAACCTGGCCTGGACTGGGCACTCTTACCTATCACAATCCCAATATTTCAGTATCGGGCCTGTAAGCTGATATGTTCCATAATGGGCCTGCACTTAGCACTTCTGTGAATCTCTTAGTTCTTGATATTCTCTTACTTATATTTATGTATCATTCTCCCCTAAAGTTCATAAGCTACCAGGACGGTAGAGTGTATTCTCAAAAGCATCTAACCATGCTCAGCATGTAGTTGTCATATAAAATACTCTCTAAATTTCAGAGGATGATAATTCATATTTTAGCTTCAAATTATCTATTTTGAGAGGGCTAAAGTAAACAATTTTATATGCAGATGATTATTTAAATTGTAATTGATTTGTGGAAAATATAACAACTTGAAAGAAGAATATGAGTTGTAGTCTTTGTTCTGCCAAAAAATGTCCCAGCTGTAAGTTATAGGAAAAGCCCATGTAAATCCAGCTCATGTGAAGCTCTTTTACTAATGCATTGTGCAACATAGGCCCACCCACTTTGTCTCCGTGTGATTTAGTCACCTACGTAGAGTGAAATTACTAGATAAAACTCTTTCCAGTGGAAACATGGTCAGGCTTCTTGTATAATAATTTAATTTCCTTGATTGTGTTGAATATAAAATGGAGTAACAATAAGTAGGGTATTTATTTTTACCACTGATATAAGAACTCCAGTTTCAACTCAGACATGTAAAGAGCTGAGAAGTCATTACATCTGCCCCACAGCAATAAGAAATCCGAGCAAAATGAAAATCAGTGACTTTTCTTGGACCAATCAGAAAACTGAGGTTGTTGCGTTTGCTAGTCTGCATTGCTATGAAGGAATACTTGAGACTGGGTAATTTATAAAGTTAATTGATATATTTGGGCTCATAGTTCTATAGGCTGCCAGGGAAGTGTAGTGATCTGCTTCTGATGAAGGCCTCAGGAAGCTTACAATCATGGCAGAAAGTGAAGGGGGGGTGGCGCACGCCTGTAATCTCAGTTACTTGGGAGACTGAGGCAGGAGAATCACTTGAACCAAGGAGACGGAAGTTGTAGTGAGCTGAGATCATGCCATTGTACTCCAGCCTGGGCAACAAGAGTAAAACTCTGTCAAAAAAAAAAAAAAAAAAAAAGGGAGAGAGAGAGAGAATATGGGAGGTTCCAGTCCCTTTTAAACAAACAGATCTCACATGAACTAATACAGTGAGAAATCACTCATTATTGTGATGACAGCACCAAGGATATCCATTAAGGATCTGCTCCCATGACCCAAACTGTCCTCACTACACCCCACTTCCAAAATTGGAGATCACATTTTAGCATGAAAATTAAAGGGGTCAAACATCCAAACTATATCATAGGGAAAAGTGACATCTCAACATCTGGAGAGAAGGTCTCCAGCATTTTCTTATCTGAGACAGGAGCCATTGTATATTATATAAACCAAACAAAAATCGAAAATTGTATAGAATTTTTGGAGGCTGCGGGTGGGCTAGTGTGAGAATGTGAAGTTTCCTAGGGCTGTATTCCTAGGAGAGAGTTCCACTCTCTTGTCAGCTTTTTGTCCAGGAACTCACCCAACATTTACAAAGAGGAACAAGGAAAAACCTAGAAAAAGTTCATCCCTCACCCCTTTCCCCGCACACACTGTAGTGCTGGCTGGGGGTGGTGGAAGAAGCAGCCACTGCCAAATCTACCCAGACTATTTCCAACTATCTACTTCATGGATAAAAAGCTTAATCTGCAGGGGAAATTATCAAAGTTTATCCTGAGACATTGGTTTAATTCATTAAACTGAAAGATGGAAATAGAGATCACCACCAAATCTCTACCCAGAAGCACAATCCTAGTCTCCCCTAAGCAACTAAAGTCTTAATCTGCAGGAGAAAAGGCTTCAAAACCACTGAAATTTGGGAAAAAGAAGAGGAGCAATAAGATGAGGAAGAATTTTTACCCCAGGAAAAAGGACAGGAATAGTTATGAAGGCTACATATCCAGGACTTAGGTTTTGATACCTGCCAAAATCTTTAGCTTAATGTGAACATCAAATAACCTTCCTCTTAGCCAGCACCATCACCACCATAAAGAACAACAGTAAAAGTAGTGGGGGAATGCAAATGTGAAGAGGCACATGGGGAAACTCAGTCAAGTGAGAGCCAAGAAAGGGCACCAATGGAGTAGCCAGAAAGTGCTGGTGCCCATAGCACAAACAGTTTCAAATGCAACTCGTCTTCTGACCAGATTAGCATCCATCTCTACATTTAAGGCCTCACACAAGGAAACCTGTGCTTTTCTCCAAACATAAAAAATTCAGCTAATATCTGCTGTTCTTTTCATGTCTAGCTATAACCAAAAAATTATGAAGAATATTAAAAAACAAGAAAGAAGTCATTCAAAGTGACAAAGCAATTGTTACAACTAGACAGAGCCATTATACAGAAGATGGAATTATCAGACAAGGAATTTAGAAAAGAAAACTCTGCTTAACATATTGATGGCTCCAATGGAAATACTAGACAAAATGACAACACTCAATGCCAGGTGGATAATTTTAATGGAGAGATGGAAATTATAAGAAAAAATCAAATTGAAATACTAGAAATAAAAATACAGCAATGAAGATGACAAATTCTTTTGATGGACTCATTAGTAGACTGGACATGGCTGAGGAAAGAATCAGTAAACTTAGACATAGGTCTGTAGAAACTTTCTAAACTGGAAGCAAAGAGATAAAAATGAAAAACAAAACCAGAACACTAATAGAACATCCCAACACTGTGGCTCACAATCAAATAGTGTAACATATACATAGCTGCAGTCTGAGAATAAGAAAAGGAGAAAGGAGCATAAAAAAATTGGAAGAAATAATGGCTGAGAATTTTCTAAAACCAATAAACCAAACTACAGACCTAAGGAGTTTAGAGAAAAAACAAAAAACAAAAAACAGAAGTAATACTGAAAACACACACATACACACACACACACACACACACACACACACACCCCATATCCTATTCAAACTCCCCAGAAACCAGGACAAAAAGCAAATCTTGAAAAAAAGTGGAAAAAAAATCATGCGTCACAGAGGAACAAGGATAAATTACAGCAGACTTCTCATCATAAATTATGTGAGCAATGAGACAATGGCATGGCATACTTAAAGTGTAGAATGATAAAACAAAAAGATAAACAAAAAATCTGTCATATATAAAGCAAAAACATTCTGCAAAAGTGAAAAAGAAATAATGAAGACTTTCTCAGTCAAAGAAAAACTAAGTGAATTCATGGCTAGCAGGTATATCCTAAAAGAAATGGGAATAAAATGGAATCACAAACATAGAGACACAAAATTTAAAAATAAGTATGATCTCTGTCGGGACAGGGCAAGATCCCTGCTTGTTCTAGTCTCCAATATGCAACCGAAGGCCCACTCTCTGACCCCAGCAGGAGACTGGGTGTCTCTTCTAATTCCAGATGAGAGATGAGAACTTTTGCATGAGCTGCAGTCATGAATCCATGGGATCAGCAGCAGAGATGAGAGATCAAATCAGGAAATAGTGTTCAAGATGGAAATTAAATTGGGAAACAATATGATGTCACAGAGACAGGAATACTGGAGTCAAAACAGGAAAATAAATGTGGATGCAGAGAAGTATTGAGATCTAGGAGGCTTCCAGAGATGAGAGGGCCTCTTCTTAATAACATGTTTGCATAAAGGAGTTGAATCCCCTTAAATGAGGGTATAGAAGTGTCATATCCTAAATGCATATCAAAGAATCATCTTTGATTCCTCAGATTGCTGATCAGCTTCTTTCAGTCATTTACAATTGGTATTAGCATCTGTTGCTCTGTAGCTTCTCAATCTCATTCATTTTAATTACTTTATCATGCTCAGTGAACAGATTACAAAATACTGAGTGCCTAAATAAAAACTAATTAGTGATTCTATTGCCACAATTCAAAAACAGGGAAAACAGGGTGGTCAAACAGGGAAACATTTTCTTATATATTTAATAATAGTATTAGCAATTTTTGCAGTAGAATAAATACTTAATACTCTTTTGGGAAATGGCCCATTATTCTTTGATACCTTAGAAATAATACACAAAAGAATCCTCAAAGATAGATAAAAATCTATAACTGTTAGCTCTGTATTTTTAATAAAATATTCCCACTGATATCTAAGATGGATTCTTGACTTAAAAGAGTGATAAAGATTTTATTCTGATTGGCTGTGTTGAGTAGAATGGTATGGCAAATAAGTAGATTAAGAAGAGAGGCAGAGAAAGAACGTGGTTTGTGGTACTTGCAAGACTCAAAGCTTCTGTGTGCCACAATTTCCTTATCTCCAAAAGGAGAACAAAAACAACTGCTGGTCTTCACACTGTAACTGACCTTAGAGTGGACAATGACCTCTTTAGTTTCAGATAAGAAATCTCCAATCTTATTCCAAGATAACCTACCTTCTTAGCTTTTCCATTCTATTAGATGTCTGTGAAGTAAGGACAATTATGCTTTCCTTATAATTTATGAGTGAAAAAGGCTGTATCAGTTAATAATGCTTTCAGCTGTGTGGAGCAGAGAGCGACTTCAACTTTCCCTTTAACAAATATGGCTTTATTTCCCTCACTTCACAGGGAGCCAAGGTCAATGTAGCACATTCGCAGTAAGCTTTCCATAACTCCGAGTGAAGTGGGTGGGTTCACAGACCCAGGGTCACAATTTCTCTGATGCAATTCTGACATTGCATCTGCATTCCAAGCAGGAAGAAGGAGTAGAAAGAGGAGGGAGCAGCAGAGTTCTGTGAATGCTGGACTGAGCACATTTATGTTACGTGACCGTCAGAAGCTGCACTGAAGGCTGGGAACACTAGCACTTAGTTTTTTCTATCTTTATAATAAAATCACAGTAGGAAAAATGGAATTTGGTGAGCCAATTCTCCTGACAGAAAGAAAGTCAAGGGCAGGGGAAAGAAGTAGCCTAAACCAAGAACTAATGGGAAAATAGGGCATACCGTAGAATATTGGAAGGGGTGCAGTGATTGATGGACTAGATATTTCTTTTCTCTACAGGAAGAGAGCACCTGGGTACATCTGGGATGGACTGGACAAAACTGGAAATCTTATTTAGAACGCAGCTGCAAGTTGCTGCCTTCCCTGGGAATGATGAACGATGCAAGCAAGCATTTCAAAGTATCAGTTCCAAGCCTCCACCTCATCCATTTTCATAAAGACTTTCCAAAGACCTCTGACCTGACTTTACCTGTGGCTTTAATCCTCATTCCTACATTGCTCCTGACACAGTTTGCATTTCCAACCTAGTGTACCTATCTAGGGTTGCCTAGGCTGGCACTTCCACCATTAATGTCTCAGCGCGATGGCAAAGGTTTTCATGCCATAAAATGTGGACTTTATTCTGTAGCAAATGTAGGTTTTAAAGCAAGGGAGTAGAATGATCATACTTGAAATTTAGAAAGCTTCCTGTGTGTGCTGCACAGTGTGGAAATGTATCTGGATGGATGAAACTGGGGGATGTTACAACGATTCAGGTAAGAGATGAGGGTGGAGCCAAGGTAATGTTAGTAGAGTGGAAGGGAAAGGTATGAGAGAGGGCAGGTCATCAGGAATTTGTTGTGGAGGACCAGGGTGTAAAACTGGTCAAACGTGCCTACAAGACATCAAGTTGAGTGGAAGGTCCAGCTTTCATAATAGGAGAAACAAGCTTTGGAAGAAAGATATTGAGTTAAATTTCAGACCAGATAAGTTGAAATTGCCTCTGGAAAATGCAGGTAGATGTGTTCCCCAGAAAGCAAGACATACGGTTGTTGAAACTGGCAATAAATAATGTTTTCTTTTCTGGATGGAATTCCAGAATTTGAAGAAACTAAGGCCGAGGAAATAAACTGTGGAACATTGATATTCAAAAGGCAGACAGATGAAAATGAATCAGGAGAGGAAAGTAAAAAGTAGAGAAGAGAAGGGGAAAGGATAAAAAAAGAAAAGAAAAGAAAAGAAAAGAAACATGCCACAGAAGTGAAAACAGGAGAGAATTTCTTTGTTTATCTCCTGGCATGGTTGAATGTTAATAGCAGGTAGTGGGTGAGAGAATAGTCTCCAGAAATATACTGTCTGCATCAAATATTGCCTTTACCATTTATTAATTCTTTGATTTGAGGCGAGATACTTAACTCCTTTAATGTTGGTTGTGAGTGTTAAAATAGCCAATACAAAAAAGCAGTTAGAACCTTGTAAGTGTATAGTTGAGTGTAAATAGATAGCAGTCAGCAAATGCAACTTAATATTATAAAAGATGTTATAGCTCCCTTTTAGATGGTGAGATTCTTAACGTGAAAGTCTATTTTTTCTTGTCATTGCTGTAGCCCCAGTACTCAGTGAAGGAAACATAGTTGACATTGTGCAGTTATTTTAATATTAAAACAATTGTTGTTCACTTCCAGCATTTAAACAAAAGAGAGAAAGAGAAGGAGAGGGAGAGGAACTAGGATGTACAAAATCTATGCTAATGTTTTGTGTTGTTTTGATTTTAAGTGCGTTTTAGCTATGTTTTTCAACTTCTCTTAGCCATATATGTTAAAAATCCTGCATTTTTTTTCATAATGCCAGGAAAATCTCTAAAATTCACACCACTGAGAAACATCCACTACTACCACAGGGGTCACCATCTTCTTTCCTTTGCCTTTAAAAATTGAAGTGTAATGTAAATACAGTGCAATGTGGAAATCTGAAGTGTACATCCAGGTCAATTTTTAGCTGTCTGTCACTGAGATAAAGATACAGAATATTTCTATCACTCGGAAAGTCTTTCCATCCTTTTCCCTAGTCAGTCTTCACAACACAAGTATTCATTATGCTGACTTCTGTCATACCATGCTCTATATGTTCTTGAATTTCATAAATTGACTCATACACCACGTACTTTTCAACTCCACAGAATGTTTTTGAACTTTACTCATGTGGTTTTATGGCCCGTTGTTCATTCCTTGTCATTGCTGTGTAATATTCCATCGTGTGATTTATAACGATGAGTTTGTCGAGATGAAGCAGCTATCCTTTTCGTGAGGGTTGATCAGACTGCAGTGTGCAATCACTAAGAATGTGGGAGTTCTTGCAGAATTATCCCACTCCTTTGAAGATTCCTGACTTCAAACCACAGAGGTGATCATCATGTGACCTGGTTCACAGAAATAAAAAAATAAAAGGGATTTGGGGGTGGGGGTGGGCAGGAGAGACAGCAACGCTGTCAATTTCTTCTCTCTGAGGAGCTTAAATACCCTTCCCATCATCTCCTTGTTTTAAGGAACAATGAAGAATAACTTTCTGGGTCCCTTGGGTGTTTTAATTAAGTAGCCACAAAAAGTGCTAGCTAGAAAAGTCTATAGCAACTTATATACAGAAGTGATAATATTTTAGAATGGGCAGTTTGGGGTTAGGGCTGGAAAATAGTTCTCATATCTTCTAATCCAATACCTGTTTTAGGTGAAACTTTGATTTGGAGAAACAAATATGTCTAGCTGTACCCTCTTTTAAGTTATTTTACACCCAAAGCCCAGCCTAGCCCTTGTGGAGTAGACATCTGTCAGGACAGCTGCCTGGAGGCTGCATGCTGGAGACGGATGGAGGCAGGGGTGCAGAGAGGGACTACACATTTACCTCTGAAAGCCTGCCATGAAAGATTGTCTGGATTTCTGCTTAAAAGTAGTTTATTTATAAGATGAACTAGCTGAATTTGATACAACTGCATATATTCATTACCAAAATTTGATGTCATCTTTCCAAGCTCACCTTTTAATTTATAATTAAAGCACAAAGAAATAGGTTTACAAATGTAATATAAGCACAAATGTTGCATGTAATTGTAAAATATCGGTACATGATAAAATTGGACATACTATGTGGCTTCATTTGGATGAAATTACTTTAATTAAAATGAGAAAGCATTGAATAATCTTAGAAGTCTGAATGTGCAGCAAAGAGCAGAATGGGTGAGAGTGAGCTTTCTGTAATGAGCTCTCCTGACCAAAGTGGGACTTAGTGGCATATACGGTGATCCATCAGGGGTGCCATCTGTCTATGGGAATTCATTGGTAAAGTAAGGTCCTCTTAAGTTAACCTTTCAGGGCTCCTTGCGCAAAGGATAGTTCTTACCAATGATGTATTTGGAGCACAATGCTCAAATACTTCATATATGAAACAATAAAATGACTTAAATTTCCTTGTCCAATTTTATGAAGCAAACATCACTTGAGATGCTCTATCTTAGGGGAAAGAAAACTGTTCACTAAGCACCTACCGTACGCAAGATACAGTGCTGAACATCATCGAATTATATGCAAGTGGTATCATTTTGTTTTTATGACTACTATATAAACATTAATATTCTCAGTTCACAGATGAAACCAAGCCATGTTCTTGGATTATATAGATACCAAAGATCTGTTTTTCACAGTCAGGAATCATGTGATTCTGGGCTTGATCTTATTCCCTGAACTTCTGGTTATTTTTACTATAGAAGCTTAAAGAGAAAAATCAGTTAAATATTTGGGAGCAGAAAATGTTCCTTATGAATATGCATGCCTTATCTCTCAATGTCTTAGGTAGGGACACCTATTTGTCTTGGAAATGAATGGTACTAGTTTTCTTAATAGCAGAACTAATGATGTGTGGCTAGAACACAATCAGAAACCATACTAGCAATAAAATCATGGTCTACTTTATCATATAGTTCTTTGATATGCATAGTCAACAATGTACTGAGAATGAAAAATGGTGCTTCACAGGTAGGACTAGTCTCCTTACAGGAAAGCAGAAGTACAGGATAAAAGTATAGCCAAGATAAACATTCCTGGGATGCCTTAGGCAGAGGGTAAGAAGAAAAGGGAACCGAGGCAGCAATTGAGTTTTGAAGGGTTTATCTGGACTGTGGAGAAAGGACAAGAAGTCAGAAGGACACTATTGGTCTAGGAAATGATAATATTTTCTTATTATTATGCTTATAATGGTAAGGGAGGCAGAAACTAGAGATGATGGCAATGATTAAGAACAAATATATTTCTAGGGAATGAGGACATGGGAGAAGAAAAAACCTGAGATTATGTCAGAAGGAATTAGGTTCTAAAATAAGTTTAGAAATTCAACTGTTAAGCATTTTGGGGAACAGAGCTTCAAAGCATCACCCTCCAAACAGGTTACTAAAGTAAGAGGTAGAGCCCATGAGAGCATAAAGAAGTAAGGCCCAGTGTTTGGGGAACTCATTTGCAGGAGATCAAGTTGAGTGGAAAAGTGCAAACCAGACCATCATAGTCAGTGTATGTCTGGCAGTAACCCTCAGTTGTAGATTGTAGGTGTGGAGGTAAGCATGGTTTTAGTTTGATATATACCAGGATACAGATTGCTACTAAATAGAGAGAGTGAATAAGAATCAACAGCTTTATTGTGTAACCACAGCACCTCAATTTTTAAAAACTACCATGAATAAAGCATTAATAGTAAAGACGGCTACATGGCTCACATGCTGCATATTATTATTTATGTAACGTTTCTGATTGGCCAACACATTTCAGTATATCAGGCAACATACTCAGTTCTAGAAAGACAGAAAAATTAGTCACAATTACTGGCTCACAATCCAATGTGTGTGTTTACACGAGAAGGGAGAAGAGGGAGACCATACAAATACCGTGCATGTGGCAAAGGAGCTGTGATGTACAGAGTGTGGAAACACCAAGGAGAGAAGAGCTAGCTTAGCAGCTGCCCTAAAGAACAGAAGTAGTCACTGAGCTTCCCATTCTCCGCCAGCCTCCAAGTGCCCTTGTCTTTCACTTCGTTATTTTCATATGATTGATCATATGTAACCAATGCCTTAGTCCCTCACTTAGCTGATCAATTTGTAGTGTCTCCACATGATAAAATATCAAAGAAGAAAGCCATGATAGTATGATGAAACAGCATCTTTTAAGGACAACTATTTCTTAGCATATAAAGGCAGAGTTTAAAACACTATTCTTAAAGCTGTGCTCTAATATAGACAAATCAGAAGATCTTAGTCTAATACGGCAGTGTGAGTCCATTCCTCAAACGGCAGTGTGAAAAATGAACACTTGGTCCACAGTGGTACATCTGCACACAGCTGAACTTCAGAATTATTTGGAGAGTTTGATCTTCAAAGTGTAGCTCCTTAGGCTTTATCATAGACCTTCTGAATCAGGAATTTCAGGAGAAAGTCCAAGGTTCTGCAGTTATAGAAGCCTCAGAAGGAGACACTGATGCTCAGCCTAATGGAGTGACCAGTGTTCTAAGAGGGTCTTAAAACTCAGACTGTAGCACCATAGCTATCTTTGTGGATTCTATCCATCTTGCAGCTGTCTCAGCCTCTGGTTTCCCTGCTCCCGCAGTCCTGATACCAACCTGTTAGGGCATGCTTTCTAAATGGATCCTCTGATTATGCTATGTGCCTTCTCAGAGTTGCTCAGTTTCCTCTGATCTGCAGAGCTATTAAACACACTGTACACATTCCCCCTGCCTTGCCTTTGGCTGTGGCATTATGCCTATCTGTTCATAATGACAGCCTAGTTCTGACAGCTGACTCATGTGAGCTAACTCTTATTCCACGTTGTGACATTTGACTGCTCACCTACATCATACTTCTTATGTGGAATCATAATTTTTGTTTTTGAATATTATAAGTATTTGCTGTACGAAAGAATGAATTTTTCTTTCTCTGTGGCCTTTTCTGCAAAACATAGGCTTCCATGACAAGTATTTGAAAATACCCAAAGAGCTGAGATCCAGTGACTGGATATTTGAAAGCACTAAAAGGGAGAGTGATGGGTTGGACTGCCTTAGAACATTTCAGAGGACTTGGTCTCCATCAATCACTCTCTCTAATACCAGCACTTTCCCTGGCTATACCCTCTCCCAAACCACTGGCTTTCAAGTTATCTTTTATCCTAAGCAATTTGCATAATATTACCTAGATTTCTCAGTAAGATTTGGAATAAAGGAAAATAAATCCATCTTCTATCTTGAGTTCAGCTCTATAATTGCAAGATTTGCACAGAGGCTGAAAACTTCCACAAGCATTTATTTGCCCTTGGGTGAGTTGCCGATTCTCTGGAGCAATCTTCTCCTCTTTTGCATGCACAGAGTAAGGTAGCAGAGATGAAAGACAGCTTTGAGCTTCAGCTACAAATCAGAGCAGAAGGGTGATGCTGGACAGCCTCAGAATTATAACTGATCCAGCTTGGCTCAGCAGTGACTGGAAGTAGGTCAGAAAATGGCAGTGCTGGAGTCCAGACTGTGCGGGAGAATACTACATCTTCTTTAATATTCTAACAGCTTCTTGTCTTGTTCTCTAATGTTTTACTCCTTTTTGCTCTTTCTGTAGTTTTTAATCTTTGTATGCATAAAGAGACAAAAATAGCTAAGAAATTTTTGATATAGAAAAGTGATAAGAGAACTTAAATTATAAGATAATAAATGTATTTAAATCTTAACAATATTTATAACACCGAGGTCATTTTTCAAGAAGAGACAAACAGATCAATAGCTCAGAATGTGAAGCCCAGGAAAACAAACTAACATAAATTAAAATTAATAACTGACAAATGAACATTCAAATTGATAGTGAAAGTAAGAAACTATTTAATGAATTTTCTTGAGGAAATTGTCTATCAGGAGAATTTCGTTAATTTGCCACCAGAATAAATACTTGCTGGGAGAAAAAAGTCAAAATGTATTTTTAAAAGAGTAGTCACAAAACAATTGAGAGGAAACTGAGAATAATATTTATTTGCTTTGGCAGATGGGATAACATTCAAATAATGAAAATTACAAAAGAAATGACAGAAATGGATGATTATAACAAATACCATTTAAAACACTGTACATGAAAAGCAACATAAGGATAATTAAAATTCATGAAGACAAATACAAGCATTGGGAGAGTATTCTAAAAATACATAGAATTTATATATACAAATAGGAAAGCACTAATGTCCAGAAGTGAAAAGGACAAAGCACACACAAAAATAATCCACAAATGACCAAATTCAAATGGCTAATAAAGATATGAAAGGCTTTGTTTTGTTTTGATTTGATTTTGCCTTTTGAGTTAAAGAGAGCAAATGAAAATAACATTCATGGTAGTTTTCAGTGCTAGCAATGGTATGTAAAGATTAGCATACTCAGACACTAATGTGAAAGAGTGTATAAATTAGTAGAGGCATTCTAGGTGCAGTTTTGTATTAGGAGTCTCAATAACACGCAACTCCTTTAACCCTATAATCCCAATAATCAGAATTGTAAGTTTCCGTCAAATATTTATAGAACTATTCATTGTGCATTCAATTTTAGTAATAAACAATGAGAAACAACCTAAAATATGGTGCATCAATATAAAAAAGTATTACCTACCTACTCATGAAGATTGCCAGTATGTTTCTGAATTGTTTTTACACCCTTCTGACTAGGAGAAGAGTTGACAAACACTACCCAATGTCGTTATGGTGGAATTGAATCATGGCATCTGCTGGTGAGATACCAGCTATGACTACATCTGCAGAGAGTGGCTATCATCCAGCAAGAGATGGTGCAGGTGGTCCTCCTGGACCTAGAAAGAATTTGAGAAACATTTCAGAAATAAAACTTGCAAAGCTTGGCAGCCAACTGTGGATGGTCTGGGAAAGAGATGGAAGATGTTCAAGGATGCTGGCATTTATAGATCAATGAGCTGAGCTGATGGAATCAATAACCAAGGCTGTGAGAATGAGGAAGGTAACTAGGCAGAAACCACCAGTTTCCAATTCCTTTTGGAACTGACAAATGAGAAAACAGCTACAGAGAGATCTGACGGTTCATCTGCATAAAAGATGGATGGAATTAACATTTGCAGAGGTCCCTACTCTGTATGTATCAAACCTATTTCTTATTCTATTTAATTCTCATGGCAGGTAAATAAAATTTTTAGATTTAAGTGCTCAACAAACATTTCTTGCTTGTCTGCTATATTTCTGACTTTATGTTAGGTGCTAGGGAGCTGGAGACATAGATGTGAGTGCAATATACTTCCTCCCTGCGATGGAGTTAAGTAATATGTATAATATTACTTAGCAGCAGAGGATGAAAAATGTAAGCCTATTTTTTTTATTTTCTTTAATTTTTGTCCTCACTTCAAAGCCTCACTGCTATACCAGTCTTTTTTCTTTTCTTCTGTTCTTTGAAATTATTTTTTAGGTATACATATCATATTTACATATATTGTCTTTATAAAAAATAAAAACACAGGAAAATATAAAATACCTTTCAGCTTCACTTGTTCCCTTTTCTTTTGCCTCAGATAACCACCATCATCAATTTTCTATATATTTCCCAGACATTTTTCAGAGCATTTAATACAAATATAACTATAGAGAATAATACTTATTTTCCATATAAACATGGGTATTTTGTCTCTAATAGTCTGAAACTTTTTATAATCAGCAATATATTTTGAGCTCTTACTACATGAGTGTATTTCAATTTAGTTTATTTTTTTCAACTACTCTATAGCAATTGTGTAAAGTAATTTATTTGCCCAATATAGTCCTTAAGAAATAAAACAGCATCAATGCAGTTGAAAGCAACTATGTATACCACCCTGATAAAATATTCTGCTTCCTTATCAGAGGGATGGTGATAAATTAACAAGCTTGGGAATTGCATTTTGTTTGGACTATCCTTGAGTGACAGTTGGGTACAGGATTACAGGCTTCTGGTTTTCTCACACCATTCTGATGATATTATTTTACTAAGTTCCAGTTTTCCATTGCTGCTACTAAAAGCATCTGTGGTCCTTGTAATTTTTGTTCTTGCTTAGACTGTTTCACTCTCACCTGCTTTGGAGTTCTACAGTTTCACTATGACTGTGCTTCTATGAATTTCTGGTTGTTATGTTATTGTTACAATTATTGATCCCTGAAATCTCAGAATTAATATTCTTAATTTACCCTGTTTAGAATTTCAAGAAGTGTCTTCATCAAATTCTAGAAAATTGAGAATTGCCTCTGTCACTTATATTCTATTAATTCTTCTGAAATTCAATGAGATATATATTAGAACTGCTCACTTGTCCATAGATATTAATTCCCCCTTCATATTTAAAAAATTCCTTTTTCTGTGTTGTAATTTTGTTGAGTTTTTTTCTAAGATATATTCTAATTTAATAATTATTTTTTCAGTTATGGCTGATGTACTTTTCAGCCTACATTTTTATTTTAATGTTTATATTTTTGTTTCAAAAATGTTTTTAAACAGTCATAATATTTATAATAATCTCTTATTCGTTCCTGTAGTATTCAATTAATTTTCTTATGTTTTAAGCATTTTGGACATATTCCTTTTCTAGTTTGTTTTTGTTCATCCTAATATCTGAATTATGAGCTCTAAATCTGGTTTTCATTGTGTGTTCTTATTCTTTCTCACAGTTGCTTGTTTTGTTTTATTAACTTTTTATTTTTTATTCAATTCTGATTCGTCTAAATCTTTGGGAATATCAAGAGTCTGGATTGAGGGTACGTTTGTCTAAAGATAATTTGTATTTTACTTTTCCAGGTGCAATCAACCTAGAAAGTAGTGGGAGTGACCTCTGATGAGAGTGGGGGTTTTTTGGTACGGTTGTGTTTGGGGGAGCAAATTATTTAAGGTTAGATGGTAGCGGTGTTTGCATAACTCTTGAGTATACTAAAGACTGCTAAATTTCATACTATAAAGAGGTGAATTTTATGGTATGTGAATTATATTTCAATAAAGCTGTAATACAAAAATTAGCCAAGAGGAGGTTGAATCAACTCTACACTCTCAGTCGAACTTTCCTTCAACTAGTACCAACATGTGGAGCTGTCCAGTGGAAAAACATGTGTCAGGTCAAAGAGTATGTCCTCTATCAACAATTCAAGAAAAGAGGGGATGAAGGCAAAGTCAAAGCTCAGCATCCTAGTCAGAAAGCAAAGTTTTAATTTTTCTTCAGCTGTTTATCAATATCTGCTTCATTAATAACAAGTCTCTACATTTTTGCCAACACTGGTTTATTTTATTTAATATTTGTTATATAACAGATTTTTAAAAATCTTTCTCAGTGCTTTTTAATGTGTTTCTTAGATTACTGTTGTGCCTGAAGTGTTTTTATATTAGCTATTCTAAGTTTTTATTTTTAAAAATAAATTGCCTTTTAAAATCCTTTACCCATGCCCTACCATAAGACTTTTTCTCTTAATGAGATTTGAGAGAGATTCATAGATCAAAGATTCCAGTCATCTGTCATATACTGCAAATATTACATTCTAAATTGCTTATTGCTTTCAGTTTTATTTATAATAACTTATAACTTCTATTTCAGGATTTTATGTATAGTTCTTTATCACAGGACATCAGCAGTGTTTAGTTGAGTAGGTACTTTTAAAAATAATAAATATTTATATATTTACATTTATTTAAGTATTTCTTTAAATAAGAAATTCAACAAAGCCATATGGGACATAAGGAAAATGTCAAAAAGAAAAAAAAAAAAAAGAAAGAACAACAACAAAATAAAACCCCCCACAATTTTACATTTAGTACACATAAATCAAAATTTACATAGCAATAACAGGGTCACAACCTATTCAAAAAAATTGCAGACTTTTTAGAGCTGAACTTACTATAGAACTTAGTAGCTGTCTCTGATGTAGAGATGGCAGTAAGATTTTCCTGCTAAAATAACAACTGCAAAGACAGTTTTGGGATGCAAAGGATTACGTGTTTTTATTTAGTTGTAGGAAATAGAAATAGAAACATTTTTATTCTTAGCGACTTTTCTTTTCCTGTCACCAGCCATTGGAAGGACTACAATGTGAAGGCTGAGATAAATGATCTTATTAGTGACTACTGATAGGAGTAGGGGTCCTGGAATGTTTTGTGTCTACACTGGCCTGCCTGGCATCTGACTTCATCTACACTGGCTGGGCAGCACTAGAGTTGAAGATAGAAAGAAACACATTAAGCAACTTTTAATTGTGGATATTTAAAAAACATTTGGTTATCAGGTACTTTCCTACTCAAAGATGGTAGGAAACAGGTTCTAACAGGGAGAAGAAACAAGAAAGTGGCCTAGTGCACAACGATGCAGGCTTTAGTCACTACAAGTGTAGGGAGGGGAAGACAGGGAAAGAGGAGAATAGTAAAAACATACCACAAGATTAGCAAAATCTTAAAAGTTGATGAGATTGCTGAGCAACAGGAGTTCTCGTACGTGGATGGCGGAAGAGCAAACTGATCAAAAACCTTTAGAAAACTCTTTGGCAGCATCCACAGAAGCTGAACATCCTTATTCAGCAAGCCCCCTCCCAGTCGTAGTCTTCAGCCAGCAGAAGCATACGCCTGCATGAACTAGTGCCCATGTCCGCAAAGAACTAGACACTCTCTAATCCTTTACCTTGATTTCACAGAGTGTGATACTTTCAATAAGATTCTTAGTGACAGAGAAAGATAGATTAACGTTGCTATTGGAAGGCTCTATTTGTTTTATTTGTTTATTTTTTCTTGCTCACGTTATTAAGAATGGACTCACAGAAATAAACTGCTGGGATTTCAAATCCAGTACTCTATCATGAAGTGCTTGAACACAGCAACCATGCCTCACTTCCTTATTGTTCATCCCAAAATCTAGGAAAGTGCAGGCATTTTTCAGGGATTCAATATATAAGTAAGTGCTGAGTATAAGCTTCTCAGATGACAGGCTTACACACTTCATTAACAACCAAAAAGCAAAAAAACAAAACTCAAAGCAAAAACCTTCAAATTTTCCTAAACGAAAATATGAAATTAAAGAGATTTTGTGTATTACAATCATTGTGGTATTTATTAAATGTGCCATAAATATTTTATACCATTTCTGCTAGTAATTGATGACTTTTACTGTGTTTTTGATGCCTTACAATGAAACAAATTATTTGGTGGTAACAATGTATTTTAAATTAGCATATTGAATATCCTTTATACTATAACAGAAATTTTGGGGAATGAGGAGAAAATTTGCTCTAGGTTTTTTTATGATGTAAATTTATCATGGGATTCTCTTAAATGAGGGGCTTGTCAGGGTGGTTGAATGGGAGGTCTCAGTTTTAGTGGTGCTTTCCCCAACCCCGCTCCCAAAATAGCATCCCTAGTTCATCTATTCTTCTGCAACTTTACACTGTATTACATATTTTTATTTGCCCATGTTATCTCTCCACTAGTAGAATATAAACTCCTTGAAGACACTTTGTCAATTATGTTCATTGATGTATCTCAAGCTCCTATAAATGCTAGTGACCTAAGAACTTACCCATTAACCCTCAGAATATGTCTCTATCCAGTTTCCTTTAGGGGCCTTGAGATAGGGCTGCTTCCAGCAGCTCTCTAAGTTCTCAGCTATGCTGTTTATTCTCAGTCCTCGGCTGCAGCAACAGCGCTCTTTCTCTTTTCTTTCTTTTTTTTTTTTTAAATTGTGCTTTCAGTTCTAGGATACATGTGCAGAATGTGCAAGTTTGTTGCATAGGTATACACATACCATGGTGCCTTGCTGCACCCATCAGCACTTTCTTAGTAGTTGACAGTGCAGATGGTCACAATGCTGGGCTGACCTCTGCTGGCCACCAGGTTGCAAACATGAATGCTAGTGTGTTTCTTCCTCAGGGCCCAGCAGGAAAATTCCTTTGAACTTTGAGCAATTCTTACAGAGAAAGGAGTCTTCTCCCCACCTTTTGTTTAACTATAGTCCTAGAGAGGTAGGATACAGCCAGGCATAGTCTCCCATTATTCCTGATTCCGTTTCTCAAACCACATGCCTGTGGCCCCATCTGACACTCTGGTCTTGATTTCTTGAGGTATGATGATTTTCTTTAAAAGATGCCTCTGTCTTCCCATGAATCTGGTGTTTTTAGAAGCTGTCCAGGCCACTCAATGTCCTATATGTGTTTATACTCCAGTCATTAACAAATTTCATCAAGTTCCTTGCCACTGGGTTTCTCAACCCAGGAGATGTGAATGGACAACTAATTCAAACTCCTGGAGCATTCTATTAGGGTTAAGAATTTCTCATATATACCCTGGCAGTTAGGAGCCTCCTCTGCCCCTAAATATGCTGGGGACATCTTTGGTGTGTTGTGGTGTCTCCTCATCAGTAAATGAGGTTTTAGGTCTGTATCAGCCCAAACAGTAAAAACAGTGGATCACAATCACAAAGATAGAACAGAAGAATAGGCAAGACTTCTACTCCAGTGCTCTTTTCCAAGATAATCAGTTCTTGGGAAGGAAATGTAGAGTTCATATGAATAGATATAAGTGGACTTATTCTATGCCAAACAGAGCCTATCATGAAGATTCTGTAAGAAATCTCTTCCCCCCTGTCCCCATATTTCAATTCACCACCAGGGGTGTCTCTTTCGGTGTTTGAGTTTCAGTTTATCTGTTCATAAGTTAATAATAATAATACTAATAACCCTTGCTAGTTTGGGGCCTATAATGTGCCACTCAGCTATTTTCATATTACCTCCTTCAGTCCTTAAAACAATGCTGCCGATAGACACTGTGATTCCATGTTTCCCAGATAAGCATGCTGATGCCCACTGATTAAGTCACAATACCAAAGTCACACAATCATCACAGATAGGAGCTGGATATTAGAACCTAGTTCATCTGAATCTGAAGTCTATGCTGTTTCCATTGCTCAATGCTGCCGTAGATAATCATGTGTATATAAAGTTTTCCCTGTCTTGTTTCCTGACGTGAAGATAAATGTGACTTTTTAAATTGAAGTATGTATCAGCTAGGTAGAAAAAATGACCAAGAAGTACACTAAGCATGTGGAAATTTCAACATGTACATAATTTCTATAAGTATAAATGTCCCCTAGCATTCTGCACTGTGGGTAACTGAGAGGCAGATGACTCAGATTGGGCCATTTGCGTTGTTAAATAATTATTTCTTGCTGTGGTCAGGCTCAATCAGGACTATGCACAGTTAAGGTACTGCCCAAATGAACGGTGAGGACTTGACATGTGTCGAGAGCCTCTTTTGTGCCAGGGAAAATAGGTAGTACTGATAAAAGGTGTGAGGAACACATTTTAATAAAATGTGACAACTGTCATTGGATCCAAGAAGAGGATCATCAACTCATTCTCTGAAGTGAGAAGCAAGTTAGACATGGCTTCTCAGTAAATGGGTCAGAAGGATCTGACTGCATGAGAAGCTGAGGGAAGCAGTAGGTGAAGAGAGATAGTTTCCCCCTTAGCACTGTCAAATGAGACCCTGGGTGCCTCTTGAGGGCAGGAGATTTTTCTCAGTACCTATTGTATTTCTCACAGTGCCTGGCTCACAAGAGTCTGTCAATGCCTACAAAATAGATAGATAGACAAATAGATACAGAGATGTGGATGGATAGATTAATAGGAAGATATAGAAAATAGATGTATGTGTGAGAGAGATAGAGATGAAGATAGAGATCAATCAACAGATATAGATAGACGATAGATTAGAGAGATAAAGAGATGAGGAAAATGGATAAATAGATATAGATAATAGATGTGTGTGACAGAGATAAAGATACAAATAGATCAATCAGTAGAGATAGATGACACAGAAATAGACACACACACTTATACATCATTTATCTATTCTGTCTCTCTACCTGGATAGATGATGGCTAGATAGATGAATATCAAAATAGGTATATATACAGATTTTCTTCTTTCTGTTGTTACCGCAAGCCTAGAGCGTATTAGGTGCTCAACAAATAACTAAAGTTTAGGAAAATAATTGGTTAATGGCTATGTCTTCTGATAAACCTTGAGCTGTTAGTATTATGCAGTCTCTTTTCGGCACTTCATGCTTTATTCTGCAGCCTGGTGTGGCACCCAGCTCGATGCTACTGTGAGGTGCACACCCAGGACAAGGGTTTTGGACAGCCTAGACAGCCCATGTCATCTACATTAAACTCTACTTCCTTTTTACATTTTTTAATTTTAAACACAGCCTGAACATGAGTGAGAAAAACATCTGTAACCTTTTCTAGCAATATCAGAGGATGTCCTTTTTATATTTAGAAGGTGGATGAGATTGAAGTCAAGAAGAGATGCAGGAGAAAATCATATTATTCACAAGCAACATAATCACTGTCAAAACACAATCTTTTTTCCCCCTTTGGAGACCCAGTTACTATATTTTTTTAAAAAGCATTTGTGCAAGAAAAAACAGCTTATTAAAATGCATGAGGTCTAGCTTGCCCATCACCAATAATCAGAGTATTTTTATCTGCTGTCCATACCACAATCTCATATTGACATGTCATGTGGTTCTTCTCAGTTTTGCAAGTATGACACTATGTCCATTTGATTTCTCCATCATCCGCTGACCTACTTCCTGTTACTCACCCAGTAGGCCCTCCTGAGGCAATCTACTGATGCTCTTGTTGGTTCTTCTACCCCTTTATCTCATAACAGTCTATCAGCTTCACCCCTCCAGAGGGTTTAAATTGCCACCACTGGTCAATAGATGCAACTTCTTATATATCAATACGCCTACTTCCACAAGTAGCTCTTTGACCTCATCTCTCAGATAAATTGGTCTCTCTCTTTTTAACCATTCTGTTCTCTCTGTGATGTCACATGAAATGTGAATTTTCTCTCCCATTGGAGTACTACCTGTGCTTACATTTAATCTCCATTTATTTTCTTCCTACACTTCTACCCCAGAGATTTTCAGAAAGTGAGAAAAGTATTAGAGGTTTGGAAATGAATATACATGTCTCCAAGCTTTTGAAATCTTATTTCCAATGTAGAGCTGACTTGATTAGAGAGAAAGAAAAGTATTAGCAATATTCTTAAAGGATGACTTTGCAGTGATAATCTGAATTTCATTCTGTGGGCAGATTTCTTCAATGGTGATTCAGTTATTTATAATAACAACAACTACCTGAAGACCAGTAATCATGAAAGAACAGTGATCATTTTTTCATCTGAACACAGTGTAATTGGATTATCTTCAGAGACTCTAAAAATGACAACTTTCCAAACAGCCAGTGTATGTGGTGGATGTAGACCATCCCTGAGCTGTTTCATGAACTATCTTCCTGTCAACAGCAGGCCGAGGGCTGGAAGTCTCCAGAGGAGGACCTGAAGCCCTGAGGCTGGCAGCTCTCCTCACGCAGCGGCAGGCCAGGTAGCCCTCATTTCTTTCCCCAGCTCCAGGTCACACGTGGTAGAATTTCCACCTAGCCCCCAGAAGTTGTTAGGATCTTGCTTCCCTGGTATTGTCTGGTCTCGAGGAATGGCTGTTTTCTCACATGAAGGGAAGATCTGGGTGGATTGCCTCCCAGAGCTTCTGTCTTCCCCTGCATCCGTATTGGTGTGAGGAATCACGGCAGAGTCTGTTGGAACTGTGAACATGTAAGAGGACAGAATATCACTGTTTAAGATGACTGTGTTTTCTCCAAGAAATAGAAAGCTATCAGCTGTCTGAAACTAACTTTTAAAATACGAAACAAAAAACAGATTTTTTGTCTCCAAAAGCAGGGAGGGAACCTGAAGCTCTTTGAATTTAATGAAGCGAAACACTGAAGATCACTGGGAAAGGGCGAGTTAAAAGATTATAGTGATATGTTTTCTTACTTAGGAGATTTTGCTAACTACAGCTTATTTTCAGGAGGTGTGCATATCCTGAGTGTCTCTATTAATTTTTGCTTTTCTGCAGCAATAACATACAAAAAAATCAAAATACCAGACCACATCAGCACACATACTTTGTTATTTGGAAAGTAAATTCGGCAGAAATAGGAAGAATCATATATATGATATTTTAAAAAGGTGTTTTATTTAAATATTTCATAATGAGGAGAGCCCCAAATAATAAAAATTGGCCCATTTCTATTTTAATTTCCAGCCAACCAAGGAAAGTAGGAATTCGTAGACTTTGGCAAGGATATTTTGAAGTGTGTTGAGGAAGCTTGCGGTGAGTGTGCACTACTCTTCACCCTGGAGTGAAGAATGGACACCCATGGGAACAGCCGTGTGACCATGACGAATGAAGGGTCATGCCCTACCTTATGAAATTGACATCTGGTCCTAGAACTGCACAGTCATTGAAATCAATGTGCAAAACACTGCTAAATCAGAAAGACACTTCAGTGAGACCCTCCCTCTCTGCCCTGTTTAACACCCTACTCCAACACGCCCTGTCCCCTTTCCTACCTGTTTTTCCCTGACTCTTCTATAGCCATGTATTCTATGGCCACATGTAGTCACTGTGTATGACACTTATTTACTTATTATCTGCCCACACACTAGAATGTAAATCCTTTCATAAGGGAAGGACTTTTGTTTGTTTTACACATCTGCGGTGACTGCAAAGTGCCTGAAATACAGCAAGCACTCAATGCATATCTGCTGTATCAATGAATGAATGTGCTTTTTATTACATTAGTAAATATTTATAATGAGATAAAAGAGTTCTACTGATATTGCAGTGTAAATATCTTTAATGGCAGGACAAATTATGCAAATTAAATTATAGAAGTTCAGAGCTGAAACAGAAATGAGAAAATTATAAATTTTCCATATGTGAAAACTGAGTTCAATAAAAGCTATAACTTGGCAATGGTCATGTTTGTAGTGCACAACATAATCTAATTCTCCTGAGTCCAAATAAAGCCCCAAATATAACCCATTATTACTATGCATTTGGTTGCCTTACTATTATTAGCATATAGATTATTTGAATTTATATACTTTTAGGCTCTGCTATTTGCATGTGTCAGTATTCAACTGTTGTTTATCTACAAAATGTGTATTCCATTTGGCTCATCCTTAAATGTAATGGCTTTATAACTTTATTTTTTATTAATGTTTTGAAAATATTTTTTCATAAATAATGAAGCCTTCAAATACTGAAGGTTTCTGTTGTATTTAATTTCTTTGAAAGTCATAGTCTCTGTTATTTAATAAACAGTATTGTCTTCATGCTTTTGTACTGATATAATAGAGTTCCACAGGCTAGGTAATTTATAATTAACAGAAATGTATTTGACTTATAGTTCTGGAAGTCCAAGATTGAGGGGCTGGCATTAGGTAAGGGCCTTCCTGCTAAGTCATCCCATGGTGGATAACGAAAGGGCTGAACTTGTCCTTTTATTAAGAACCCACGTCTGAGATACTTGAACCTACTCCTGAGATAATGACTTCAATCCACTCATAAGGGCAAATGCCCCGTCACCCAAACACCTCCCACCAGGCCCCAACTCCCAACACGGCTGTGTTGAGGAACAAATTTCCAACACATGAACTTTTGGGAACACATTCAAGTCACAGCGAGTATTATTCTTAAAATATATAAACTAAATATTTAATAAATAATTAAAAATTGTTGGGGAATAAATTATTGTCTTTGGGGCAGAAATTAAATATACACTTTATTTTTTCCATTAATTAAAAGTTTACAATTCAAGATAATAGATACCTTAAAATTCTGTAACTTTCTAAGACAACGTTCAATAGTTTTTATAAATAAACATCATTGTTTAAAAATTTTAGTTTCAAGAACATTTGATTTTTCAACCCATTGAGCCGTGATTACTTATTTATGCAAGGATGCTAATTAAGGGTAGAAGAAGAGGCAATCTACTACTTGTGTGTATATATTTATATTAGCCAAGGAAGCTATTGATTAAATTTTCATATTAACATTATTCACTTTATCCACTGATGATGATATTTAATGTATTTGCTGAATTGCACAGTATTCCATTTAACAAAATCAAACTTTAAGGACTATAGCTTGGATTTCTAGAGCCAAACGATCAAACAGAAAAAGCACAGACAATTTAGCCTAGGGAGAGCCCCAGTGATAGATGAGGCAGACAAGTCAATCAAGAATAATGAGCCATAAGAGAAACAATTGATCATTTCATCTGACTGTTTGATTTAAAATATGCACATGGCTTGGGGGCTCCCTGTCACATTTATACACAGAAACTCCCTTATTTCTTTCACTTTTTCAGCACACATTCATTGGGGGTTTATTAAGTGGCAGTCACTCTGCCTGTCACAAAGACATCTAGAAATTATAGTCAAAGATCTCACTGAGGAGGATTGGGTATGACCATTTGTGGGCCCCCTTCAACCCACTGTGATACAGCCACCATTCCATGTTTATTGTGTATGTTAGAGACTGCTCTAGGATAGCTACAACAAGAAATTGAGATAAGTGAGGAATTAGGAGCTATAAGAACAGTAACACTGGCCAGGCACGGTGGCTCACGCCTGTAATCCCAGCACTTTGGGAGGCTGAGGTGGGTGAATCACTTAAGGTCAGGAGTTTGAGACCAGCCCGGCCAACATGGCAAAATCCCATCTCTACAAAAAATACAAAAATCAGCCGGGTGTGGTGGTGGGCGCCTGTAGTCCCAGCTACTCGGGAGGCTGAGACACGAGAATCACTTGAACCCACCAGATGGAGGTTGCAGTGAGCTGAGATGGCACCACTGTACTCCAGCCCGGGTGACAGAGTGAGACCCTGTCTCAAAAAAAAAAAAATAAAAAAAAATAAGAAAAAGAAAAAGAACAATAACACTGACCGACAAGTCCATGGGCTATTAGAAAAGAATACTTATGGGGAAATCGGAGTAATGAAGCTTGTGCAGAAAGGCTAAATGGATGAGGTGACTTGAGTGTGCCCCGAAGAAAGAGGATCATTTCCCTGCAGAGAGAAAAAGGAACAGAGAGAAGGAATGGCACATGCAAAACATAAACCAGTGAAAGGGCATGGTGGGAGGGTGCCTTTCAGTGGGCTGGCCCCTGGTCTGTGGTGAGGGAGAATGGTGAAAGACAGACCGAAGAGGTATTTGGAATTTGTCACTGGGACCAAATATTGAGGTTGGGAACAGCCACAGCAGCACTGAGGAGCTAGGAAGCATGGAGAGGCAGACTGCAGGGGATGCAGGCTTCATGGCAAAAACATTGCAACTAAAGGTGAGCTCTGGACAGAGAGCAAACCTCTTGGACTCTCTGCTTCCCAGGTAGAGCTTTCTTCTTCTTTCACTTGAAGCCACTTAAGAGATGGAGCAGCCTCAATGAAGTTAGGGGTATGGGAGAGATCCAAAACAGGTAACGGATTTTTTATTTGAAAAATGTGTAACAAACAAAGTGAGTTGTGATTCATACGTGCATTTGAAGGGGGACACTGCCCATTTTTAGGCAAACTATACTGTGTGATTCTTAAGTTCCCCTAGCAAAATTGTCCTTCTGATAGGGCTTGTGATTTGAACCCTTTCTTCCTGGGAGTAATAAGAGCTTTTCCCATTTTCAGGGCAAGTGCCGTGTTGTGGCACCACCCTTTCCCCTGGTCCAGGTATTCTCCCCTGGAACATGCAATCCTCACAGTCTGGGAGGCTAGATCAGAGAAGGTGTCTGAGCAGGGCCTGAGCAAAGCGGGTGTCCTGATGTGTCATCCCTTCCCTAGGCACTCTTACTGGAAAACAGAGGGTCACAAACACTGTGTCCAACTCTCCTTTTCAATGTGCTTGTTAAGAACTCTGTGAGCATAAAAACTGGGGCAGAGGGGAAGCTGAATGGTATGAAATCCTGGAAACCAGGAAGCTTCAGGAAATATCTTGTAGGAAAAGGGAGCCTGGGGCCTTTGTTGAAGCTTGCAGCAGGCAGAGGAGCTGTGCAATTCAGCAGGCATGACTCATCAGGCGGTTGCTGGCTCTGAAGACATGGGACTTGAGGCCGAGTCCAAGTTTGGCTAGTACGTTCCCATCCCAGCTGCCAGACCAGAACATCCCTGAGGATATGCTTTCTGGGGGCTGTCAATAATTCACTCCCAGTTTGTTGCTGTAATAAGAAATAACATTTTAGTACATTTTACTCATTTGGAGTTTATGACATCCTTGCACTTAGAGAAGGTGGTATTACTCCCATGTTACAGCTGGTGAAAGGAAGGTTAAGGGAGCATAGCCAGCTGTTCGGCCTCACCTAGCTGGTAAACCGCAGATCTCTAATTTGGGTTTGTGCCTTCTAAGTCATCAATCTCAGGTTCCCCCAATGCTACTACTCTTTCTCTAAGAGCCCTTTTGAGGCTGTGTCTCTCATGGCAACAGAGCTGCAAGGATTGTGGGATGAGTGACAGTTCTGGGCAGGAGGGCCCTCAGAGCAGGGGACAGAGAGTGAGCAGAGAGGAGAGAGACAGAAGGCTCCGAGGAGGTCAGAAGCTGCCAGGAGAGAGATTTCTCCCCAAGTCAGCAACCTTGCAGCATTGGTGTCCATGAGGAGCAACTCAAATTCAGCTAGTTTTAAAATGCTAGAGTCTTCCAGTGTACTAGCAGAGTTCTACACAAGAACCTGAGACAAGAAAAGACAGAGGAAAACGACACATACCAACATTCTTGGGATCACACACCCACTCTCATTCTCCTAACAGTTGTTCAGCTTTTGATTTCATCATTGACCAATTCAGCAGAAATTTCTACCCAGAACCAGTGATTTTAGGCCTCTTAAAAACCCATGGTATTTATCTGGGTTTTGTCTTCAGCAGCCTCATCATTGCCTGATTGCCTTGCAGGCCTCGAGGGGAGGCTGGCAGACATGGCAGCATCTGTATCATGAAGATGGTGTACCTTTCTCTCTCCTGATTTCCCTTTGGCTTTCATCTAGTGCTTGAAGGCAAAATATGCTGTAGAACATTATGTACAGTATGTTTTCATTTCTTTAAAAACACAACACAACAAAGCAACTTGTATATGCACAGAAACTACCTGGGAATCAGGTCAACAGGGCTTCACTCCACAGCTGCAGCTGGGGATTGGGATGCTGCTGGCTGGTGGGGGTGGGGGGGTCTCACATTTTCTTTTATACATTTTATTCTGTATTGTTTTTTAAAACTTGAATTACGTAATAAAGTAACACTTTATGAAGTAAATGGAAAATCCACTTAGATATATGAAACTTTTAAAAAATAGAACTTTAAAATTAAATAAAACTGATTGAATTCTTTTACATTTGCATCTCAGCATCACCCAATATACCTTTGTAACAGACATGCATATGTACCCCCTGAACCTGTAATAAAAGTTGAAAAAAAATTAAATGCCCTTCTCTGAGTGTTGTAGGATATACTGATAGATTCCGGACGCATGTCCAGGTCAGAGTTTGGTTTTCAGATTGGAGATGTCCTGGCTTAAATTCTCTAGTAAGATGGTATATTTTACTGTTTCTGTGCCATGAAGATGTGTGTAACATACCATCTCCCTCTAGCTCCCACCCCCAACACCATATGAAGGAGCCATTTCGTTATTCGAAGAATACAATCTGAAATGGCTTAAGGGGACTTGATTGGCTAGGAGCTGCCCATGGCAAGCAAAACACATGGAATGTGAAGATACGGAACTGCTAGGAGGACTCCCCAGACACGACTTTATGCAGAGGCTTCTTCTTAGCTGTGGAGGATATGTTCAAAAACCCGCAGTGGATTCCTGAAACCATGGATAGGACTGAGCCTTATAATACACTATGTTTTTTCCTATATTTACATACCTATGATAAAGTTTAATTTGTAAATTACGCATAGCAGCAGACTAACAACAATGACTAGTAATAAAATAAAATTATTGTAACAATATGCCAGTATCAGCTCCCTGGTGCTTTAGGACCATTATCAGATAAAGTAAGAGCAACTTGCACACAAGCACTGTGATACCGTGACAGTTCATCTGAAAATGAGACCAATCTGCAAAGAAGGACAGGTTTCATCACACTGACAGATGCAGGAGGCTGATAAGGGGAGTCCCTTGAGGATCTCTGACCCACCCAACAAGTGTTTACATCAGATACTTTTGTTCAGATGAGTAATCCTGCCCAAGGTCTTGTCTGCGCATGCCTAGAATGGACTGGGGACTCCCCTGCAGTGGGACGATGGGGTGGAGCGATGGGAAGTTCACGCCTTGTGCAGGGGGAAGAGCCAGGCCTCTTCAGCTAGTGTGTGGTGGCTGGTATTCAATCTGTAAGGTGGGATCCCATTGGCAGGACTCCCTCTCACTTTGCTGAGTGTTTTCTTTATGCTCTCCTCACCCTTCAATGTGTCCACATGCCTTATTTTTTCTGGTCATGACACAAAAACCTGGCTTTAGCAGGACTAAGGAGCAAAAATTCTGCATCATTTAGATGGCCCATATGGGGACATGAGGAAGGATATGTAAGGTGCAGACCAAAAAATCTTTTTCCCTTTTATTGCTAAGCCTTTTTGTCCTTGGACTTCTTCTGAGGGTAGAGGAAACTGCTCCCGCCACTGTCCATATCAATCTCAGGGATTGGGAATAGAAGTATTGGTCCAACTCAGCCTTTCCATGGGATATTCTTTCTTTTTTTCGGGATGGACAGGTGAGCAGCGGATATGGCCCAACATCCCTGCATGGCAGACTCACCATCGTTCCCTTTCACGTGTCCGTGGAGTCTTCCCCTCCAAGTCTTCCCCTCCCCTGACTGAGAAGTCCAGCTTCATCTGAGGGCAATTAAGTTTTTCTCCCTGTTGGAGGAGACCAGTTGCCTAAGAATAACAGGTTATTGCTCCAAGCGTCTTTCCAACCCTGCACTTTAAGCCTTTTCTTATTGTTTGTTTTATTTTTTTAACCCAGTTAGCAGTTAATACAACCTTCCACTCTAAGTTTTTTTTTCTTTTCTCCCCCAGGTCAGGAGTTAACTTTTAAGGGATAACTTTTTCCATTTAGAAAATATTTTACTAGGCCAGGACCCCAGTTATCAGTGTTTATATTCTCTGTACACAGTGACATTGTTTTTCGTGAAATTGGTCTTAAGCTGTAGCCAATCTGGTGTGCTTCACATGTCTTTCTGTATAATCAGTAGCAACCTTTGCTGTAGGCCTCCAACTTGTTTTATGTCTTTGGGAGTGTGACCTGTAATCATGTGGCAATACTTTGTTTTAGCCTCCACCATTTCACAATGATAGCCCAGGTTCAATCCTGGCTTAAGGAATGAGTTCCTTCTGGTTTGGGATCTGCATGACTGTTGCCATTTATTGATTCTCTTCCCCTCCAAAAACCACCTTGGATTTTCCTTTCTCTAAGCATTTAGTGAAGTTTAAAAGTCAGAAATATTTGGCCACTTAGTACAGCTAAAGTCAGATAATAAGGGATTTAAAAAGATTTTCTTAAAGCACACTCAGCTTAATTAAAGTGGATATGCAAATTATAATATATTTAAAAGGCTTTTATGTTTTTCTCTTGTGGGATCTTGTTTTGCTGGAAAACAGTTTTTACTCAGTCAACTGAATTATTTTTCTCCATTTTGCCTTGCCACTCTTAATACATGCATGAAAGGGGAGAGAACTCTGTTTTCCTCATGGGGCCCCAGGAATTAAAAGCAGATAGATCCCTCTAAAACTCTGTTTTTGTCTTTCAGCTATCCCAGCTATGCCTGTTTATTAGGCCCAAGAGACCACATGTTTTCCTAGTCTTGCTCTTAAAGGGCTCGACCCAGAGGCCAATAATCCAATTAATAGATGGCCAAAAAAAATCTTCTAGCTATTGGATCTTTCTCTGTTGGTCTGTGTAGTTATATATGTGTTGTAGGTGTGTGATATCTATAAAAAAAAAGCTCTAATTAATTGACTTAAAGAAGGGAATTTGTAAAGGGAAGATAAAAGTTGTGATACCTTTTAGTTCACATGATTTTAATATTTTAGAAATAAAAGCAGCCTTAAAGATTATTGGTAAAATGCAGAAGTTATCAAAATATAAATTTTTGCCTAGGGTTAAAGGATTGTTTTGAATTAGATAGATAAAGGTAAAAGTGCAACAAGCTGTGGAAGGATTGTAAAAATTAATCTTGCAAAAGAAATTCCGTGTGTGAACATATTGACTAAATTCAAAAGGGTATGATATGGTTTTTCTGTAAACTGAGTATTGAAATAAAAGCACAACAAGCTACTCTTAAGGCACTAATCTGCTCTTTGGCAAAATTTGTAAAGAGTTAGAAAATGTTTTTATTTTTAAAAATTTCTGAATCATCATTTTGGCAAAATAAATAATTTATGGCAATCTGGAATTCTATTTCATAACATCAAGAGTTTTAAACCTCTAACACATTTAACAGACTTCCCAAAATCAAACTTCAGTTTCAAAATTGTCTTTCCTGATACCTCGCTTTTGGATGTTACAGAGAGTAAGCAGGATTATTTGACATGTCTAGGTACACAGGATTGCCAAAATGATATTTAATATTCTTTAGGTTATATTTTAGGGATAATATTAATATATGTTCCAAAATCATATGGGATTTCTAAAGTTCTAATGTCTGAGTATATGCTGTCAATCACAGTTAAGGTTGTTATGTTAAGTTATTGTAAACTACTGAGAAAACCAAATGTCTTTATCAATTGTGTTTCTAACTGTAACTACCCTGAATATTTTGTTTTTCAGAGACCATTCTCTTGTTTTGATCCTCTTCGAAAGATCGTTTATAATCAACTATAGAACTTTGACATGTGCTTTCAAATGCAGGTTTCTGATAACTTTGGAGATTGTGACATTGGAATAAAGGAAAACTGTACAGGACTCATAAAGAGCTGAAGTGTTCATGAATATCAAGCAAAACAAGAGTTACCTGAAGAAACTGAACTAATAGAAATCTGAATTAATCTTTTTGACTTATGCTTGGAACATTACTGATCCATGTTTTGTTTTTCAGAGTCAAGGAAACTTATCTTGACCTTGAGTAACGTACACTCCTGTGAACAAAATTTGGAGCATATTTACCTCTCTCTCTGTCTGGCTTCTCCAGAATTTGGAAACTAGTTGTGAGTATTCTTAACTTATGGCAATATAGTTGTTTGCATCAGTGCAATAATAATCCATTTTCTTTTGCAATGGGATGCAATTGGAGAAATTGGTTGTGTCACCAAGGCTTTGGTTGGAATGGTATGCTTTTCTTTAAGCAGTCGAGCTTGACTACTAGAGCCGATGCAAGCCCCTTGGTAAAACTGGCCTCATACCCTGACTACACCATCCCTGTACAGGGTTCCTAGTCTGCAGTGAATAAAGAATGTCACTTTCTAACAGGCCCAAGAACCCCGTTTTCTTGGGACCTCAAGAAGAGAGGAGTTTACCCAACTCACAGGTATTTGAGGGTACCAATATGTAGCTGGGCTCAGCTTTAAAAATCCTATCTGAGATTCCTTGTGAAACAGTTCCATCAAATCCAATGTAAAAGGCTTATGTAAAAATAATTATTCTTGTGGAACTTTATGCAAATAATCAGGCCAAGCATAAGGCTAAAATCTGTTTTGCAAATAACTCAGTCATATCATGATTTGTTTTTAACAAAAATAGGACTGGAGAGAGAGAGAAATAATGTTTCAAAACTTATGTCACATTTGTCATTAAATTCTAGACTCATTGGTTGCTCTTAAGTTTTTGCCTACATTTCAGGCTAACCTTCTTTATTCTTGTGAACCAACCAGCAATCTCCAACTGCAGCTCAGAAGGAACAAAAGGAAAAAAAGGGGAAGGGGAATGTAAACATCTGGATCAATATTCTAGTTCTGAGCAATTTTCCTGGAGATCCTGCCAGGTGATGAGAATAAACAGAATACCTATCACCCAGAGGTTTCCATTTTGGGAAAGTAAGGCCAAGGGAGATAACCAAAGCCAAGCCCCATGCACCCAAATCTTGGCAAGCATAATTATAGCCATCAATTATCTGTGCGTGTCACAAGACATCTTTTTCTCTCCCTTATTGGAGCTGGACTCGACTCCACAGCTTCATTTTAGCATTTGGCTTACAATAAGGAGTCCATGCAGCTCCCTCCAAACATATTTTTGGTTCCAAACTCAATTCCAAGCTTTGGGTAGAAGCCTCATGAAAGCAAACTGGATCTGAGGGATCCAGAGGCAGATGATAACTGAAGTTAAAAGGCTCAGTGCAGGTGAGCATGACTGATTCCTATTGATTAAGCCAAACTTCCCATTTCATGGGTAAAGCCATGCTAGTATCCATAACATAAATGAGGTGTAGGGAATTCTAAGGCTACTGAAAGCAGGGGAGGTAGGGCATACAAAGCCCCCTGGCCCCCATTAACATAAGTGAAAGCCTCTTTGATTCCCTGTCGCCCTTGCTGGGACTTGGGGATATAAGAATGGAAGAAAGAAAGAGAAATGACTCACTTTCTCTCCCTCACACACCCTGGGTGTTCGCTAGAAAGAGAAGGGAACCTGAGATGCCTCACTCCCGTCTTTCTACATGAATAGCCATTCACCTTCAGCATGTACCCCTTTCAAATGCATCCTGAACCCCTAGGACTCCTTTGAAAAAAGTGCCTTCTTTTTTCTTTTTCCTCCTCTGTTATCTCTTCACAGATAGGTAATTTTGTCTCCATACTACAGGCCACTCCCCTTGGATACATTCTCCAAACTGGGAAAAGTTAATTTCCCAAACATTAAACTGGTTGGCTTAGGATTGAGCTTAAGGGAAGGAAACCCAGAAGCCTGACATGCTGGCAAAGGGTAAACATTTGTTTTTTACCAGTCAAGCTTTTGGCCTCCCTCCTCCTATGCAAATTGGTAAAAGACCTTGGGATTTTTTTAGCTGTCCTTACCTCACCTTGTTTCGTTTTGATACATCTTTTCTAATAACCCAGTTTGTCTCTTCTCACCTTCAAGCCATCAAACTTCAAATGGTCATGCAAACAGAGCCTCTGACTATAGCCCCTTCTGCTGGGGGACCCTTAGATCAGTCTCCGAGTGAGCTCTGACTGCCATTTGCCCGGAGCAGCGCCTCCTGTCAGCAGGAAGCAGTTAAGATCAGTCTTCATCCTTATCCTTATTCTAATGTACTTCTTCAGAGTGGGGAATGATAGATGCAGGAAGCAGATAACTGGGGGCGGTCCCTGGAGAATCTCCCACCTGCCCTACAAGGATTTACATCAGGTGTGTTTGTGCAGGTGAGGGACCCTGCCAGGGTCTTCTCTGTGCATGCCTGCAATGGACTGGGGACCCACCTGTGCACTGGGAAGATGGGGTGGAGTCATGGGAAATTCATGCCTTGTGCAGGTGGGAGGAGCCTGCCCTCTTCAGCTCATGTGTGGTGGCCTGGTGTTCAATCTGTGTGGTGGGAGCCCATTAGCAGGGCTTCTTTTTGTTTTGTTGAGTTTTTTTTTTTTTTTTTTTTTACTTTTCTTTCTTTCCCTTTTTGCCCAATAAATTCTGCTCCCCTCACCCTTCAATGTGACCACTTGTCTAATTTTTCTTGGTTGTAGCTGAATGAAGGAGCAAAAATTCTGCAGCAACCCTATGCAGAATGGTGTACAATTTAAACCACATGAATTGTTTATTTCTGGAATGTTCCATTTAATATTTTAGGACCACAGTTGATCTTGGAATATTACTCTATAACACAACATAATAATATTGAAAAATAGAGCATATAGCAACCAACATATGGTAAAATCATTCCATTTTCCAACTTCTTCCACCAGAGCTACAATTTTAGCCAGTAATTCCCAAACACACAAACAGCATTTGCTGCTGAGACATGAGACTTGTTCTAGGTCAGAGATGCAAAAAGGACAGTGTCAAGTAGCTTACATGAAGACAGCAACATTTTTTTTCCTCAGTACAATTCTGTATGGGATTTACTATCTTCCCACATTTAGTATTGTAGAAGCGAAGCCTAATGCTAATTTATTGATTCATTTTCTTTGCAGATAATTGTGTTTCCTGTTCTCATATTATATACATTTTTACATTGGTTTTCCTCATTTTGGAAAAATCAGAAATTTTACCAAGGCATGTCTGGATGTCAATCTTTTTTATTATTTATTTCCCTCTTCAAGAACTTTCTTCAGATAGTGAATGTCTTTTCTATGAATGCTATGACTGTAGCTGTTGGTTGTCTTTCCTTCTAGTTAGGTACAAGCACACACACACACACACGTGCACACAGGCACACACACATGAACCCAGACACATACACACAGATGAGCTTTTTATCCTCTGGGATCTATAGCTTATATCAATAGCTTGTAGTTTTTCACTTTGTCGTCATCTGTTAATACTTTGTCCTTTAAGTAGGAGAAACTTTCCTCCAAACAATAAATTCCATTTCCTTCCTGTTCAGTATCATTGATTCCAGCATTTGAAATTTTAATAATCATATTTTTCATCTGAAAGAAATCATTTTTCATTTCTGATTGTTCTAATGTTCTCATTAAATAGCCACTTTTCTTTCTTTAATCTGCTAAAGAATATGAATATGAAATAGAGGTTTTTGGAAATACTCTTTTTTCTCATGGAATATATGTACAATTTAATACACTAATATTTAGGTTGACCCATGACTTCTCATGATTTCTTTTTTGCAAATTTTGTATATTAAGAGCTAGTTATCTGTTGTCATTTTTGTCCAGTCATAGGATTTAAGTTATTTTTTTAAATTTCCCGAAGTTACAAAAGGTGCTTTTAAAATGTATATTCCTTATAATGCAGCCATAAAAAAGAATGAGATCATGTCCTTTGCAGGGACATGAATGAAGCTGGAGTTCATTGTACTTAGAAAAGTAACACAGGAAAAGAAAACCAAATACCACATATTCTCACTTACAAGTGGGAGCTAAATGATGAGAACACCATGGACACGTAGAGGGGAACACCACACACTGACTGGGGCCTTTTGGAAGGTGGAGGGTGGGAGGAGGGAGAGAATCAGGAAAAAGAATTACTGGGTACTAGGCTTAATACCTGGGTGATGAAATTATCTGTACAATAAACACTCATCAAATAAGTTTACCTACAGAACAAACCTGCACCTGTAGCTCTGAACTTAAAATAAAAGTTTTAAAATATATTTTGATAAAAAGAAACACAGAAGAAACAAAACAAAATAAAATAATATAAAATGAAATGTGTGTTCCTGAGTTAGGGGTTCAGTTGAGTCTGAAGTGGGCTTTTGTGTCACAGCAATGCCCATGTTTCCTTCTAGTTCATGAATTCGGCTGTAACAGCCAGCAGCAGATCGTGGTTGTTCATCACTGGTCAGGATTGTTTTGTTTGCTAGGAGGGAGAATGATGAAAAACATAAGAGAAAAACGCATGCTTCTATCTGCTTGTATAATCAGTTTGTTATCAGTTTGTGGACTAAAGACCAATTTGCCATGTTCCTGGACAGAGTCTATTCCACTTTTATAAGCTTCTACACGGAGTCTTCAAACTTTTCTCAAGAAAGCCGTGAGCTTTTTGAAGGCAGAGATGGTATCTCCTCTAGGGTGGAGGCAGGAAATTTACACGTGTGCTCAGTTTTTAGGACTTGTAGGAATGACAGAATGAATGAAGATGCAAGCCAAGCAGTCAATGGGTGAGTTCTCCTGTAACCACTGCACTGTGAGAGTCCTGCTGTCCCTAGACTGCCTCACTGTGTCCCCTCCCTGGGACCACTGTGGTGGGTGTACTCTGCACCAATTTTATGCTATGCTGGGAGGGCATCTCAGGGAACAGCAGGTGTATGATACCCGAGGAGATAGACATGTGGTCTCTTTTTATTCACGTATTACTATCTCTGATGCTGCACTTAGTCTTTCCTTGGAACTCTCTCCATCTCTATCCATTTTTCTCTGCCTCCCTTTTCTCTGTCCTGGTGGCCTTGAAGCTCAAAGGATGGAGAAATCATCAGATCAGTGGATACAATAATTTGTTTATATTCCAACTTTGTAAATCAGGGATTATATGACTTTGGCCAAGTTGTTCACTTCTATTCCAAGTTCCAGTTTCTTTATATACAGGACCCAACACTGAAACAGATGAACTTTCAGGTATTTTTGAGATTCTCTAGTCAATTCTCGATGTCAGTTCGTTCCCACCAGTCAGTTTCCCAGTTACTCTTTGCTTCCAGGTAGGCACCGCACTACCTTTCCCCACTATTTTTCCTCCACTTTCCGGAGCAGCCCATGCTGCTGGCAGTGGGGCTCTCTCCTTAGAAGTCACTGCATTTCTATACTGCTTTGAGGCACAGATATCAATCCCTTTTCTAGGTAAGACAACTGGAGTTCAGGGAGGTGAACCCACTAGCAAAAGTGACATAGCAGTTAACTATCAGAACCAGAATTTGATTTTAGGCCAATTTGAAACCATGATCTCTTGCCCTTTTGTATTTCATTTTGCTCAAAATAAAAATTCAGAAAACATAGAGCAAACATGGTTTTTATTAATTTAGAAGTTAATTCACAGTTCTGCATTATTATTTTCTCCTTATGTGTTGGGCACTACGCAGAGAACACAGACTGCCTTAGTATGAGTAAATGAAAGGGCATTTCAGTGCTAGCTGATACTGGCTCCTAGACCCTAGCTTGGAGTTGAAGAAGGGTAATAACTCTTAGCTCTCCACACAGAGGTGAATGGGCAATGCCCCGGCCGCCTGTGGTGTCTGCAGCTGTGCCGAGTCTATCTTGCAGGTCAGTGATTAGTGGTGGAAAAGGACTCGTGCTTGCTTGATGTTAGAGATACCACATGAGAGAGGCTGCACAAGTTCTGACATCAAACTGCCTCGGGAGAATGTACACGGGACTAAATGGGTGTGTGGGCCTGACCCCACTCTTAAGTCATTGAGTAATTCTTTTAATTAGTCACACAACACTTTCTAAATCTAACCACAACATTTAGAAACAACATTTGTTTAGAAATTCAACATGCTGCACCAGAACCAAGTTTGATCGTATTGCTTGTGACTCAGGGTCTAAAGACTGCAACGAACTTAGCAAAGATGTGGTTGGTATCCAAAGGGAAAAGCTCTTCATTTCAAGGTAACATCTGCTTGAAGGGCTTGGTGCCCCAGAGGGTACTTTACCAGAAGGCCATTAAAGATACAAATGGTCTCTAAACTCCAACTTATTTTATGTTTCAATTCAGCAAGCCAGAGTCATCAATTTTTTTTCGTTTTTTCTTTTTTTTTTTTTTGGTCTATTCAACAATACTAGTCAGGGAGGCAGGTAAACATGAAATTGGCAGATGATAACTCTGAAACCTAAACCCGTAGAGTAAAGCCAAATTAAAACATTTGCAAATGTTCTTATTCTTGTATGTTGATTCATTCAAAATAGAGACTTCCTTTTTGATTTTTAAATAGATACTAGTTTCATTCCCATGACAATTTTGTTAAATATAAAGAATGTTTTCTTATACACTTCCACAGGACAATAAACAAATTGAAGTGCAAAGTCATTCCACTCCGAGAAGGGAAATTTCAAAATACATTTTAGAATTCAGGAACTTTTGCACTGCATGTGAATTAACTATTTTTAGCCTAAACATGAGACTTATATTTAGAGGCTGAAATCAGCTGATATAGCCTTATTTATGGTCTGACCCAACTGAGAAATGAAATCCGCTGTGATCATGGGCTTGGACATATAAATTCAAACTTAGTCTCTAAATATAAGGGGATCCTGATGACTAAAGGTAACATTTGCTGGAGTTTTCAGACTTAACAAAAGAGTGTCCATTTTTGAGTGTTTTACATTACATTTTTTTAATTGAATTTTTTTTAATTCAGCAGCTAAATTCCTTTTTAAATGATTTTATATCTTGTCTTGATTACTAATGGGAGCTTAGAAATCATACTGAAAACTTCATTAAGTTCTTCATTCATATTTCAGTAAAAGTTACCTCAACTGACTTTCACATATATTTTGCAAACTTAGCTTAATTTTATCAGAACATCTTTGGTAAAAATTATTGATATGCTTTTATTTCTTTGGAAAACACAATGTATTAGCCAACCTACTGTGGTAAAATCAACTGTGTTTTTCTCAGTAGAGTGATGGTCCATTTTTTTCTTTATTCTTATTAGCAGGGGAGATCAGATACTTCCCCAGTCATAAGGATTCAGAATTACTCATTTGAATGGGAGGATATAATCTCAAAGTTCCTTTTGAAGCTAGTAAATATCATCCTAGTCTAAATTAGTTCTTTCTAGCAATAATTCAACAAATGACATTTCTTATAACTGGATTTCACCTTATTTTCTAGTGAAAGTGCCTTTTAAAATGTATGGAGTAGTGAAATGAGCAGACCAAGGAATTTAAAGACATAGGGAAAAATAATAAAGTGGTAAGAATTTTCCAAAACCATGAGTTCACTGTCTTTTTCTTCACATATTTGATTAGTTTATAGAACTGAATACCTTCACAACTTAGAGTAATAGAAAAACTACCTCTCCACTTTTGTTGTTGTTGTTTGTTTGTTTTCAGAATTTGGCTTCATTATGTAGTAGAGAAATAATTTGGAGTCATTTTGAGACAGAAGTAGGAGTTCTGTCAAGTCAATACTGCATTGCAGTTTGGTCCACTGAAGAAGCTATGCCTGAGATACAAAAGATGCTTCTACACGTTACCCGTTTTGTTTTTGTTTTTGTTTTTTGAGACGGAGTCTCTCGCTCTGTTGCCCAGGGTGGAGTGCAGTAGCCGGATCTCAGCTCACTGCAAGCTCCGCCTCCCGGGTTCACGCCATTCTCCTGCCTCAGCCTCCCGAGTAGCTGGGACTACAGGCGCCCGCCACCTCGCCCGGCTAGTTTTTTGTATTTTTTAGTGGAGACGGGGTTTCACCGTGTTAGCCAGGATGGTCTCAATCTCCTGACCTCGTGATCCGCCCGTCTCGGCCTCCCAAAGTGCTGGGATTACAGGCTTGAGCCACCGCGCCCGACCCCACGTTACCCGCTTTATGTTCACTTCCTCTCCCCTTTTCTCTCATCAACTTTATTGGGTTAAAACGCCACATACAGCTTTGTGTAAATGACTCCCTGTGTCTGGAGTTTGGTTAGAATTTTACGTCCTAAACCAAACTTGTGGCTATGCTGTTTGCACACTGCCGTAAGACTTGACATAATACAAAATATAAAGTCATAGGAAAAACTTCTGGATGCCACCCCAAACCATGGAGTATTCAATTTAGAATCTCCTGAATGTCAGGATGACAGATGGCACACAATCTGTATGGATCCAGCTCTTGAGCAGCAGAAGCTCATAACTGAGAGGCTACACTGATTAAAAGATACAAACACTGTTTCAAGTTGTCTGTATCAGAATCACAATGTTTGTTTGAAACTGATCCTTCACTGGGGAAAAAAAAAAACCAGTTTGATTAAATTGAAGAGAATGTGGTAACAGGTGAATTCTGAATAGCCACTCCATGAAAACAAGTTAATATATGATATTAGAAAGATGAAGGGGAGGAGTATTTACTGACACAGCACTCTTCAATCTCTCCATTTTGATTACAAAAGCAGGCCTTACAATATTGATTTCATATAATATGCATTATTTACCAAATTTTAAATTTGTCCTAATTGGATAATAACATGTACTGCTGTTAGTCTTCCCCATAGATGTCATTTTTCTTATGCTTCATTTCCTCAAAGTCAAACTCTAATCCTCTAATCTTCTTATAGATGTTTTTTAATGTCATCCCAATTGTCTCAAAGTGAGTGGTAGGATTGTGTGCACTGGAAATAAAGATCTGGCTTTCTGTTACCAAGTCTTTCGGTACCAGGAGGCCACTGATGCTAATAAATTCCCATCTAGTTGGATCCAAGAGCTCCATAGCTGGTCTGACTTCCTTCTCAGGCTCCTTGGTTTCCACAGTTGTAGTAACTATGGCAATATACTTCCCATGTGCTGCTACATTGTGCGAGGAGGAGATCGTGGAAACACAGATATCTGACTTTCGACTGACTTGGTTCTGTGGAATAATGATCTGGCAGGAGTTGACATCACTGGTGTTCTTGATGAGGTGGCTGAGGATGCAAATAACTCTGATTACCTGGCCCACTTTTTCTGGCCAATCTTTTATATAGTGGAGGTCACAGATGACCTGCTTACAGTGAGCAATTTCACCTTCAGATTTTACACCAATTACTTTTCCATTCTGCCCAATGATTTCTTCAATTGGTTTATTCAGCATATAGGTACCTTCATAAATAGCACTTAGCCTTGCAGAAAGCCTTGTGGCAGTTCTCCAAGGCCACAGAGTGAATAAAGGTATGGACTTTTGCCATATCTTGCCAAAGATTCACTGTCATGTTTAATTCTATTAATGGTTTCACAACATGGTTGATCTAAGTAGTCATCAGTTTTGTAAAGTGCAAGAGCATGACCAGTAAAATCTGCAACATCTTGGCCCAAATCAAATTTCTTATACACCTCTCACATTGTGGTCTTCTTAGGATCAATTCCCTCTGAAGTTCTCGGATCTTTTTCCTCTAAGTTGGCAAAATATACTAGGAATTTCCTGAAGTGACGTTTCTTAAACAGTCCTATTAAGCTAGATGTCAGGGCTTCTGTTTCAGTGGAAGGAACCTTGTAGATTTTTCCACCTTTATAGACAAATCTCCCTTCAGTCACTAAAATCCAGATAGCGAGTTATCTCTGTATAAAGCAGCGTCTTAACCAGCTGACCATTAGCCACAAGGAACTTGGGAATCAAGTCAACATTCCAGTCTCTTCCTCTCCTCATTGATGCTGATGGTGGTCCCAGTATTTTAAATCTTTTGTATAAATCTTCCAGTAATGTTATAGAGTCACTCTCTCCTCCATAGTAAAGGTTTCAATCCATATGAAGAACTTTCTTGCCCTTCACTGACTTTATACCAGAAAGGATACATTCCACCAGGCCGATGCCCAGCACAATCACATCGTACTCCTCATTCATGGTGGATGGGGCAGATGTGGACGCAGGACCCGAAAAAGCAAAAGGCGCATGGGCTCCGTGACCACCCTATGAGGCTGTGAGGTGCTCTCTGGCATGAGGGAAACTGGAAGAGTATCTTTCCACCTTTTTTTTTTCTTTTCTGAGATGGAGTCTCGCTCTGTCACCCAGGCTGGAGTGCAGTGGCGTGATCTTGACTCATTGCAACCTCCCCCTCCCAGGTTCAGGCAATTCTCCTGCCTCAGCCTCCTGAGTAGCTGGGACTACAGGTGTGCACCACCACACCCGGCTAATTTTTGTATTATTAGTAGAGATGGGGTTCCACCATGTTGGCCAGGATGGTCTCGATCTCTTGACCTCATGATCCACCTGCCTCAGCCTCCCAAAGTGTTGGGATTACAGGCGTGAGCTACCATGCCCACCCCTCTCCACTTTTTAAGGAAATATTATTTCTAGTTAAGTTTACACTGGATCTTCAACTTTATGAAAATCATCTAATTTAAAAATATTTTCAATACTTTTTCTTTGACTTCATTTTCCTAAGTAGACATTTCTCCTGCTTGAGTATGGCCTAAATATATTGTTTTGTTTCCATAGCTTGAAGGATATTGGATTTAACATTATCAACATGTAAATCACTGCTCTGCCACTTACTCAGTTGAGTAAAATGGGAATAATAATATCTACCATGTGAGACTACAAAACGGGTTACTGATGTCATGTTCGGGAGATCCCCAGCACACACAGTATCTGGTGGACAGCTGTCTTTCATAAATATATGTTAAACTGGAAAATCAAGTCATGCTCTCTTTGATTTATTTTTACGAAGAATATGAAACAAGATAGCATAATTAATGATAGAGACAGGACTTGAACTCAGCCCCTCTCCTGTTTCAACCACTTTTTCAGGCACATAGATACAAAGCAAAAACATAAAATAAAAGTAAATAAAACAGATAACATGAAAATATTTTTTTCCTTATTCCTTAAAACATATTTCTGTTTGGCCACACATTCATTCTGATCCAAGTTTCTCTGTAGAGAGCTGTTGTCCAGCATTTATTGTGTGTATGGCTGGTTAAAAATGAATGCAACATTCTCAGCTCTTGCAAACCAACTGCAAAAGACAAAGAATGGCAGCCAAATGAGGAGGATAGGTGTTCCATGAGAACATCTCAGAGAATCGTCAACCAATATGCCCTGCAGTATCAGACTGTATTGATGTTGGTTCTATGTTGAGCTTTACTGCCATTTGCTATTTATTTTGACAAGCAGTTAAACCATCAGGAATGTGCTGATTCATTGCCCCTCTGATAGGAGATCATGGAGCACAGGGGACAGTTTGGTAAGTAGGCTTCACGCTGTGCTATTTTTTTCCCTAAAGGTTTGGTTTATCATTAAGAAGCAGGGAAATGTGGCAGAAAAACAAAACAAAACAAAAAACCATGGCCTGGATTATAAGACCCCTTTTTTTTTTTTTTGAGCTGGAGTCTTGCTCTGTTCCCCCGGCTGAAGTGCAGTGGTGTGATCTCGGCTCACTGCAAGCTCCGCCTCCCAGGTTCATGCCATTATCCTGCCTCAACCTCCCGAGTAGCTGGGACTACAGGTGCCCGCCACCACACTCGGCTAATTTTTGTGTATTTTTAGCAGAGACGGAGTTACACTGTGTTAGCCAGGATGGTCTTGATCTCCTGACCTGAGTATCCACCTGCCTCGGCCTCCCAAAGCATTGGGATTACAGGCGTGAGCCACCATGCCTGGTCTGTAAGACGCTTTTTTTCTAGCACCAATTTTGCTAAAAATTCTCAATATATAGGTTATGATATTTAATTTTATGTGACAACTTAACTGGATCATAGAGTGCCTAGATACTTGGTTCAACATCATTCTAGGGGTATCTGTGAGGGCATTTGTGGATGTGATTAACATTGGAATCAGTAGACTGAGTAGAACAGATTACCCTTCCCCAAGTGGGTGTACAGCATCATCTACTTAGGTGAAGACCTGAATAGAACAAAAAGTTGAAGGAAGGAAGAATTCACTCTCCTCTCTGTGTGAAGGCTTGAGCTGGAACGTTGGTCTTCTGCTGCCCTCAGACTGGAAATTACATCACAGATGCCCCTGATTCTCAGGCCTTTAAACTCAGACTGAAATTATGCAACTGGTTTTCTTGGGTCTTCAACACCCAGAGATCAAATTATAGGGATTTCTCAGCATACATAATCATGTGAGCTTATTTCTTATAATAAATATCTTTCTATATATTGCATATGTAGATACGGATATATGATATCTATTATATTCTGTCTACATACTGTGAAAGCATATGTATCTTTAGATCTATATCTATATGCATGTATGCATGGATGTAAGTATATATGTATGTATGTATCTATTTACCTACCAATCATCTATTTTATTTGTTCTGTTTTTCTGGAGAAACTTGGCTAGTGAAATGCATCCTTAGGCAATTTTATCATTGTGTAAACATCATACAGTGTACCTACACAATCAAAGATGGTATAGTATACTACACACCTAAACTATATGGTATAGCCTATTGCTTCTAGGCTATAAGCCTGTATATCATGTACTAAACACGGTAGGCAATTGTAAAACAATGGCAAATATTGGTTTATCTAAACTTAGAAAAGTTGGTGGAAGGTGGAAGTATGAAAGATTAAAAAATGATACACTTTTATAGGGAGCTTATCATGAACGGAGCTTACAGGACTGTAAGTTGCCCTGGGTGAGACAGTGGGTGAGTGCTAAGTAAATGTGAAGGCCTAGAACATTATGACACACCACTGTAGACTTTGTGAACACTATACACTTTGGCTACATACAATTTATTGGAAAATATTTTTCTCCAATAAAAAATTAGCCCTAGCTTCCTGTAACTTTTTTACTTTATTAACACTTAGCTTAAAACACATTGTGCAACTGTACAAAATTATTTCCTTTCTTTGTATTTTTATTCTATATGCTGTTTTCTGTTTTTAAATCTTAATTGTATTTACTTTTTAAACTTTTTGTTAAAAACTAACACAGAAATACACACACTAGCCAAGGCCTACACAGGTCAGCACTGTCAATATCATGGTCTTCCACCTCCACATCTTGTCCCACTGGGAGCTCTTCAGGGAAAATAACATGCATGGAGCTGTCATTTCCTGTGATAACAATGCCTTCTTCTGGATAGCTCCTGAAGGACCTGCCTGAAGATGTTTTACAGTTAACTTTTTTTTTTAAGTAGAAGTACACTTTAAAACAATAATGAAAGCATAATATAGTAAATACAAAACCAATAACATAGTCATTTATTACAATTATCAAGTATTATGAACGGTACATCACTGTATCTGCTACAATTTTATACAACTGGTCACACAGTAGATTTCACTACACCAGCATGTCCCCAAACATGTGAGTAATGCTTTATGCTACCTCACCACGGATATGACGTCACTAGGCAATAGGAGTTTTTCAGCTCTGTTGTAATCTCATGGGACCATCCTCGTACATGCGTTTCATCTTTGATGTGTGGCATCATTATGTGACACATGACCATAGGTAGCAATACTACTTCCAAATCATACCCTGGATTCTTCCTCTTCTCCCCGCTGCCTCATTGTGTTGGCAGTTTTTCCTATCCTCATTTACCTGGATCACAACAATAGTCATCTAACCAGTTTATTTCCTTTCTTGACATCCTATATTACAGTATTTATCTCCACGATAGCCTGGCTTATCATCTATAAATGAAAATCAGTCCATGACTTTTTCACATTTAAAACCATCAGAGGCTGCCCATCAGAGTATAAACCCTACCTCCTTCCCACAGCTTGCACAAGTTCTTCACGGTCTGCCACTGGCTACTGCCCCCACTGCATTCCACACCATCCTTGAGCTGGCCACCAAGTTCATCCACGGTGTCTTTTGTCATGTGTGGGCTTTTGTATAAGTGTCAGAGGGACTTCACACTAGGAGGCATTTCCAGCCAGATACACTTTTTCCTATGACATTCATGCCGCAGACTGCTTCTTATCATTCAGATTTCACAAACAACTCTCCAGATGGTCTCAATCAGCTGTCCTGATTCTTTTGTCCACTCCACAGTAATCCCTGCTCAGCATAAATCACTATTTCCTAGTTTTCAAATGATTAAATAAATGTATTGATGTGTTCATCGATGTGCTTCCTCTCTGTCTGGCTCATGGGGATGTGTATTTTCTGAGAGAAAGAAGCAATTATTCAACACTATTTCTCCAGTTCCAGGTACAGAGGCATGTCTAATATAAAATAACCATCCTAAAGTATTTGTTGAATTAAGCAACGTGAAACATTTATTTCAATAGTGTACATCAAATGAATTTGGTACAAATGCACAATTTATATGTCAAATCTGCCTTAATACTTTCCTCATTAGTGTGCTGTAATTAAAATACAATTATGTGACAATACTGCATTGTGTGATGGTTTTCAATGATTTATGATCTTGTCTTTGTCAACTTGGATGGCTATAACAAATTATCATGGCTGATATACAATAAAAATTGATTTCCCACAGTTTTGGAGGCTGGAAAGTTCAAAGTCAAGGCAGCAGTAAGCAGATTTAGTGTCTGGTGAGTGTGTACTTCCTGGTCATAAACAGTTTCTTTTATAATGTCTTCAGATGGAGGAAGGGAGCTCTCTGGGCCTCCTTTATGAGGGCACTAATCCCCCTATGAGAGCTCCACCTTTATGACCTAATCACCTCCAGGAGACGCCACCTCCAGCCACCATCATATTGGGGATTAGGTTTAATCATAAAAATTTTGGGGAGATAAAAACATTCGGTCTCTAGCAGATCTCTTATCATCATCCACAAAATGAAAACACAGAATAAAATAATTATCATTAGGAACTCACAACTCCCTGAAACATATCTATGGGTTTCAGTTTTTGAATGTACTAGACAAGCATTGAGTCAGTCTCCTCTGAATGTCTGGATTCAACTGAGTTTCTAAATGCAGGATTTTGAGATTAGTGGTAACTGAGGGAACTCCTGATTTCTTCCTTGAGAGGCCTGGACTAAGCACAGCAATCTTCCATTCTAATATCTCAATAGAATCATCTAAGTACAAAGCTGATCTCCTGAAGAGTTTGATAGAGGAATTTAGTACAGTTATAATTTAACTAGTTCTCATGACTGGAGTCTAGGACTCCTAACTCATAAACATAAAGATATGTGCCAATAAGTTAATTTCAGATAGAAAAGATGGATGAGTCTATGTGTTTTTTCTTTTTTCTTTTTCTAATGTCCAGGGATGATTCATTACTGTATTAGATATTGCTATTGCATGAGCAAAAAATTCTGTAGTTTCACAGTAAAGGGAAAAAGATGTATAACCTCATTATTGATATAATGCCATTAAATTAGTTGAAATGCTATGACCACAGTGTCTTTGGCAAGGCTGGGCACCCTCATGGGAACTGAAACTTGATGTGAAATTAACATATTGTATTAGCTAATGCACAATGTAGTGACACATCATAGATAAATGGCTAATGGGCAGCAGCAATAGCTGATTGTCTGTATAGTTGATCTTGTCTATTATAATTTTTTTTAAATGATGTTTTTATAAGAGAAAAGCGAATTACAAAGAACCAGCAAAATTAAGGTCCCAGTGTGTTACTGTGAACAAGTCCTTGACATCATTCTATCCCACCATATTCTTATACTGGTTTAAGAATTTAGAGCTAAAAGTTTTAATATATAAAACGATGATAAAACTATCAGGCCCCTATGGTGTTTTTTAAAAAATACTTGCTATTATTTTATCTCAGAAGAGACAAATCCATGGAATGATATTTTCTTAACACAAACTCCCTGTTTGCTTGAGTTTGCACTTGTTAAATTTTGACTGAGAGTTAGTCCACAGAAAAAGCTAAAAAGAGAAATCTCTCATAGAATCGCTGCCAGGCCTATAACAAAAGCCACCCTGCTGTTTGTAGCTCTAATAATAAACTCTCTTTTATACAGGCCTTTCAAAGTTACAGGGTCACAAAGTGCCTTGAAATAAATTTCAAAGGGAACAGCAAATTCTGGAATCACACCCAAACTCTTTATGTTCATGACTGTAGCAGAGTTAATAAATTGTGGGCATAAATGAATAACTGCAATGTCCTGCTTGGAAACCCAGTGGTGAGTATGTTCATCAGATAAAAATGACCAGGTGTTGACAGGCAATAGAAAGGAATTATGAGCACCAGGGGTTTAGTATCGATACCTCAGGAATGTAACTTATGTGTCAGAAACAAGGCTAGGGCCCTGGGAAAGGAAGGCGCAGAGATAGACGTACTTTGCAGACTATTACTGCAAAGCTTGGTGTAAAGAGAAACAGGAGACTGAGCTGATTATCATATTCATGAGCTTGTCAACAATAATTGGCCAAAGCCTAGTTAACATAGAAACGGTAAGAGTCTTGACCGTTCATTTTCTGGGATTATCTCCTATGCAAAGCCTGCAGGAGCTCAACCATCCCCTACTTCACATAAAGATAATTAATTTTCTTCCTTGTCTTTTTTTTCTTCCTCCCATCAGTATTGAGAAAGAACAAATAATTTGAATGGAAGACTTGGCATATTTTGTATCCAAGACAGAGATTCTTCAATCTCAGTTCTCTTCCACATCTAAGGGGACTGCTGACATTTGAAATTTCATGAAGGAGGGTGGAGTGGAGCCTCCACCACATATTAGGACCTGGTTCTCTTAAATGGAGACATTTTCTTCCCTATTCTAAACTCCCAAAGCATCCCACTTCTTTGAGACTTAGCATTTTCTACTTTGTGTTACACTTTATGTAAATGTCATTTTTAACTATATGTTCTCTCCTCTGGTCACCTCTAATCACCTTTAAGAGAAATCTGTATGCTAATTTCTTGTCTCGTCGACTAGTATTTTGTATATTGTACAGTATCAGTAAATATTCCCCTTTTTCTGTATTTTTATCTCCATGGTAAGAAATGCCAAAGTATGCTTTGTTAGTTTCCTAATTTATTATTTTTTGTTAGTCAGCAAAGGCTTTTTTATGTCTAGCTTACTGTGTATTTACTTGCTAAAGTCCATATTTATTTTAGTTAATTCTTCAAGGCAGTGAAGAATTCTCTGATTTCTGCTAACCTACACATCACATATATGATTTTCATGTATTGGCATTTACAAAGTTGCCTTTATTGTTAGCACACTGTAAAATCTATTTAGGTAAAATCTAACTTCTCAAGGCAACTTGGAATTATGTTAATATATCATATCTCTGATTATGTCATTAAGTAACTATTGATTTGGAATTAGGTACCATTTCCTGCTTTACTATAGATTCCCTTGACCCAAAGAAAGATTATTAGTCACTGAAGCCAAAACTTTCATTTAGTGCTAAACATTTTGCCAATATTTTACGAAATTACAATCTTTAATCTTGAACATAACACTTCCAGGGACTGGAGGTCGAAATCATCCTGTTTCATCTCTGGGCATCTTTTCTGATGTATGTAAAGTCTTCCTGAACTAAAACCAATATGTACTTAATTTTTCTTCAGTGGTCTTTGTCATAGACCTTGTAGGAAAAAAAAAGGAAATATCTTATCCACAGATAGTCAAAACTTTTTTAAAGTAGTTCCATTCTCCCGCTGAATTTTCCTCATTTTGTGCAGTTTGGAGACTATTCACTGATGTAAACCCTGCCTGCTAACTGGGTTTGCTTGTGTTGCTGAGAGTACCCTAAATTAGGCCAAGTAGTGCCAGGAGTGGGACAGGGCATGTTTTGTGCTGAAGTTATAGTCTCTGTGAAGCTGAGGTTCACAGTAGGACATTTTTTAAATAGCACAACTCTGTTGAATAATGTTGAGCTTACAACTGAAAACTTTGTTTGTTTTTAATCTATGCATTTATTCATTCCTTGAAATATGGGAGCCCCTGTAAGTACACTGGTGAATTAGGTCAACATAGACCTCGCTCTCACAGATCTTAAAATCTAGAAGGCAAAAAAGTCAATTAACTCAGTGATATTTAGCTGCACAAAACATAATATGATAGGTGTAGCATGGGAACCTAGAACTACAGAGGAGTGCATATCCCAGTGAAAGGTCAGCTAGGCTGACTCAGAGGACTGGGGAAGAACTGGAGGCTTGAGTACTGGAAATGGTGGTCTCCTGCAGAGATTGGTGGTAGAACAGAGAGAAGTGGGATCAGAAAATCGATATTTGGGAGGCAGATTTAGCAGGATTTAGTGATTAATCATATGTGAAGTAGTAAAGGAAAGAAGAAACGCAAGATGATATCAGATTTGTGGGCTGGGCACATGGCTAGATAGTGAGGCTATTCATGGAAACAGGGAAGGAGAGGAGAGAGGCAGGACTGGGAGAGTAGAGAGGCAGGACTGGGAGAGTAGAGAGGCAGCACTGGGTAGTACCTGAGATCACACATGAACAGGGTAATGACAGTAGAAGAGACCTCAAACACAGACACAATCAAAATAGAAAGGATGATCCCAAGTTCAAAATTCAATGATTTCAACACATTGACTAGAAATGCAGAAGAAAAAGTCTGGTGTCAGGGAATCCAAGGGGCATGGAGTTTGATACAGAAGGAGAGAGTCAACAATGTCAGAAAGTACACAAAATTCACATACATCAAAGCCTTATAAAATTAATTTCATTTATTGATAAGAAAGCTATTCATGACTTAAAAAGTGATTTTGGTGAAATGGTGGAGGCAGAATGTAATATATCCTAAAGGTCAGGGGAAAATAAAGAAAACAAGAAAGTGACTTTGACAACAAAATTCAGAGATCAGATCAGATGGAGTAGCAACACCTGTGAGGGGAAGGGTATTTTTAAGATGAAGACATTGGGATACTGATTAAAGGGGCCTGGCACAAAAGGAGACACTAACAGCCTGTGAGAGAAGAGGAAGTCAGTAGAATTCTCCCAAGGGAAATGTTCTCCATAAAGCTTCTTCTTTTGAAAAAAATTAAACAGCTTTATTGAAGTATAATTTGCATATCATAAAATTACCTCACTGTAAGTGTGCAATTTAGTTATTATAGTCATTTATAGAGTTGTGCATCTATCTCTGAAATCCAGTTTCAGAACATTTCTGTAATCTCCAAATATTTTCTCATGCGGGCTTGCAGGTCTTCCTCGCTCCCAACCCCCTCAACCACCAATCTGCTTTTTGTTTTAACAAATGTGGCTGTGCTAGGCAATTTAATAATATACTGTGTACCATCTGTGTCTGTGTTCTCTCACTTAGCATAATTTTTGTAGACTCTTCTGTGCTCTAGTATGTATTCTTTTATTTACTGAATAGTTTTCCATTTAGTGGACATACTACACTTTTATTTATCTCTTCAAATGTTGATGAATATTTGGATTGTTTGCAATTTTAAGGTGTTACTAATAATGATGTTGTGAAAAATCATATGCATATTTTCATACAGACATGTTTTCATTTCTCTTGGATACATTCCTGGGAGTACAGTTGCTGGTTAAATGAAAAGTTTATGTTTCATGTTTTAAGAAAATGCCAACCTGTTTTCATAGTGGGTATATCATTTTTTATTCCCATCAGCACTGTATAAGTGTTCTTAGTCCTCTGAATTTTGTCAACAATTGATACTGTCTGTCTTTTAAAATTATAGCTCTCTTAGTGGGTGTTCAAAGTTATTTCATCTGGTTTCAATTCTGTCTTCTAAGGACTAATAATGTTAAGCATCTACGTGCTTACTTACCATTCCTATATTTTCCATGAAATTTCTATTCAATTTTTGTGTCCATTTGTAATTGAGGTGTTTGTTTTGTTATTATTAAAAAATATGAATTACTTGCAATCCTTTATTAAATATATGATTTACAGATTTTTCTTCCAGTTTGTGGCTTGTCTTTTCATTTTCTTAATGATGTCTTTTGAAGCACAAAGTTTTAAGTTTTTTGGTTCAATTTGTCCATTTGTCCTTTTTAGAGATAATGCTTTTG
>NW_012107341.1:2427012-2428217 GCF_000951045.1 Mandrillus leucophaeus | reverse complement strand
AACAAGATGCAGACAAACTGGGAAAGAAAGGAGTTTATGTTTTCAATGGTTACAGGGAGAACATCAGAGTAACTCACCAGACCAACTAAAAGTTACAATTCAGATGTGTATAAGAGACAGATCTTTCTTAAATATATGATTTACAGATTTTTCTTCCAGTTTGTGGCTTGTCTTTTCATTTTCTTAATGATGTCTTTTGAAGCACAAAGTTTTAAGTTTTTTGGTTCAATTTGTCCATTTGTCCTTTTTAGAGATAATGCTTTTGGTGTTCTATTTAAAAACTTTGTGCTCAAAACAAAGTAATAAATATTTTTCTTCTGTTTCCTTCTGACAGTTTTATAATTTTAACACCTACATTTATTTGTATAATGAATGTTGAATTAATATTTGTATACAATATGAGGTAGAGATCTATGTTTATTATTTTGCTCTGGATATTCAATTGTTCTCACACTATTTATTTGTGGGAAAAAAAAACCAACAACACTATTCTTTACGCATTAAATTTCCTTGGAATCTTTGCCAAAAGCCAAATAACCATAAATGTTCTCTTTATAGTTTTTAAAAATAATTATTAAAACTAACTGCAGCGTGTAACACTGATTTCTGCTAAATTTTAACAAAATTAAATCAATTGTTTAAGAATTAAAAGTTGAACAAATTAGAAATAAAGTTTTTTGAAAATACTTGGAATAAAATGTTAACAAATCTTAAGAATACACTTATCTTCAAAAAGGAATAAAGTATATATGAGGGATTTTGAAGTACACTGAAAAGCTTTCCAATGATAAATTTTCCATAGATATTGTTATACCATTAAAGTAAGTATAAATTTGAAATATGTTCTTAGTCAGACAGAAATCTCAGGAAGCTAACAAAGGTTGGGGAACAGAATATTCCCCTTAAAAACAGTAAGTCAAGTCCACACAGAAAGTAAACCAGTTAAGGTTGGGCACGGTGGCTCACGCCTATAGTGCCAGCATTTGGAACGCCGAGATGGGTGGATCACTTGAGGTCAGAGTTCGAGACCAGCCTGGACAACATGGTGAAACTGTATTTCTATAAAAATACAAAAATTAGCTGGGCATGGTGGTGCACACCTGCAATCCCAGCTACTTGGGAGGCTGAGGCAGGAGAATTGCTTGAACCCAGGAGACGAAGGTTGCAGTGAGCTGAGATTGTGCCACTGCACTCCAGCCTGGGCG
>NW_012107341.1:2421319-2426838 GCF_000951045.1 Mandrillus leucophaeus | reverse complement strand
GAGGCTGAGGCAGGAGAATTGCTTGAACCCAGGAGACGAAGGTTGCAGTGAGCTGAGATTGTGCCACTGCACTCCAGCCTGGGCGTCAGAGCAAGACTCCATCTCAGAAAAAAAAAAAAAAAAAGAAAGAAAAAAAAGAAAGTGAGGCAGTTAAAAGTGGAGCTTCTTTAGTTTATAGGCCTTACATGGAATCAGTTTATGGCATCTGCCCGGTACATGCCTGATGGGTGAATCAGGCAGTGACTGGTCATGGGGCCAAATATCAGAGCCAAGAAAAGAAAGCACAGCTCAGTAATAAGTGGACAAGAAATGTGATAAAAGGATCAGTTGAGACAAAAACTCAGTATTAAAGATCAAAGCTAAACAGTTATTCTCAATTAGGCTTTCCTGGATTTTGAGATTAAAGGAAGCAAGAATAGTTTTTGCCAAATATGAAAGAATCCTATTGAATAATATTTTGCTGTGGTCTAATCCTAAAATAGGACATAGAAATATTTTGTTTTCTTGAGTGCCTACCATATGTTGGTACTGTTTTCAGTGTTTTCATGCAGATTTCCTTCGTCTGATTTTAAATACCATATTGTGTTGGTCCATTTTGTGTTGCTATAAAGGAATACCTGATGCTGTGCAATTTATAAAGAAAAGAAGTTTATTTGGTTCAAGGCTTTTCAGGCTATGCAATCATGGTAGCAGCATCTGCTAAGTGAGGCCTCAGGAAGCCAACAATCATGGGGGAAGGTAAAGGGGGAGAAGGCATGTCACATGATGAAAGAGGCAGCAAGAGAGAGGAGGAGGCTCCTTTTAACAACCAGCTCTCATGTGAATAATAGAGTGAGAACTCACTCATTACCATGGGTAGAGTATCAAACCATTCACAAGGGATCCATACCCATGACCTAAACACCCTACCAGGCCCCACCTCCAATACAGAGGATCACATTTCAATATGAGATTTAGAGGGGACAAACATGCAAACTATATATGAATAATAATTTTAAAAAGAAGTGAAAGAAAATTGCTCAAGGCACAAAGGACCTGAGTCCAGATTTAAGAACAATCCTCTTTCCTTTGATTTATTTCAGCCCGCGAACTGAAGAAATATAGTATGTTTTTTTGCACTTTCCTCTAACTTTCGAAGTTTATACACCCAGCCCCTGGGAAATTAAAGAATGATCCATCAAAATGGATGACACTTAAGTCGCATTGACTGTAATTTTTGCCAGTAGTCCACCACTATAACCCCCATTTAAAGAACATGGTCTCAAGCCTTGCGTGCATAAAGTTCACATGGGAAAAATTTAAAACACATACTCCTGGTGGGTTTAATAACCAAAGATTCTGGTTTAATAGATCAGGGATGGTACCTCATATAAGTGTTTAAAGAAATTTTTTATAACAAAGAAAAAAAAGTAGTGATTTGTGTGTGTGGTCACAGACAAAATTTTGAAAATTTTCTCTGTGTCTATTTTCCATGTGGGTAATGGAATATATTATGAATTGATTCAAGGATTTAGATATCATAGGTCTGGTTGCAGTTATCACAGGTAATGATAACGGAAATCCAGAAAATTAGATGATGATAACCACAGCTAAGATTCAGGAGAAACAGGTCAGATTAGACAACCACTCACTGGGGGAGCCCAGATATGCATCTAGTCAGATTACCCACTGGGGAAGAAGGAGTTAAAGCAGTTAGTTTTTCATCCATTGCTTCCTGAAAAGTAGACTAATGATCTAGTCTTACTCTTTATAAACATAAGTTGATAATTTGACCTCTTGGCAATAAGAGAAATGATAGTTAATTAAAGGAAAATCATGATCTGTGGAATGCTAATGGTTGGGTGTCCCTGTTTTAGAAATGTTTATAGAAAGCAAACCAACAATCTGTGGATTTTAGAGGGCTGACTCTCCAAAAAATGTCATATAAGATCCATAACTCTCTGTGTCTATAAAATGGAGATGCTTCCTATTACAAATACTCATCACTCTGTGAGGTGACCCGCAAATCTCTGCTAGAGACCTCATTTCAACCTGGGACAGATGGCCCATGTCCAGTGTGAGGAAGGAAAGATTTAGAGAGCCACACTGAATGTCCCCAGTTTTCTCGGTTTTGCTTTTGTTCTTGATTGTCTGGGTCCTTGAAACTAATAGTAAAACTGGATTCTGGGCAAGATCTGTGACTAATCTGATTTGATTTGACAACCCAATCATTTGTGCTAGATCAATTAGTCTTCATAGTGTTGTCGGAGATTTTCTCATGGGTTAAAACCTTCCACCACAGTACCCTGCAACACACTGATTTACCCATTAATTAAATGATATCATGGGAGCCTAGCAACTCACTATAGTTTCAAAAGTTTCTTGGACTAGTCAAAGGACATAGTTGGTATGCTTATACAAGATAGGTCCTCAAGCGCAATTGTTCATTTTAAGAAAAGAAACCAAAATTATAGTTTTGATTATCAAAATTATAGTTTTGATGTTATAATAGAAATTTAAAATTTAAATATTTTGAATATTTTACTTCTAACATATTTACAGTGGTAAAAAAATAATAATATTTTTTCAGTTGTGGTTAATGTTAGGCTTCTGAGCCCAAGCCTGCAGGTATACATCCAGATGGCCTGAAGCAACTGAAGAATCACAAAAGAAGTGAAAATGCCCAGTTCCTGCCTTAACTGATGACATTACCTTGTGAAATTCCTTCTCCTGGCTCAGTAGCTGAGCACCTTGTGACCCCTGCTCCTGCCCTCAAGAGAACAACCCCCTTTGACTGTAATTTTCCACTACCTACCCAAATCCTATAAAACTGCCCCACCCCTAACTCCCTTTGCTGACTCTCTTTTCAGACTTAGCCCACCTGTACCCAGGTGATTAAAAAGTTTTATTGCACACACAAAGCCTGTTTGGTGGTCTCTTCACATGGACGCGTGTGACAGTTAATACAAAAACAGATACTCCAAAAAAAGTGTTGGAGGAATAAAATTACTTTATAATTATTTGGCTTGTAAATGTTGTGCAAAGCCGCACTCTACATGGTGGGTACTATATATATACAGTTTTAATTATTTTACATTTAGTACTTGCTTGACCTTGGACAACTCTCTTAATCTGTTTGACTCAGTTGTTTGATATGTAAAATGAAAAACATGAAGGACCGGGGAAGCGGAAACAAGAATGAAACTTGAGGAACAAGAAAGCGGAAGAATGGAGGATGAAGAGGAGGAGGAGGATTAAATAAGGGGAAGATGAATGTATATGACAGCACTTAGAATAGACTCTGACACCTTATAAGTGCTATATAAATGTTAACTAGTATAATTTTTAATTTTTTAAAATTTTTAGATATATAATATTTTTAGACAAAAATTTAAAAATGTTTAGGCATAATTTATGGAGAACAGTATTCTACATGTGTATGTATATGTAAGTATACATATATAAATATATATATGTAAATCAATATGTTTTATCCCTTTTTTTTCAGAAAACAAGCATACAAATATCTACATGCAGTACCACAGGTATTCTAAAGTCCATCCTTTACCGAATTATCAGAAAAGACTGTATGTAACATTTCTTAATAAATGTATGAATAATTTTCTTATAAATGTCTAGATTGTTAAAATATAGGAAGATAGAAGTTTGCTGACAGTGTTGGAAAGTAAAAGCAAAGTATCCTGCTACCTCAGAAAGTCTCTCCATTAATGAAGCAGAGTTTTGCTATCGAATAAACACTAAAGAAGGTCATAATGTCCATCACAGGCACCTCCTAAACGGAGCACAAAATCAGAAAGAAATCTGACCCTTTTAAGTAGCTAGGAAGATACAATCCAATACACATATTTTCACAGGATAAACAACCAGTACTCAAGTAAGAGAAGGTAACAGCACCATTTGCAATATACTGTTGATTCTAAATTCACCTAGTAATAAAATTGGCTACCTGTGTTAGTTAATTGCCTTTATTCAGAAGAAAAATGGAACTTCTTATATCTTCTTGACAAGCAGGTAGTTTTACAACTAGAAATCAAACACCTAAATTAAAGTCTCACTCTCCTGCCTAGGAGGGGAGACAGAGGCACTAATGTCCTTGACATTTCCATTTCAAAGAGATGGCTCCCAAGCCCCCAAGGAAAACATTTCTGGTTATAAAACTGGAGAGGAGCTTATTTAGTGTTTAAACAGGTTTACATACCTCTCAATGGTACATGGAAACGATTTACAATTAGCAGTTTCCTAAGGGAAATGCTCTAAGAAAAAGAGGGGAGGTCTTTTCCCCCTTTTCACCAGGGAAATTTTCAAAATTTCTCTTCAGATTCTTATTTGCCCTTATGGTAGCATAGGCTTCTGACAAAAATTAGATTTTATTAGAGTTTAGAATAAAACAGATGTTCTACAAATGAGGTTGTTACTGATTTAATATTTCCTCACATTCATTTACTTATTCTTCCCAGCTTTCGATTCCACAAGGGCTTGTTAATAAATCCCCAGGGAGCTGTTTGCCTGTGTCACCAAAAGTCTATAGAATATTCTGTGATTAACAAAAACAGACACACAGAAATCTTCTGAATAGAAATTCAGAATCCTAGCTTGTCCCTTCTTCTAAGATATTTTAGATGTTGCTAAGCATGAAGGCTATGGGCTTATGATCACTTCATGTTTTATTTTTGATTTGAAATAATGCTCTTTTACAAAATGATACATTTCTAGAAAAAAGATCCAATGGAAAAGATTAGATTGATGCGGCACAACCGGAGTCTTTTCAAAATGAGCAGAGAGACTGTTCCAATATCAACATTAACAGTGGCGTCCTGATCATTTCCCCTGTTAATGCTAAAATGAATATAGATTTCTTCCTTCATTAAATACCAACATTTCTATATTTGCCAGAGAATATTAATCACTGGCTTCATAGAAGGCTCTAGGGAAGAGTAAGTGCTCTCCACAAGACCAGTCTGGTTGCTGTGAGTATTCACAGACAAATGAAGTCCAGCTGCTTATTCTCACCACGTAACAACAAGATGCAGACAAACTGGGAAAGAAAGGAGTTTATGTTTTCAATGGTTACAGGGAGAACATCAGAGTAACTCACCAGACCAACTAAAAGTTATAACTTTTTTCTTTAGCTTATATATACAATTCAGGTTTATGCCTACATATAGGAGTCTTCCTTCCTTCCTTCCTTCCTTCCTTCCTTCTTTGCCTTCTTCCTCCCTCCCTGCCTCCCTCTCTCTCTCTCTCCTTCCTTCCTTCCTTTCTTCTTTCTTTCTTCCTTCCTTCCTTCTTTCTTTGCTTCCTTCCTCCCTCCCTCCCTCTCTCTCCTTCCTTCCTTCCTTCCTTTCTTTTTTCTTTCTCTCTCTCTCTTTCTTTCTTTCTCTCTCTCTCCCCCTTCCTTCCTTCTTCCTTCTTTCTTCCTTTCTTTCTCTCTCTCTCTTTCCCTCTCCTTCCTTCCTTCCTTCCCTTCCTTCCTTCCTTCCTTCCTTCCTTCCTTCCTTCCTTCCTTCCTTCCTTCCTTC
>NW_012107341.1:2417189-2420889 GCF_000951045.1 Mandrillus leucophaeus | reverse complement strand
TTTTTTTTTTTTTTTTTTTTTGCATTCCAGCCCTTGTACTCAGGCACCAATTTCTCCAGCTCTTTAATATTTATCTTATACATTCATTATTACAGCAAAGGGATAATGCAGACTTAGCTGCTTGTGGAGCTCTGGCCTGCCACCAGAGGACTGAACCCAGAAAGAGTACCTCTGTCAAAGGACAGGGCCCCTGGAGGCCTCCCCAAAAGGTGATGCCTCAGATAAATACTGAAGAGTAATTTGCCAGATGGGAAAGCAGGATAAGGCATTTCAGTCAAACCAAAGCTATAAAGACTTGAAAAAAGGTATTTATTTGGAAATAAGTATTTGCGTGTGTGTTTGTGTATGCGTGTGGTGGTGGTGGTGATTATTTAGTGAGTCAGAGAAGTGTCAAGAAAAGGGCTAGAACATGAGTTAAGAGCTATGTCATCCTGACCTTAAGCAACAGTATGCTATGTAAGGCATTTTGCATTTCATCCTGAAGAAAGTTCTGACAGATTTCAGCAGAGATAGAAAGTCATTAGTTGCATTGTTGTAATAAAATCTTCTCTTTTGACAGCCTGAAATAGGTGGAGGAGGCAGCACCGAGGAAGTTGTACAGCACAAGGCTGGCAGGATGGCAGGGCTTGTGCTACCAGCAGATTCAATGTAAGGAGGAATTTAGTGGAGCTTGTCTAAGGTGAGAGGTTGAAGGACATCACATTTGAAAATTAGGTCTTACAGTTGTGAATTTAGCCTTAATCAAGCAAATTTGTAGCTGATTGCTGTCAAAACTTGCACTACTGAATGTAGGATTCCTGGGGTGTTTCTTATCTGTAAAAAAAAAAACAAAAAAAACGAAAAAAAACCAGTGACTATTTTATAGCCAGCCTTCTCTCTTGAGTATGCGTGCCAGGAGAGTGAATGAGGAACAGGCAGCTGTCAGGTGGCTGCAGAGGACCCAGAAGGTCACCTCAATGAGTGGCTAATTTGGCACTGAGGCTGATGGGAAAGGCACCTTGTTGTAGTCCTTTTTGTGTCTCTTAATTAACTGCATTAAATTTCAATTTTCTTAAAATGCAGGAATTGAATAGATGACCACTGAAGACACTTTCAGCCCTCATGGTCTAAGACTCTTGATTGACATCATCTAATTTGGAGCTCGTGGCCTAGTTTTCAATTTTTAAACCTTCTATTTTTGATTTTCATGAGAAAACCTTTCTATGTCTGGTCACATCTACTTTATGTGAATGAATTAACTAGAGAGAAATACAGAATACTTTTCCTCCTTTTGTAATTAGGATAATCTTTTTCATGTCAAACAACAGTGAAGGTTATGCTTGTCTGTGAAATGGAAGTGGTATTCTGAAACTCGTATAGATAATTAAAAAAAAAAAAAAGAACATGATGTGATTTTGCCTAACTGGTAAGGTGCCACTTTGCAAGGCACAGGATAGCGTCCACAGTGAACGCTTCCACCTTCCTATGCTCTGCCTCAGATGGTCCCATTGGCATGCTCCACTTCATTTTTCAAAGCTAATTAGAATATATTCACTTTTGTCTGTTACATATTCAGGGAGAAACCCTATATCTATACAAATGAGGTGGACTTTCATTGCCAATCGAATTTACTAAAGGACCCAGGCAGATGAGGGACTGTCAGAGAGATTTTCCCAAGGAAAGCACAGAGCGGAGATGGGCACCCTGTGCATGGGCCCCTAGTCTGTATGCTGGAGGGTGTGCTGGAAACTGCTTAACAGCCCTTTGATAATTATAACAGTTATGTAAAGATTTCTTCTAAGGTTTAGGAAAATCAGCCTCAGAAAAATGAAATAACTTACCCTACATTATGAACTGGTAAAAACTAGTATTTTGGGCAGCTGGGATGGGAACACAAGTTTAATTCTCAAGCTATTACCTTTCAATCTCACTCTGATTCAAAATAAAACAATCCATCACCCCTCCTCTGGAAGCAACACCACAAAACAATGAATAACTACTCCACCCTTGACCAAGAGCAATGCGAGAAAGGCCTGGCCAGGAGAAACTAACTTTGTTAAAAGTCTAATACTGTAGGCCCTGCCAGTGTCTTGTGTTTATTTATCAGATTTAATTAGCAAAAGAATACTCATGAAATGGTAATATCATCACTTTATGGATGAATAGCAAATGGTGAATGTTATATCAAATATGAGTATGCTCAACTTCAAAGCTACTTCTACACCTGGAGTTTTGGATATACAGAACTGTTGTGACAAACAACTGTATGAGTTGATACTGTTTCTGCCTTCTAATTGAGGAAACAAAGGTATGTGGAGATTACATGTCTCAACCACAATTACTAAGTTGGAACATCCCAAGTGGGGATTTGAACCCAATTCTTCCGCTTTTCTCCAGTGATCTGTCTCTACCTGATTTCTAAAGTTACCAGGAATGCTGCCCTCTACACTTTTATTTAGGATTTTCTTTCAGTGCAAAATGCCCTTCCCTACATGCTAGCAAACTTAATCTTCAAGATCTTGGATCTTTAATTGAAAAACACAAAAATCTTTAGGAACCTGCAGTGCACCTGGGTGCTGTGTTACATGCCAAAGAAACTCCAGAGAGAAATTCTGTTGCCTTTGTAAAAGTTGTCAAAATCAAAATGGAGTCAATAGTGTCAAGGGTAAAAAAAAAAAAAAAAAAAAAAAAACCCCAACTTTGACAAGTATAGCCGCAGAAGGCCATAAAATAAAGAGAGGGAGAACCATGTGTGTATGCCTACTAACGAAAAATGTCACAAAAAACTGCAAAAGCCACAACCTTGCACAAAAGCTATCACTGCTTTACACAAAAGTTACTTCTGCAAAGATATCTTCCCAGTAACTGCCTGTCCAATCTTGGACTGGCATCATCTTTGTTACTGAATGTGTCAGGTTGTTCTTGCATTGCTATAAAGACATAACTGAGATTGAGTACTTTATAAGAAAAAGGGGTTGAATTGGCTCATGATTCTGCAGGCTTTACCAGAAGCATTGTGCTGATATCTGCTCAGCTTCTGGAGAGGCCTCAGGAAGCTTACACTCAAGTCGAATGGGAAGCAAACATCTCACATGGCAAGAGCAGGAGTGAGAGAGAGAGGGAATGGAAATGCCACACACTTCCAAACTCTAGATCTTATGAGGACAGTACCAAGGGAATAAGTGTTAAACTATTCATGGAGACCCACCTCCATGAGCCAATCACCTCCCCTCAGGCCCCATCTCCAACATTGGGGATTACATTTCAACATGAGATTTGGGGTGACAAATATCCAAACCCTATCATTCTGCCTCTTAGACTGCAAATCTCATGTTCTTCTCACATTAAAAAGTACAATCATGCCTTGCAAATAATTCCCCAGTCTTAATGTGTTTCAGTATTAACTCAAAGTCCAAAGTCTAAAGTCCCATCTGGAGATGAGTTTCTTCCACCTATGAGCCTGTAAAACTAAAACAAGTTATTTATTTCAAAGATACAATGCAAGTTCAAGCACTGGGTAAATATTCTCATTCCAAAAGGGAGAAATTGGCCAAAAGAAAGGGCAGTGAACCCCATGAAATTCTGAAAGAGTACAAAGAGAGGAATTTTATAGCTGGACCTCTGGGGGTGACATCACATATCTGTAGAACTGTGATGCCCACCTGAGTCTTAAAGCCAGCAAGTTTTATTAAGGATTTCAAAAGGGCAGGGGGTGCAAGAA
>NW_012107341.1:2390969-2415829 GCF_000951045.1 Mandrillus leucophaeus | reverse complement strand
TGGTTGCTCCACAGCTTTCTTGGATTCTTACTCTGATGAAGCGTTTTTTTTTGGCACATGGTTAGGTTGTAGATTTTCTAAACTTTTGTGATCTGTTTCCTCTGTAAATATAACTTTCAACTTTAAGTCATTTGTTTGCTCCCCCATCTGATTTAGGCTGTTAGAAATAGCCAGACTACATCTTTAACACCTGCCACTTAGAAACTTCTCCTACCAAATACTCTAGGACATCACTTTTAAGTTCAAATCTCTACAGATTTCTAGGGCATAAAAACAATGCAGCCAAGTTCTTTGCTGAGGCATTATGAAGATGACCTTTGCTCCAATTCCCAATAAATTCCTAATTTCCATCTGAGACCTCATCAGCCTGGACTTCAACGTTCATATTACTATCAGCATTTTGTTCACAAACACTTAGTGGTCTCTAAGAAATTCCAAACATTCCCTCATATTCCTGTCTTCTTCTGTGCCCTCCAATCTTTTCCAACCTCTGGCCATTACACAGTTTCAAAGCTGCATCCACACCACCAGGTACCTTTATAGCAATGCCCCACACCTCAGTAACAATTTTCTATGTTAGACTGTTCTTGAAGTGCTATAAAAAAATCTGACACTGGATAATTTATAAAGAAAAGAGGTTCAATTGGCTTATGGTTCTGCAGGCTTCACAGAAGCCTGTGGTGCCAGTGGCATCTACTCAACTTCCGGGGAAGCCTCAGAAAGTTTACAATCATGGTAGAAGGCAAAGGGGATGCAGTGAACTCACATTGAGAGGGCAGGAGCAAAAGAGAGATCAAAAGTCCCACATACTTTTAAACAACAAGATCTTGCCAGGACAAGACCAAGGGGATGGTACTAAATCACTCATGAGAAATTCACATGCATGATCCAATCACCTCCCACCAGGCCCCACCTCTCATACTGGAGATTACATTTTAACATGAGATTTGGAAGGGAAATATCCAAGCTTTATCATTTATCTTTGTAGCCAAGGATATTTGTTGTAAACAATCTTGTAATTCTTCTGAGTTTAACCTTTATAAGCTTTGTCTTCCTTTACCCCACAGAATATGCACATATTTTTGTTATGGCATGTGTATTCCCATTGTATTGCTTTACTCCCAAATAAATAAACTTTTATTCTAGAGCCTCTCTTTTTGTTATTAATATTGACATCTTGATCAGTCTAATAGAGAATTACCTTGAATCCTGGTCAAATCTCACTCTTCTTCAGAAGCCCTTTTATGTTTCTCCAGAAAAAGTAATGTCTGCCTTTTCTTCACCTTCCCAGCTGTTTCCCTGTGTCTCTGTTTTGACATTTATCAAAGCTGTCCTTTTATTCTACCTACATGTAAGTCTGTGATATCTGCAGAAATTTGAATCCTGAAGGGCAAAAAATGCTATTTTTGCACTCTGTCCCCTTCAGTCTTTTATATGGGAATCAATAAATATTTGTGCAATTTGGGAAGTGTGGGAAAAAATACCCAAGGCCAGGCACGGTGGCTTACACCTGTAATCCCAACACTTTGGGAGGCTGATGTGGGCAGATCACAAGGTCAGGTGTTTGAGACCAGCCTGGCCAACATGGCAAAATCCGGTCTCTACTAAAAATACAAAACTTAGCTGGGTGTGATGGCTGGTGCATGTAATGCCAGCTACTCAGGAGACTCAGGTAGGAGAAATGCTTGAACCCAGGAGGTGGAGGTTGCAGTGAGCTGAGATTGTGCCACTGCACTCCAGTGTGGGCAACAAGAGCAAGACTCCATCTCAATAAATAAATAAATAAATAAATAAATAAATAAATAAATAAAAATTTAAAAAATATATTCCATGATACATAGTGGAAAGAAGGAAAAGAAAATCAAAGGCTCATTAACCAGAAAGAATAATCTGTGGTTAATTACTCAGTATAGTATAAAGATTCTCCAATGGCAGATGGTACTTGGGTAGTATGTGTTAAACTTTTGACCAGTGATTCTTTCTCTGTTCTTCCCTTTCATCACCGTTCAGAATTTTCATAAAAACAGCTTGGAAGTTCAGATGCTTTCTGGACTGTCATGCTGTCACTATGATAATTACTGTGCTAATCACCAACACCTTGCAGATTAGTGGAGATTAGCAGTGGGCCTGAGGAATGAGAAAGCAGACTGACTCAGAGGTGGCATTTGCAAAATCCCTCAGAGGAGTCCAGGTGAACAGGCTAGTAGATAAGAAGTAAACAAAATATTTTGAATTATTTCTCAGGAGGATCTGTAGAAGCCACTGTACTCTATGAATCAATGAAGGGGTATGAAGATTGACTCTGTAGTTCTTCACGTAGTGTCTCAAAAGAGAAAACATGGGACATACTTTCACCAGAAATTAAGAAAAATAAGATGAGAAGAAAATGTCCCAAGTCTCGATTAGTTTGGGATTCTCAGGATTAAATAAAACAATTGGGATTTTGTTACATGGGGATTTTTCAGAGCCCTCAATAATCCAGTAAGCATGGTGAGTTCTTAAGCATAAAATCAAACACCTAGAATTTCCCTGCCTTATTTAACCACAGAATCCTGGACCATACTCATCTTCTTTTTATAGCATAGAAGTTCTGCAGAGCACTCTGGGAAATTCTGACTGAAATGCAGAATTATAAACAGAAGGGAAATTGTCTTTCTTTGAGAAGCCATTAGTACCCACTTATGTGTGTTACATGCTTTCATGTATATTTTTCATTGAATCTACCAAACTCAGTGATATAGAAAATACTATTTTCTTTCAACAGATGTGGAAATGAAAGTTCAAAGAGCTTAAGTGGCATACTGAAGTTCAGCAGAGTTACGATTTAAATCAAAGTCTGGCTGATTATATCCCTAAATTGACAGTGATGATGCATCTCCTTGACAAGAAGAAGGAGGTCTCCAATGAGCTTGAAGGCAACACAGGATCTCCACCATGATTAGATTCCATTGACTGGGTGACAGGCATACAAATAGTTTTAGCAGTTACTGTAGTCATATTAAAATGGAATATAAGATTAAGTTGAAGATGGGGCAAGGAATCTTGGAAACTGAAATACTATTCTAGATAGCTTTGCCTCCTTGTTAGTTGCCTGTAGGAAATATTTGCCCTGGAGACGATGGAAAACTTTGGATACTTGGTTAGAATCAAGAAGGGGAAAAGAAAAAAACAAAACAAAAAACAAAATAAACAGAAACCACTTCTCACTGATGCCCAAATTAAAGCAGGTAAATTTTTCCACTCAAAACTCTCTAAGGTAAAACACCAGTTTCTTTACCTAGTTTATGTTGTCGGACTGTGGAAGAGGAAGGGTTCTTCTGATCCCTTCTCTCCGCGGCCATGCCCAGTGCATTGAAAGTGCAGCGTCTACAGGCTGACATTTCATGGCAGATCTGAGCCAGCGTAAATACCGGCCCCTAAGACCCCGGCTCATTAAAATGTTCCTGCTCTTTGCTGCATGGCAAATCCTCATTTCTTTAGGATACAGTTAAGGTGAACAGGGGAGAGGCATTTCTGTAAACACAGTTTCCAGGAAAAATTGTCGGGTGAACAGTAAAGGATTGCAAGCACTTAGACTTAAAACCTGCAATGTCTAGAATATGGAAGAGTGGTGTGGTTTTTGTTAAGATGGAATATGGATACTTCACTTTATCTTTCCTTCTGATTACAACTAAGAGCCCTGAATGGAAATCATTAAAAAAATCCTCTCAGGGTGATCCATTTTGTGTGTGTGTGTGTGTGTGTGCGTGTGTGTGTGCGTGCGCGAGCATATTGCTGTGTGTGTGTGCATATTGCTGTGTGAGATTTTTCCTCCAATATGTCTTGAATTAGACTCAGGAGAGCCTGAATCCATGAACTGTGCAACAGGCAGAACAGCAAAAGTCCAAGAGAAACCCACTGTTACTGATTCAAGGATTGGCTTCCTTACAGAATGGAGTTAGAGAGAGCAATACTTTCTCTTCTTGTTTGTCTGTGTGTGTGTTGTTTTTATTTTTTCCCAGCTCAGCCCCTAGGTAAGTCTCAGTCCCAAAAGCACCCTTCAGAGGAGGCAGTGGCAGCAGCTGCTGTTCAGACACCTAAAACTCCGAGAGAAAAAGCCACCTCCCTGACAACAGTAACAAGAACAAACTTCCCCTGTAATGGGAACAGTGTTGGGGGGAATCTCTGCCACATGCAACTTCCCTCTTTCCTCTTGCTGCTTTGCCCCAGAGGTAGATCCAGTTTAAAAGTATGTGACAGCATAAGGGTACAGTAGCAGATATATATATATATAGTTTAGAAATAATAAAAGTTAACTAGAAATCAACAACAGAAAAATGACTAGGAAGTCTTCTAAATATTTGGGAATTACACAGCAGATGTCCATAGTTTTCTACCCGGAATCTAGAGAAAAAGCTCCTGTGTACTGGAGAGTGAAGGAAATGACAAGGACTGGGGATCTCAAGAGAGGGGTCCTACAAAGCTGTGTCTGAAGTCCTGGGCCCAGCCTAGAGCTACAGATGCGTAGGATTGATCGGAAACAGCACACCAAATTGACTGACAAAGGAGCCATGATGTAGACTAACAACGAGGAAGCAAACTGGGCTCCCCAAAGGAGCACAAACAGAGACAATTTGGATATCCCTGCAAAGTCTTTAAGGCTGAACTGGCATCGGGACTATAGAAAGTGAGTCAGACTGGCAACTTGATCCTAACTAGGATCAATGGTAGATTAAGAAAAACAAAAGGATAAGAGGAAAATCTACCATGCAAACACTAAAGAAGGTTGTATTGGTATGGTAATATCAGACAAAGTAGACTTCAGAAGAGGAAAAATAATCAGATAAAGAGGGACATTAAATATTACAAAAGCAATAATTCACCAGGAAGCTATAATACACCTACATGAGTATGTGCTTCATAACAGAGCTTTAACATGTGTGAAGTAAAAACTGTCGGAAAAGGAAGGAGAAATGAACAATATCCCATTCAGTGATAAAATAAGCAGAAAGAAAATCAGCAAGGACAGAGAAAATCTAAACAACTTCAACTAAAAGACTAAATTGCTCAATGGGAACACACCACACAGCAACAGCAGGATGCACATACTTTTCCAGTTCTCATGAAACATGTATCTAGTTAGACATATCCTGGATCATAAAACAAACCTTCACAGATTCAAAATAATAGAAGCCTGGGCAGCATGGTGAAATCCCATCTCTACAAAAAATACAAAAAATTCGCCAGGTATGGTGGTGTGCACCTGTAGTCCCAGCTACTCGGGAGGCTGAGGTGAGAGAATTGATTGAGCCCGGGAGGTCAAGGCTTCAGTGAGCTGTGATTGTACCACTGACCATTGCAGCACTCCAGGCTGGGTGACAAAGCAAGATCCTGTCTCAAAAAAAAAAGAATAAAATAATAGAAATTTTAGTATATATAGTCCTGGAAAATAATGAAAATTAACTGAGAATAAATAACAAAAAGAGAACTAGAAAATCTACTAATGATTTGGAAGTTAAACAACAAACTTTCAAATAGTTCAAATTATCCATAGTAATTCAACCAAGAAATCTCAAAGGAAACTATAAAATATTTTGGAGTGATTTAAAGTGAAAATAAAATGAAATGTTGGGGGAATGAGCTAAAGCAAAGCTTGGCTCCATCTCCATATGGAGGACCCATACGGAGGATTTGTAGAGTGTTTCTGTGTTAACACCTTCCCTTATGCACTAATTCTGTGAAAGTAAGAGGATATGTTTCTACTGCCTATTTGAAAAAAAATAGAGAGGTCTAAAGATTTTAAAATATATTAAAATTGGATATGTTGAGAAAAACTGAATCCAGCAATAAACAATTGATAAATGTAAGACAGAAGCAGCAGAAAAAAGTGAAGTAGACTGGAGCTTTAGAACAGGCATGTTATCATCTTCCATTTGTATTTCTATCACACTTTATATTTTCAGCACATGTGCACATAATTTCCTTTGACATTCGTCACAAGCCTGTAACACCCACCTCATTTTGTGTTTGCAAACATTGATGTAAATATCTGACTATCTAAAACTGATGAGGACTATGCTACTTTTTGTGACCCTCTTTTTATCACATCTCATGGCTTTTTCTAAATTATACATGAATATTAATTTATTCTAAACCAGGCTTATGAAGGAGAGTAAACAGCCTTGTAGTGTTACCTGGTGTAATAGAAATTAAACTGCATGCTTTGTAGAATAAAAACTAATTAATTTCATTTATAGTCTATTTACTGGTTACTAGCCTCACAATTCCTCTCAATTATATGTTAGCCCTGTATAATTACATTTTTAAATGATTTATTCATTTGTTCTACCCAAACAGCAACAGTTAATTTTAAATTGATTAAATATACTCTAGGAATGAGCTTATGAACTGTATTTCAAAGAATAAATCATACTTTTAAAGAATAGAGTCAAGCTTAATTAATTAAATTGAACCAAAAATGTAGTCAGTGATCTTTCTGTCATCTAAATTTAGTAGCTGGGGTCATCAGAGCAAGACGTTTGCACTCATTGACATTACATAAGTCAAGCCAATCAGTTTCACATACATTTGAATAATTTTGATCATCTTTGTAATAATTACAGAATCAAACATCACTTTAACAGTAATATTCAAACACTGACATTCATTTAAATACCATGATGGATGGTTAAATTGGGTAGCTATGAAAGATTCAATGAAAATAATTTTTAAAATTATAGAGAAATGAAATAGTAATTTCTGTTGGAATAGCATAAGCTAAATGATAATAGTTTAATTTTGAATAATTACCCATGAGTGGAGACTTCAGGGCATTTATTTATTTTTGAAAAATAGTTCACATGGGCTTATGGCACAGATTTGAAACAGTTAGACCTGCCACTTTGTTAGCTGCTTGATTATAGCCAGGTTTCTAAATTCTCTAAACCTCATTTTCTGGTTCTATAAAATAAATATAGAACAGTATCTACTTACTAGTACTATTGCGGGAATTAAGTAAAACATACATAGCACAGTGCCTGGCATAAAGGTAAAGACACAATAAATATTACTACTGTTGTAATTATTATTTTTATTAATACTATTATTAGCATTACCAAGACTCTTTATTAGGTAGAAAAATGAGATTAGTGCAGACAAGTAAAGGGAAGAAACAAAGTTGTCAATACCTTGATATTATTAAAATACAAGCATCAATTCTTGAGACAGGAGTCACAGGCTTGACATTTTTACAGAAATTACCCTATCCAGGCTTGAAGGCAAATGGCTGATCCAAATCAAAGTGTTGGCAAATAAATCAGAAATTAGGAAACAGTGAGGGATTAAAACTAAAGATAGCCCAATTAGGTGTAAGGTTAAATGTTGAGGTCTAATTGGTCAGAAATCAAGGGGCAGAACAAGTAAGAGATATTAAGTCTAGAGGCAAAGCCATAGCAATAAGTTTCCATTTGAAAAACCTCTATTTCAAGTAGTTACACTATTCACAGTCAGTCAGGAGACAGAAAGCACACTGGGAATGTAAACATGGAGATTTCAATATGAATAATTATTACCTGGTAATATGTCTCTTCGGTAGTTGGTACAATAGCATGTATGCCAGCGACCAGCAATGTCAGCTTCCAGCTGATTTTCCAACATTCCTGCAGGAGACTTCTAGCACACCAGAAAGAAGGAATACATGAGAATTCTTAGGACTGAGAGACAGTGCAAAGGAAGGGGCTGACTTGGGAGGGAATCTCCTCTCTGGTGCTGAGTTTCAGACAACAGGACGGTGCAACTGGCTGGATTGCCTTAGCCTAGGCATGGTCCATAGACTTTGTGGTGAGGCTAGAGTGCAGGAAACCATAAGCATGGACCGGTGAGCACAAAATCTTCTGTTGCGGGTTAGGACAGCATGGGTCTGAGATACTGGAAATCTCTTGCTATGGCTGAGGGTGTGCAGAAGGGGAACACAGCTGGGTGGCTGTCTCTCAGACATGCCATTCTGCCAGCTACCAAAGAGAAATGATACTGGCTCCAGCTCCAGAATCACAAATCAAGGCAATGAGGGTAGATTTGGATTTCAGAGATAATAAATTGATAATCACCCAGCAGCAATAGCTCATATTATTAAAAATCACTTTGTGCCAGGTACATAAGCTTATTTAATTTTTATAGTAGTCTTATGATTTAGAAACTATGGGGCCTTCTGGCCAAAAACCATGAGGAACACACTTAAAGTTACACACACACACACACACACACACACACAGAAAGAGAGTTCTATATATATTAGTCCTTGCAGAGAAGAGAAGCATATATAAGAAACTGGGGCATCTCAAAAGAGGGGTATGCCATCAAAGGTTTGGGATGAGAGAGTGAATCTCAAAGCAACCTTGGTAGTTACATTCAGAATTTATAAACCAGGCTAATCACTTATTTTGAATTTGTAGTTTGTCTCATGATCCCACAGCAGGGCCACTATTAGAAAGGTTTGCAATAGTGCAGATGGTTACAATCTTAGACTACCAGAGCTAGACTCTTTCAGCCCCAACAGTCTAAGTTTAGCCCTAAAAGTTGATGACTATTGTCTCTTCTACTGTACTACATAGTGTGTGTTATTACACTCAGAAAAATAAGGGAATGGCCTGTATTGGGACCACTTTCTATGTTTTGAAAATCAAATAAACTTGATGATTTACATTTAAAGGTAAAATTGGTTATAAATGCCCAAAATTGCTTATTCCTTTTACCAGCAGCAGCTTCTTCTTCTCCTTTTTAAAATAGTGCATTAAAAATCACCCATGACACAGCTTTATCTTACCCTGAATGGAAGCGAACATTTGAATATCTTGATTTAAGGTGACATACATGGTATAACTCTATTATTACCTCTTCTGATCCAAAGATTTAGTCTATTGTAATTTTTTGTTTAATATCAATAAAATGTCTTTCCTATTGATCTTACATTTGAATGAGCTCAGATTAATTCCATGAGTCTCACCAGATTTATAACTGGAAGAGAAAGTGGGGATTGGATTGAATTTATTTAAATTTAGTCTAATTGAAACCAAATCTCCCACAAGTCATTACTAAAAACAGCTTGTCTGACAGGGAAATATGTACAGTGCATATTCGAGTTCTTATAAAACTTTAATTCCCTTTTCACGCTCTTTGTGTCAGGGACATATATTGAAGTAGAGAAAATTTATCATCTACTTTTGAACATTTAATGACTAAAAGAAATAAAGACAGATCCAGTTCATGTGGAATGCATTTTGCATCATAATCAGCTCTGTAACTTAAGCCCATGTATCAGTGGATGATCTAGAATTATGTTCAATGGAGAATTTCTCAGTAGGTGCACAGTGGTTTCGAAAATTTCCAGCTCTGCATTTATGGAAGTGGCGGCAGTATATTTACATATCCAGTGTTCAAAGTGAACTTAATAGGGGTGAAACGGGAGAATCCACATGGCAACGTAGACTCTCCCACTGTGTAAATATCCTACAGGATGCAATTTAAGTCGCTTATGTATTCCTAAATACTTCTTACATACTTAAAAAATTAGGATAAAGGAGACTGTATTTCATTTCAGAGTAAAGTGTTTACTATGTGTGTACTATACTGTTATTCGGAGCTGGGGATAAAAGGATGTGTCAGAAAACCCATGACTGGAATGGATCTTAGTATGCTGAAAGAAAGAGTTTCATTAAAAGATCATTTCATTTCACTGTAATAAGAGTAATGACAGAGACAAAGTAGAATATGACACAGACACAAACTACATAACCCAGTTTGTGCAGGCGAAGAAATGAGAAAACCAGTGCCATTAAGAAGATGAGTAGCAGTTACCACACGGGTAGTGGAAATGGATTTACTGTTAGCAAATATTTTAATACTTTGGGTACTCCACCATTTGATATTAATGGGCACTAAAGCACAAGCCAGAAGTGTCAAGAGCTGAGATTTGAAAGGGAGGTGGAAGCCCGATTTTGGAGCAACTAGAAAGTGGTGTCATGTTATGGAACTTGAACCCTTTTAGATTGTTCATCCAACATCTGTGATTACTTTAGGAAGAAATGGGTTTCAGGGAATGAAATGGAGAAGGTGAAATAGTCAAAGTTTAAACATAGTCAAGACAAGGTATCATGGTGATCTAAATTCAGGCAGCTATGATTAGAAAGGAGAAGAGGATTCAAGAAAGGATTTCCAATTCATTCTACAAAAAGAAAAGGAAAACAAACAAACAGGAGACATTTTATAAGTCTTCACAGTTTTGTTTTGTTTAATTAAGTAGAAGATAAAATCAATAGGGTAAAGACAATCAGACTTACCTAGCTTTCTGCTTCTAAGTCTTAGAACATTGCCTGGCACACTGACCAACATTTGAGGAATTGAATGCCATATCCGAATTGTGTGTCTGAACTACAGGAAATCAGCAATGGAGCTGATTACGATGACAATTCACAGCATTAACTGGACCTAAGTTTTGTTTCTTTTAATCACTAAATGTTCAAAAGTAAATGATCCTTTTTTCCCTATACCAACACATGTCTATGATTAATAAACTAAATGTTGAGATGTTTTAGTGATATATTAGTATGCCTAGTGTAATAAGTAATCTTTATAAAGTCATCACAATTTACACATTACTTTCACATTTATTAACCATTTCTACTCTCAAAATAATGCTCTAAGTTAAGTGACATGTGACTATCCCCATGTTACAGTGCAAAATGCCCAGGACCCCAATTCCCTAGAAGCCTAATTTCTGGAGGTTGCTCTGTCTTTGTGATTGCAATGTTGATGTTTGAGGAAGCAGAACCAAGCACTTAACCAAAAGTTCTTTGTTTTCTATGTTTCCTCACAAAGCACCAGGGTTATAAATCTTAGAGTGATTTGTTTGGCTTTTTCAATGCTGCATTATTCATTGTTTATGACTCTCAATTCTATGAGGTTGAGCAACATGCCTTTGCACTCGATTAAATATCTGTGTTGCAGAAATAAGAGAGTAAGGTCTGAGTGTCTGAGGAGGGCCTTGGAGAGGAGCTTCTGAGATCTCTGAATAAAGTGAGCGAATACACATTACTATTTTATTGAGTGTGTTTTAAGGGCTATTTAACATTAAGCTACTGCTCTGAAGATTATGAATAATAAGTAGCTTACTTGTTTTGAAAAAAAGTCTATAATTCCACAAAACTGGCTGAGTTAATGCACTAGAAACCTATTAAGCAGAAATCCTGTTGCACCGAAGTGTTGTTATTTCAACTAGCAATTCCTATAAAAATCACTGTTTTTAGATGCCTGCTTCCTCCAACCTCTTGGTACAGACACTCTTTTAGTTAGCCTAAAAGAAAAGGTTGCATTTATGTTCACTGTGCATCGAGAATTGACTAACTGATGAGGGTGGAAGGAAGGCAAAATACACGGAATTCAAACCCAAGTAGGCATGTAGAAACCAAGACTGGAGTGCACCCATAAACCAGGCAAAGCAAACTAAATGTGCAAAGACACACCCCTTTAAAAAATGCTAAACTGAGCAGCAGCCTCTTCAGCTATCAAGCAGACTATTTGAAAAGTGGCAATGGCCACCTTCTCCAGCTATTTAATCTGCTGCCCACCATCCCGCCCCTGACTCCATCTGTTTTTGCCTGTCCTCTGCATTCTGCGTCCTGGATGGTGGTTCCTTTTAACTGTTGCCTTCTTTCCTTCCTGTAGTTTGTTTCGCACAATGGAAATCCCAGCAGGATGTAGTGTGAAAAGAGAGAGGGTTATGGTTTCCAGTCCCCATTTTCTCCTTTACTTAAATGGATCTGACAGGAGCTTCATCTCTCTCCCTACGCACTGCCACCCTCTCCGCCCTTTTTTGTTGTTGTTGGTTTGTTTTTTGCTTTCTGTTGGTTTTTTTTGTTTTTGTTTTTGTTTTTTGTTTTTGTTTTTGTTTTTTTTTTGAGACGAAGTCTTGCTCTGTCGCCCAGGTTGGAGTGCAGTGATGCGATCTCAGCCTCCCGGGTTCCAGCTATTCCTCTGTCTCAACCCTGGGATTACAGGCGCCCACCACCACGCCCGGCTAGTTTTTGTATTTTTAGTAGAGACAGGGTTTCATCCAGTGAAATCCAGTCTCAAAATTCCTAACCTCAAGTGATTCGCCCGCCTTGGCCTCCCAGAGTGCTGACATTACAGGCCTGAGCCACAGTGCCCAGCCCCCAACACGGCCCTTTTTCTTGCTGGGACCCCTGGAAGCTTCCTTCCAGAGCTATGGCTCTAGCCAGCTCTGGGAACACCCCTCCCCCATCTTGACTCCTCAGGTCTGGACTGTAAAGGTTTCTAGTTCCTGGGACCTTCTTTCATCCTTGATTCTCCTTGCCACACCCCCACCAGTGCAAATAGTCATTTCATTCGATTTTTTCAGCCAGTCCTTTCAACGTGCCATCTGTTTCTTTCCAGGATGCTTCCAGAATACAACTGTTTTCTAAGCCTCTCACCATAACAGATTTTCCTCATATGAAACTAATTTTATGCTTGAATGACTCACTGAAGCCTTCTGATGACCCTGCTAAATAGCCTCTGAATTATGTTGTCTTTCAAGGTAGCTTTATTAAGGATGTGATAAAATAAATCAATGTCTTTCGTGCACAGTGTCAACAAACTTTATGAACCTGTGAAGAGAAAATTAAAACCTGGGACCCCAATTCACTCTGCGAAAGGAAAAAATTAAGCTGAAAACTGAGTCATGCAAGGACGTGCCATTCCTTTTGTTCCTAAGCAGAAAGCTGCAGATAAAAGGTAGATCTCCACAGGTAGATACTCTGTGTTCACCTCATCTTATGTAAAGAGCCAGTTTATTTGGTATGAGACAAATACATCATTGACTACTCCCCTATCTGCTCCTTTTCTCTTGCAACATGTGGATTTAGTAATGTGATCCTATCCTCCTTCTCTCCCCTCCAGCCTCTTTTTCCACTTTAATACTGAAGCCCTCAAAATCATCTTTGGAGAAAAACACAGACCATAAACTATTTCTGTGATTCCCGTTTTTTCTCCCAGGCATTGTCTTTAACCTCGGCAAAATATATTTCTAAATTGATTGAGACCTGTCTCAGATACTTTTTGGTTATGAACCTATAGAGATCTTCCAAAGTTATGTTAAATGTGGATACTTCATATCATCTAGCATGAATCACTGGATTTGTGAATATGCAATAATGAAATAAATGTCACTTCAGTTTTAGAAAAACAAAATGCACTTCGGAAAAAGCCATTTGTTAAAATGTTGTAAGAATAATGACACAATTGAAATACTGCATATTTTCCCTTTTGATTTCTATTATTTTAAATCTCTCATTATCTCTTGTCCAGATTGTGGTCATCATTGACTTTCAAGTGTTGGTGACTTTTGCCTGTTTTCTGCTTTCCAGCTAGAACTATCCACTAATGCTGTTTCCCCAGCTTTTAAGACTTCAGTAGTTCTTTTGAACTAAGAAGAAGGTGGAAGGTTATTAGGATGGTTGACAAGGCAGTTCCTTATCTGCTCCCTGACTCTTTCGTAAGTATTTGGACATGCAGTTCTCCCACAAGAATAAACTTCTCCAAAAGCGTTGAACTGTGCAGACTTTCCTGAACATAACCATTTTCACTTCCTTCAAGTCCTGTGTAATGCGCCTTTATCAGCCAGAGTAAATTTTACTTTTTCTTTAAGTTACAGCTGAAGTAGTTATCTGAGAAGACTTTTCTAACATTTTTATTTTTATTTCCATGAACCTTCTCTTTTCTTCAATTATAATTTACTCATACCCCCATGATAGAATATGCCATTTTGTATGTGATTATTCATTCATATGCCCTTATTCTTCCTAATGGTGTAAGCTCTCTGAGAAGGGAAACTAAACATCTTCATCCTTGAATGTCTAGTGCCAAGCATAATGTCGGGCATTCAAGAGGTGCCAGTAAGTCTGTTGAATTCAAGACTGTGAGAAGTACCACTAAGCCCATGATTCAGCTTGGATTGTACAAAGAAAAGTCACTGTTCTGTGGACCCCTTCCACCCTCCGTCTGCCATAATCTCAGTCAAAAGTCACTGTCCTGATATCTATAAAGTCTACTGAAGCGGCCAGGCACAGTGGCTCACGCCTGTAATCCCAGCATTTTGGGAGGCTGAGGTGGGCGGAGCACCTGAGGTTGGGAGTTCAAGACCAGCCTGACCAACATGGAGAACCCCCGTGTCTACTAAAAATACAAAATTAGCCAGGTGTGGTGGCGCATACTGTAATTCCAGCTACTTGAGAGGCTGAGGCAGAAGAATCGCTTGAACCCAGGAGGCGGAGGTTGCGGTGAGCCGAGATCATGCCATTGCACTCCACCTGGGGCAACAAAAACGAAACTCCATCTCAAAAAAAAAAAACAGTCTACTGAATAATTTGCATAGAAAAATGCTCCTAGAACCTTATTAGTCAATAGCAAATCATGGTTGACTAAATTTCAAACAAGAAGAGCACCAATCTAGTAATGGATAACATGGATGAATTGATTCAAAGAAAGATTAATTTTGTATTTCTGTGAAGAAGCTTTTATATTTCTTCATGCCAGAGTAATTTTCTCATATATTCAATAACAACATAAAGCAATGCAGAAATTCACTTAGATCAATTTTCTCCTGATTTTAAATAAAAAGGTAACATAAGTCTTTCAATTTATTCAACTGTAACATAATCCAATAGCTCTGATAAAATTAAATTTTATAATGGTTTAATTGAAAGTAAATTAAACAAATGTATGTTGAAGTTTTATTACACCAAATAATATTTTAAATTACTCTGAAAACAAATATTTCAATTCTGATATGATGACTTTAAACATGATAATATTTGATCTTCAGAACAATCAATAAGAATTTCACATACATTTGGGAGCTATTGTCTATTGATTTTGCACAAAATTAAATCAAATTTCACTTTATGCCCATGTAGTCATAGTAAAGGAAGAAGAACCTGCAAAGCAGATTTGAGTTTTGTCAAGTATTTTATCAAATGCTTTCTATGGTAGTAGCAAGAATACATTTTCTTTCCCATCTTACTCCTGATAACCAAGATTGGACTAATGAAGCGGAGCATATGCATTTTATCATTTTACAGGTTAGTTGGGCATTTACAGAGAAAGGTGGTTCTATAATTACCCTTCTACCAGCCTTTGAGTATTATCATAGGTATGTATTATAGGACAATATATTTCTAAAGAATTGATATTTTATAGCCTATTCCTCAAAGAATTTGAAGAACATTATAAAGTGAAACACACATAAATCAGAACAATTAAAATTTAAAAGCAAATAAAAAACCAATTAGGAAGAAGATAAAGGCAAATGAAATAGTTTCCTGGAATGATTTAGTTTATGCCAAGCACTGCCTTCTGCCCTGTGGTTCATTCAGCAGCACAGGCAGAGAGGAAATAGATGTCAGCTCAAAGGATTCTAATTCTTTTGTTTCTTCTCACAGAACATTTCTTGGCTCGGCTAAAAAGTCACTGACACTGAATGCACTGGTGACTTTGGAGAGGTGTTCTCTGTTATATGGGCAGTGCCCACTACATAAATTCTAGTTTGAAAGCAGAGAGACATTTCCAAAACAGACTCTCTACAATCTGAAATGACTACAATGAAGCATAAATACCATGAAGATATGTAAGCTATAATGAAGTTTATCTCTTCTAGTCTAAGTATACATCTTTCTGATGATCAAAATGCAAACAGATATGATTTATGCTCTAGGCCATACCAGTAGTTGAAAGCAAAATACTGGTTCCTAAATATGATCTGGGTGAAAGCTCTTATTCTCAGTGAGTTTGGCTTTCTGACCTCTGCAATCTGTCAGTTCCACAGAAAGAGTTGACATCAGCGTCATCTGCTTAAGAGATATTAGTCTACTGGTCCTTGACTGGGTATGTTATGACTACATATAACTTCAGCTGAGATTCATCACTGGGGTAGCAGCTTCTCATGTATTGAAAGACCCTCTTCATCTGAATGTTATTCTCAGAAGCTGAAGGATCTCTACTGTCACCCTTAAACATTTCTTAAAGTTTAATTTGCACTGGCTTAGACTCAAATTCGGCCTCTAATTCCTGGTATATATGTGACTTTTGGTAAATTAATTAATCTCTGGGTCTCTGTTTCTGCACTTGCGAAATATGGATGGTGTTTGCCTAATGAATGGTTTGTCATGAAAATTAGATGTGTTATATACCACAAAACACTAGGTGATACCAGGTGTCTGATGTCAGTACTTGTTGGCTCCGTTCCTCCTTTCTTTATCCTAGGGTTTGAGTTTCATGCTGTTAGGTACCTTGAGACATGAACTGTTTTATACTAATCTACTGTCAGCCCCTGAAGACTCACCTGGATGCAATTTTTAAGTCTTATCACTTTAGAATCTCTGCCACCTTCAGTGTCACTTTTGAACTTCTATTTTTATTTTATTTCATTTTACATAAGAAGATTTTGAATTATCAACGTTCTAATAAATCCAGTGATGGCTTACTTTCACCAGCTTCCTTTCTACTGGAGAAATGTTACGGATGTGTATATTACCTGCTATAAAATCATGGCAGATGACAGTGAATGGTAATGCCTTCATGCGCCCAACATGCCCGTCACTCTCATCTACCATGTCTGCCTGCTAATCACATTATGAATTTCAGAGTTGTATATTGCCCAGAGATAAGAGGATGACTTGTAGGATACATTATGTAACATAGGCCTCTTGACAAGTGAATGAATGTTAAGATTTTCTGATTATTTTCTAAATTATAGTTAATATCTGTTACTTTAGTTACTAAACAGACAGGAAGCAAAAATAAAATAAGATAATTTGAAGAATTATGAGCTTGTCTTATACTCTGCCCAAAAAAGGGTCATGTGGATCTCCATAGAGCTGAGTTGAAGGGACTCTTTTCTCAAAATAATTATATTTCTTCAAATTTGTTAATGAGTTTGTTTTAAATCAATGCATTTTATAAAATCAATTATGCAGAGCTTCATTTTAGTCTAAAAAATAGACTTTACCTATTGACCAGTTATTAACCTTCATTAAAGCTTTTTGTTGGCATTCTGTGTGGGAGATGTGCAAGGGGAGAAGAAAAGACACACACATAATACCTTCAAGGGTAAACAACTTTTATCCCTCATAAATGGCAATACACATATAATAAGCAAATTATATAATGAGCAAATTGATATAATAAGCAAATTGCAATGGGAAGGGGAGAAGGGAAGAGATGTAGATATACATACATATCTTCATCAGACTATATAGATCTTCATCAGACTATGAAGGATTCATCACCTGACTAGGAAGCAGCAGCCTGGGCTCCAGAGTCTGACGCTCATCCGTGCACAGATGAGGAGAGGTCTCATAAAGCTTCAGAGTGGTCTGGGACTCTGGCTCTTTTTGTAATGAGTTGCTTGGCATGAGGCCCAGTCATGAGGGCCCTTCACAACTGGGCTCAAGGAACACAAACAGGCCAACTTGTTTTTGTGACTGTCTGTTGTTTTTGAATAACTAACATATAGGAATAGATTGAAATAGAGATTTCTCCGAAACAGTGCTGGATAAATGCCTCAAGGGGCTCATGCTACCCGTTCAGAACTTGGTGACCATTGTTTGTGTCCATGTTCAATTGAGTTCAAATTTAATATTTAACCTTTCCTCCACAGTTGGGAGAACCACCATGGTAAATGCTGCTTTAATATCCTGAGGCAGTTAAAAGTTCTCCATAATATGGGCCATATTTAATATATTCCTATCAATTTTAATGTATCTGGAATTTGTGTTGCTGATGTTTAACTCTACATAGAGAAAGGAATTAACCAACCAGTGGAACTTCTGAAGTTCTTCCTGGTGCATGGCAGTTAGCCACAGCATCAATATAATATATAGTAATTATAGATGTATCATAAGACGAATAAAGCTAAAAGTAGAGTTTCTAGAATAACTTATAAGAGAAAATCTTTGTATTATTTTGGTAGGTAAAGATATTTTAGGGAGGGCATTAAAAAGCACTGATTATAAAAGGAAAATAGTTGATAATTTAACTTCTTCAATATTAAAAACTCTTGCTTATTAAAGCATTAAGTAAATAAAAAGGAAAACCACGGACTGAAAAAAGATCAGTCCTGCGACAAAGAAATTAAATTTTATAAATAACTCCTTCAAATCAATAATCAAAATAAAATAATTTACTAAAACTGGCCAAAATACTTAAATAGACACTTAATATTAGAAAATATATGAAATGCCAAGAAATACATGAAAAGTTGATCAGCATCATTTGTTACTAGGGAAATACAAATTAAGTTCATGGTGAGATACTACTTAAACATACACTTGAATGGATAAAATTAAAAAGAATGACAACCCCAAATCTGGATCTCTTATACATTGCTAGAGGGAGTGTAAAAGTCTCATTTTGGAAAATATTAGATTTTGTCATATAAAATTAAATAGTCAGCTTCCCTGTGTCCCAGGAATTCACTCTCAAGGGTCCTTTGGAGACTCTACAGGGAATGCAGAGAGGTTGAGGGTAAGAGTGTTAGAGAAGGAAGAGTAATAGCTGTTTTCCATAGAAGGCAGTAGCATCCAGCCACATTAGCAATAGCACAACTTTCAAACCTATCTAACTCACTTCAGAAATATACAACTGATGTATGCGTTTTTATTTTTTCCATTTACAACCAGGACATTCTTTCTGAACACACCCAACACTGTAATTCAATTATTCACATGGCTAACATTGTTTTTAACCAACTTTCAGTTCAGCCATCTTTTCTGGGAAGCCTTTCTTGATTCCCTAGTCTAAGGTTTAGAACCCTCCATTGTGTCTCAGCAGCCAGTCCAGTGGGGCACTCTCTGCTTCACTAGCAGGCAGAACTCCAGGCATTCAAAGCATTGACTTGCTTGGACCAACAGCCTGAGCCACTCCACCCTTTCTGTGTGGAGTTCCTGGTTCAGGGGCGCACTCTTCACTTCACACTCAAACATATCTACAGGCATTTGGATCATCCACTCATCTGAATCAGCAGCCTGAGCTGACCCATCCTTCTTGTGCATAGATCATGGTGCAGCAGGTCCCTTTATGCTTCACATTAAGGTAGATCTTCAGGGATTCAGTGCACCTCCTCACCCAAATCTGCAGCCTGAACCACTCCACCCTTCTTGTGCAGAGATCTTGATGCAAGAGGACCTCCTTGTTTCACACCAAGGAATATCCCCAGGCATTTGGAGTACCCATTCACCTGGATTAACATGAGCCACCTCACCATTCCTGTGCAGTGATAGTGGTGCAGTAGGTCCCTCTATACTCCATGCTCAGAAAGATCTCCAGGCACTGTATCACCCACACTCCTAGATTAGGAGTACCTCTGGGCATGTGGTGGCCAGTCATTGTATGCTCTTGTGGTACTGGCACTTGTGCCTGCCATCCTGGAAATAAAGAGAAAGAAAAAGAAAAAGAAAAAGAATCCCACCTGCATGAAAATATTTACAAAAATTAGAAGTGCCAGTGCCTCAGATGAGAAGGAAACAGTGCAAGAGTTCTGACACCATGAAAAATCTCAAAGTTGTGACACCACCAAAGAATCACACTAGCTCTCTAGCAATGGTCCCTAACAAAAATAAAAACTCAGAAATGATAGATAAAGAGTTCAAAGTATGGATCAAAAGGAGGCTCAATAAGAGCCAAACAGTGTTGAAAATTCACACAAGAAACTTCTAAAGAGATCCAGGAAGTGAAGGAAGAGAGATAAACATGTTAAGAAGAAATCTATCAGAGATTCTGGACTTGAAAATATTACTTAAGAAATTTTGCAATATAATTGAAAGCTTTATCAATAGACTTGACCAAGTGGAAGAAATAATTTTAGAGCTTAAAGACTGGTCTTTGACTTAACCCAGTCAGAGAAAAATAAAGAAAAAATAATTTATAAAAGTGAAAAAGTCTTTAAAAATATGAGATTATATAAAGTGGCTCAACTGATGAATTACTGGCATTCTTAACACAGAAAGAGACAAGCAACCTGGAAAACATATTTGAGGGAATAATTTAAGAAAATTTCCCTAACCTCACTAGAGAGGCAGACATTCAGATACAAGAAACCCAGAGAACACCTGTGAGATACTATGTAAAATGAACATCACCAAGAATATAGTCATTGGACTGTCCAAGTCATTGCTAAAGAACTAACCTAACAAGCCAGTAGAGATTGGAGGCCTATTTTCAGCATTCTTAAAGAAAAGAAATTCCAACCAAGAATTTCATAGCCTGCTGAACTAAGCTCCATAGGTGAAGACAAAATAACATTTTTTCCAGACAAGCAGTTTTGAAGAAAATTTTTAGCCACCGGACCAGCCTTACAAGAGATCCTGAAGGGAGTTCTAAATACAGAAGTGAAAGGACAATATCTGCTACCACAATAACTGACTTAAGAATGGAGCCCACAAACCTGTAAATCAACTGCACAATAGAAACCTAAAAGCAACCAGCTAACAACTTTATGATAGGTTCGAAGTTTCACATATCAATATTAACCTTGAATATGAATGGTCTAAATGCACCACTTAAAGGCAAACAGTGGAAGGCAAATAAAAAACCAACACTCATTGTTTTGCTGTCTTCAAGAGACGCATTTCACACATCATGACACCCATAGGCTCAAAGTACAGCAGTGGAGAAAGACCCATCATGCAACAGAAAACCAAAAAGAGCAAGGGTTGTTATATTTGTTTCTGACAAAACAGATTTTAAATTATCAACAGTAAAAGACAAAGAAGGGCATTACATAATGATAAAGGATTCCATTCAACAAGAAGACTTAACTACATAAATATATGTGCACCCAACATTGGAGCATCCAGATTCATAAAACAAGTATTTCTAGACATACAAATAGAATTAGACAGCTCACAATAGTGGTGGAGAAGTTTAACATTCCACTGACAGTGTTAGACAGATCATTGAGGCAGAAAATTAACAAAGAAATTCTGGACTTAAATTCAACACTTGACCAATTGTACCTAACAGAAATCTACAGAATACTCCACCCATAGCCATAGAATATACAGTTTTCTCATCTGCACAAAGAACACACTCCAATAATTATCACATGCTTGGCCTTGAGGCAAGTCTCAATTAACTTTAAAAAATTAAAATCAAACCAACCATACTCTCAGAGTACAGTAGAATAAAAATAGTAATCAAGTACAGGTGCAGTGGCCCATGCCTATAATTCTAGCACTTTGGGAGGCCAAGGCAGGTGGATCATGAGGTCAGGAGTTCAAGACCTGATGGTCTTGATGGTGAAACCCCGTTTCAAACTAAAAATACAAAAATTCACCAGGTGTGATGATGGTCGCCTGTAATCCCAACTACTTGGGAGCCTGAGACAGGGAATTGCTTGAGCCTGGGAGGCCAAGTTTGCAGTGAGCCAAGATCGTGCCACTGCATTCCAGCCTGGGCAACAAAGTGAGACTCTGTCTCCAAAAAAAAAAAAAAAAAAAAATCAATACCAGCAGAAATAGAAATGAAATGAATCCAGTAGCACATCAAAAAGATCTCTCAAAATTCAATCATTAATAAAACTGCCAATGAGAAAAACTCCTGACCAGATGGATTTATGGTAGAATCCTAACAGATGTACAGAGAAAAGCTGGTACCAATCCTATTGAATCTATTCAAAAAAATCCAGGAAGAAGGACTTCTCTTTAACTCACTATATGAAGCCAACATCACACTGATATAAAAATCTGGCAAGAGATAAGTGAAAAAGAAAAATTACAGGCCAATATCCCTGATAAACCTAGATGCTAACATAATCAGCAAATTACTAGCAAACTGAATCCAGCAGCACATCAAAAGGTAATTTACCACAATCAAGTAGGTTTCATTCTTGGGATGTGAGGTTGATTCAACATATGGAAATCAATAAATGTGATTCACCACATAAACAAAATTAAAAACAAAATCCACATGAGCATCTCAATAGACATGGAACAAGCTTTCAATAAAATCCAACATCTCTTTATAATAGAAACCCTTAAGAAACTAGGCATTGAATACTGGAGAACTTGAGAACTGGAACAAGACAAGGATGCCCACTCCCACCACTCCTGTTCAGCGTAGCACTGGGAATTCTAGCCAGAACAATCAGGGAAGAGAAAGAAATGGAAGGCATCCAAATAGGAAAAGAAGAATGCACACTATCTCTCTTCATTGGCAATATAAATCTATATCTAGAAAACCCTAAAGACCCCACCAAAAGCCTTCTGGAACTGATAAATGACTTCAGTAAAGTTTCAGAGCAAAAAAACAATGTACAAAGATCAGTATCATTTCCATACACCAATAACATCCAAGCTGAGAACCAAATCAAGAATGCAGTTGCATTTACAGTAGCCACAACAAATAGAGTACGTAGGAATACATCTAACCAATGATATGAAAGATCTCTATAAGGATAACTACCAAAAGCTTCTGAAAGAAATCACAGATGACACAAACATATGGAAAAACAGTACATGCTCATGGACAGGAAAAATCGGTATGGTTAAAATGGTCATATTACCCAAAGCAATACACAGATTCAACACTAATTCTATCAAGCTACAATTGTTTTTCACAGAATTAGGAAAAGCTACTTTTAAATTCATGTGGAACAAAAAAAGAGGCTCTATAGCCAGAGCAATCCAAAGCAAAAAGAGCAAAGTTTGAGGCATCACATTACTTGACTTCAAACTTACTATAAGGCTACAGTAACCCAAAGAACATGGCACTGGCAGAAAGTCAGACATGTGGACTGATGAGATAGAATAAAGAACCCAGAAATAAAGCCATAAACTTACAACCATGTTTCACAACGTTGGCCAAAATAAACAATGGGGAAAGGATTCCCTGTTCAATAAATGCTGCTGGGATAACTGGTTAACCATATGCAAAAGTATGAAACTAGACCCCTATCTTTCACCATATAGAAACATTAACTGAAGATAAAGAATTAAATGTAAGACTGCCAACTTTAAAACTTCTTGAAGAAACATAGGAAGCAGCATTCTGGACATCGGACTTGGGAAGGAATTTATGACTAAGATCGCAAAAGAAAATGCAACAAAAATAAAAATTGACAAGTAGCACCTATTAAACTAAATGTTTCTGCATGGGAAAAGAAACTATCAACAGATTAAGCAGGCAGCCTACAGAATAGGAGAAAATACTAACAAACTATACATCTGACAAAGGTCTAATACCAGAATCTATAGGGAAGTTAAATTAAAAAGCAAAAGCATGAATAACCACATTAGAAAGTGGGCAAAAGGCATGAACAAACACTTCTCAAAAGAAGACATAGAAATGACCAACGAACATATGAAAAAATGCTCCACATCACTAATCAACAGAGAAATGCAACTCAAAAAACCGCAGTGAGATACCATCTCACACCAGCTAGAATGGCTACTATGAAAAAGTTGAAAAACAACAGATGCTGGCGAGGTTGTGAAGAAAAAGAAACACTTTTACTAAATTAGTTCAGCCACTGTGGAAAGCAGCTTGGAGATATGTCAAATAGCTTAAAACTGAGCTTCCATTAAACCCAGCCATCCTTTTACTGGTTATATATCCAGAGGTAAAATAAATTTTTCTTCCAAAAAGCCTCATGCATTTGTATGTTCATTGCAGCATCATTCACAATAGCAAAGACATGGAATCAACCTTGGTGCCCATTAGTGGTAGAATGGATAAAGAAAATGTGGTGCATATACATCATGGAATACTTTGCAGCCATAACAATGAAGGAGATCATGTCCTTTGCAGCAACATAAATGTAGCTGGAGGCCATTACTTTAGCAAATTAAAGCAGGAACAGAAAACCAAATACCCACGTTCTTATCTGTAAGTGGGAGCTAAACAATGTGTAGCCATAGATACAGAAGTGGGAACAATAGAAACTGGGGGCTACTAGCGGGGGCAAGGGGCAAGGGGGTAAACGTTGAAAAACAAACTATCTGATACTATGCTCAGCACCTGGGTGACAAATTAATTGTACTCTAAACCTCATATCATGCAATATGCTCATGTAACAAACCTGCTCATGTACTCGTTGAATCTAAAATAAAAGTTCAAATTAAAAAACAAAATTTCAAAAGTGCACCTACTGTACAGCTTTGCTGTGAGAATAAAATAAGATGATATGGGTAAGGCCTCCAGTGCCTCGTTAGTACAAAGTTATAAGAAAACTAGCTTCTAGGGAAGGCTTCTTCAATCAGAACACTTAATTAGCTATCTGATATTTAAGAAAATAAATGTAAAAAATATAAAAATTTTAAAACAAAGATTTGGCAATTTTGTTGCAGTTTGGAAGGTGATGCTATGTTTGTCCTGATAAGGATTAAAAGGCAGGTTGGGAATAAATAAAATATAGCTTGACATAATTAGTTTAGCTGAGTGACTTCAATATTGACCTAAAATCCAAGGCATGACCATGAAGTAATGTGACAGGAGTAAAAAAAATACACTGAGCACTTAACTTGACTTTGAGGTCCACAACCTTCCAAGCAATGAATATTGCTTTGGAAAACAATATTAATATTCAGTTTAAATTTATTATCCCTGTTAAATACTTTGGAACTTTTCCATAGGAACCACCAGTCCAAGGTCCGGAAAGTCTCAAGGAAAGTTTGAAGGCAGACTTTTATTTTTTGAGAAAAAATAATACCCTAGTGTATTAGATTTAGTATCAAATCTAGTTAATAAGGTGACTTAACTGTAAAATACATTTTTAAGTGAGATTTTAAAAAAGTGGATTCTATAATTTAAATTGAAGTATATGAGAGAGACACAGA
>NW_012107341.1:2388499-2390919 GCF_000951045.1 Mandrillus leucophaeus | reverse complement strand
GTTAGTACAAAGTTATAAGAAAACTAGCTTCTAGGGAAGGCTTCTTCAATCAGAACACTTAATTAGCTATCTGATATTTAAGAAAATAAATGTAAAAAATATAAAAATTTTAAAACAAAGATTTGGCAATTTTGTTGCAGTTTGGAAGGTGATGCTATGTTTGTCCTAATAAGGATTAAAAGGCAGGTTGGGAATAAATAAAATATAGCTTGACATAATTAGTTTAGCTGAGTGACTTCAATATTGACCTAAAATCCAAGGCATGACCATGAAGTAATGTGACAGGAGTAAAAAAAATACACTGAGCACTTAACTTGACTTTGAGGTCCACAACCTTCCAAGCAATGAATATTGCTTTGGAAAACAATATTAATATTCAGTTTAAATTTATTATCCCTGTTAAATACTTTGGAACTTTTCCATAGGAACCACCAGTCCAAGGTCCGGAAAGTCTCAAGGAAAGTTTGAAGGCAAACTTTTATTTTTTGAGAAAAAATAATACCCTAGTGTATTAGATTTAGTATCAAATCTAGTTAATAAGGTGACTTAACTGTAAAATACATTTTTAAGTGAGATTTAAAAAAAGTGGATTCTATAATTTAAATTGAAGTATATGAGAGAGACACAGATGTATTCAACCTGGAGCCAGTTAGACTGCTTGAGAGGGAAAGCTATGTATACACTGCTTAAGGTTTAGCTACAGTAATGATTGGGTGGGTCAGTGACACTGCCGGTGTTTTATTCAACCATTGGATTGAACGCAGGTCTTTTGTCATTTAATCTATCAATATTGGTGGGAATCAAGTGAATAACCTGCAGTGGCGAGCAGAGCCTGAAGCAGTGACTTCAAACTGAGGCCAGTCCGGAGCCTGAAAAGGGAGGGAAGTGGAGCTCCCCTCGGTGCTTCCTGAGCAGCCTGTTCTCCCCTGCAGGTGTCCTTCAGCTGCTCAGAGAGCTCCAGAACCACTGCAGATTCTGAGAAGTTACAGAGAGCACAGGAAAGCAGGAGACCCACAGGCAGATGTGGTTGGAAGGTTCTCTCCTTTCTGAGGTTGTACCTCTGGTGCCTGGGGTAGTTTCTGGACAGCGTTTTCATTTTGGCATGCATACCGTCACTGGAGTTGAGGCAGGACAGGTGAGCCCCAATGTGGGGCTTTACCTACTAGAGTTCCCGGCATGGTCCAGGAAAGAATTCAAGGGCAAGGCAGATGTGGAAGAAAACAGCTTTATTGAAGTGGCAGTTCTGCAGCTCCAGCAGTGTGTCACAGCTCTGTGACTGCTCCTGCAGAGCAGGGCTACCCTGCAGGCAGGAGAGTAGCAATTTAGGGAAGTTTTGCACAGTCACATTTATACCCACTTTTAATAACATGCAGATTAGCAGGTGGTTTCTGTAGAAATTTCTAGGGAAAGAGTGGGAACTCTTGAGGCATTAGGTCATTGCCATAGAAAGGGGCAATAACTTGTGAGTGTTGTCATGGCAATGGTAAACTGATAGGGCACACTGGTGGTTGTGTCTGATGAAAAGCTGTTTTAGCTAGTCCTCAATCTGGTCGGATGTCTGGGCCCCATCACCTACCTCAGAGTCAGACTGTAATTTACATATGAAGAAGATTTGTGAAGGTCAGACTTAGAGCAAAACCTGTTTGGGGTGTCTCCTGGAGAAAAAGTTTATGAATTTGACAGTTTATTTCGGTCAGAATCTTAAACTGATTCCACATGAGAGTGTCCTGTCATTAAAAATGAAGGTCTTGAAGACAGAAGTTTTTCTACACCAAGAGAGTGGGTGGCATGCTGAGTTTCAAGAGTTAAATTTGTGAAATTTGTCAGAATCAAAATGAAGTCACTAATGTTAAGAAAACCCTGACAAACAGAGCCAGGGAAGGCCATGAAGAGAGGGATCACAAGCTGTATGCCTGAAAACAAAAACTATCACAAAAGACTGCAAAACTTACCACCTTGCACAAAGGCCATCACAACCTTACACAAAAGGGTATTTCAGCAAGGACGTCTGCCCAGTAACTGCCTGGCTGACCTCAGACTGATGTTACTCTTATTATTAATCTCTGTAGCCTCAGATAATTATTTCAAAATAATTGCGTGTTCCTCTTTGTTTTTTCCTTTAAAACCCTTTGTCTTCTCTTGCCTTCCTGAATATACACATAGTTTTTTATGACATGTGTATTCCCATTGCAATGCTTTATGACCAAATAAACATTGTTTCTTTTAGAAAAAACAAACAAAACACACCCAAAGTGATTTTGACTATTTTACAGTCCCACTAGCAGTGTATGAGACTGTGTGTCAGCGCACAACAGATTAATTCACATGATTTCCAGTGCACAGTGCATTGGTCTTTTTATTTTTGGCTATTTTAATAGATGTTTAATAGAATCTCAGCGTGATTTTAATTTGTATTTATG
>NW_012107341.1:2385812-2386994 GCF_000951045.1 Mandrillus leucophaeus | reverse complement strand
TGGCTTTCTTTTCTGGTAATGTTTTTGTCTTATTTTGTTATCAATGTTATACTGGTTTCATATAATTAGATGGAAATTATTTCATACTTTTTAATTTTATGGAAGAGTTTCTATAGAATTAGCATTTTTTTTTTCCTTTTCTTTTCCCTGCAACTTTTAATTTCCAGGGTACATGTGCAGGAAGCGCAGGATTGTAACATAGGTAAACTTATCCTATGGTTGTTTGCTGCACAGATCAATTCATCCATTAGCTTTTCTTCCTGATAATCTTATTCCCCCGATACCCCCTGACAGGGCCCAGTTTGGTTGTCCTCCCCACCTTGTGTCCATGTGTTCTCATTGTTCAGCTCCCACTTATAAGTGAGAACATGAGAACATGTAGTGTTTGGTTTTCTGTTCCTGTCTCAGTTTGCTGAGAATAATGAATTTCAGTTCCATTCATGTGCCTGCAAAGGACATGATCTCATTCCTTTTTATGGTTGCATAGTATTCCTTTTTATGGTTGCATACTATTCATGGTATAGAAAGATCTCAAATTAACAACCTAACATCATCACTGAAAGAACTAGAGAAACAAGAACAAAGAAAACCAAAAGCTAGCAGAAAACAAGAAATAACCAAGATCACAGAAGAACTGAAGGAGATGGAGACATGAAAAACCCTTCAAAAAATCAACAAATCCAGGAGCTGATTTTTGGAAAAAGTGATAAAACAGACTGCTAGCCAGTCTAGTAAAGAAGAAAAGAGAGAAGACTCAAATAGACAAAATCAGAAATGATAAGGGTGATATCACCACTGACCCCAAAGAAATACAAACCACCATCAGAGAATACTATAAACACCTCTGTGAACATAAACTGGAAAATCTAGAAGAATTGGCTAAATTCCTGGACATATATACCCTCCCAAGACTGAACCAGGAAGAAATTGAATCCCTGAATAAACCAATAAACAGTTCTGAAATTGAGATAGTAATAGTTACAAACCAAAAAAAGCCCAGAACCGGACAGATTTACAGCTGAATTCCTAGAGGTACAAAGAAGAGCTGGTACCATTTCTACTGAAACTATTGCAAACAATTGAAAAAGAGCAAATTTTGCCTAACTCATTTTATGAAGCCATTATCATCCTGATATGAAAACCCGGCAGAGATACAAAAAAAAAAAAAAAAAAAAAAAAAAA
>NW_012107341.1:2379301-2381192 GCF_000951045.1 Mandrillus leucophaeus | reverse complement strand
GAAGATTTGTGAAGGTCAGACTTAGAGCAAAACCTGTTTGGGGTGTCTCCTGGAGAAAAAGTTTATGAATTTGACAGTTTATTTCGGTCAGAATCTTAAACTGATTCCACATGAGAGTGTCCTGTCATTAAAAATGAAGGTCTTGAAGACAGAAGTTTTTCTACACCAAGAGAGTGGGTGGCATGCTGAGTTTCAAGAGTTAAATTTGTGAAATTTGTCAGAATCAAAATGAAGTCACTAATGTTAAGAAAACCCTGACAAACAGAGCCAGGGAAGGCCATGAAGAGAGGGATCACAAGCTGTATGCCTGAAAACAAAAACCATCACAAAAGACTGCAAAACTTACCACCTTGCACAAAGGCCATCACAACCTTACACAAAAGGGTATTTCAGCAAGGACGTCTGCCCAGTAACTGCCTGGCTGACCTCAGACTGATGTTACTCTTATTATTAATCTCTGTAGCCTCAGATAATTATTTCAAAATAATTGCGTGTTCCTCTTTGTTTTTTCCTTTAAAACCCTTTGTCTTCTCTTGCCTTCCTGAATATACACATAGTTTTTTATGACATGTGTATTCCCATTGCAATGCTTTATGACCAAATAAACATTGTTTCTTTTAGAAAAAACAAACAAAACACACCCAAAGTGATTTTGACTATTTTACAGTCCCACTAGCAGTGTATGAGACTGTGTGTCAGCGCACAACAGATTAATTCACATGATTTCCAGTGCACAGTGCATTGGTCTTTTTATTTTTGGCTATTTTAATAGATGTTTAATAGAATCTCAGCGTGATTTTAATTTGTATTTATGCGAGGATTAATAATGTCAGGCATCTCTTTATGTGATTATGTATCATCTGTATGTTTTCCTTGGTTAAATATCTGTCCAAATCTTTTTCCTTTGTAATTTTTTCTTGTTTACGACTAAGATTTAAAAGTTCTTTGTATATTATAGTTATAAACATTTATCTTTCTAGACATTTCTGCCAGTCTGTGACTTATATTTTCATTCTATTGACAAGTTCTTTTGGTAAGGTACAATTTATCAATTGTTTTATGAGTCATGTTTCTGGTGTTTAAATTAAGAAATCTTTGTTCAAACAAGGGTCACAGAAACGTTCCATATTTTTTCTTACAAGTCTTATTGTTTTAGGCTTTACACTTAAGTCTATGACACTTTTTTAGTTAGTTTGTATGTATGTGGTACATACATCCAAGTTAGTATTTTGCAAATGGATATCCAATTGTTCCAACACCCTATGTATAAAATAGTATCCATTTCCACTGAATGGACTTTGCAGATCTTAAAAGATCAGATGTTCATATTTGACATATAAGACTATGTCTGGACTTTCTATCCAGGTCGATCGATATGCTTGTCTATGTTGAACCCTATTCTGCACTGTCTTAATTATTTTAGCTTTTTCATAAATCTTGAAACCCACTTTATGTCTCCGTTTTTCAGAGTTGTTTTGGCTATTCTTTGTTCTCTGCATTTCCATATGTATTTTAGATTCATCTTGTCAAATTCTATAACACTAAAAACAAACAAAAACATAAACAAACAAAATGACACTGGGATATTTTTAATTAAACATTTTACTTTGAAATGATTATAGTTTCACATGAAGTTGTAAGGGATAAGACAAAACTACTTGGTCATGACATATTGTCCTTTTCTACATTTTGTTAGATTTTATTTACTAAAATTATATTTGAAGTTTTTTTTTTGTATTTGTGAGAGATATTATTCTATGGCTTTCTTTTCTGGTAATGTTTTTGTCTTATTTTGTTATCAATGTTATACTGGTTTCATATAATTAGATGGAAATTATTTCATACTTTTTAATTTTATGGAAGAGTTTCTATAGAATTAGCATTTTTTTTT
>NW_012107341.1:2357244-2378251 GCF_000951045.1 Mandrillus leucophaeus | reverse complement strand
TAAAATACTGGCAAACCGAATCAAGCAGCACATCAAAAAGCTTATCCACCATGATCAAGTCAGCTTCATCCCTGAGATGCAAGGCTGGTTCAACATAACCAAATCAACAAATGTGATTCATCACATAAACAGTACTAAAGGCAAAAAGCACATGATTATCACAACAAATGCAGAAAAGATTTTCAATAAAAGTTAACATCCCTTCATGTTAAAAATTCAATAAACTAAGTATTGATAGAACATATCTCAGAATAATAAGAGCCATATATGTCAAACCAACAGCCAATATCACACTGAATGGGTAAAACTAGGAACACACCCCTTTGAAAATCGGCACAAGACAAGGATGCCCTCTCTCACCACTCCTACTCAACACAGTATTGGAAGTTCTGACCAGGGCAATCAGGGAAGAGAAATAAATAAAGGATATTCAAATAGGGAGAGAGGAAGTCAAGTTATATTTGTTTGCAGATGACATGATCCTATGTCTAGAAAATCCCATCTTCTCAGCCCAAAAGCTTCTTAAGCTGGTAAGCAACTTCAGCAAACACTCAGGAAACAAAATAAATGTGCAAAATTGCTAGGTCTCCTATACACGAACAGCAGACAAGCAGAGAGCCAAATAATGAATGTATTCCCATTCACAATTGCTACAGAAAGAATAAAATACCTAGGAATACAGCTAACAAGGGAAGTGAAAAACCTCTTCAAGGAGAACTACAAACCACTGCTCAAGGAAATCAGAGAGTACACAAACAAATGGAAAAACATTTCATGCTCATGGATAGAAAGAATCAACACTGTGAAAATGGCCATATGGCCCAAAGTAATTTATAGACTCAGTGCTCTTCCCATTAAACTACCATTGACATTCTTTACATAATTAGAATGAATTGTTTTAAGATTCATATGGAACAAAAAAAAGAGCTCGAATAACCAAGACAATCCTAAGTAAAAAGAACAAAGCTGCAGGCATCATGCTACTCGACTTTTTTCTTAAATTTTTGTGTAATTCATCAGTGAATTCATATAGAACTATAATTTTCATTGTGAGAAGGGTTTTACCTACAAATGAAATTTCAATAGATATGTACCTATTGGGCTATCTATTATTCTTGAGGAGGCATGAGTCTTTCAGGGAATTGTATGTTTTATAAAAGTTATTCAACTCAATGGCATAAAGTTCTTCATAACATTTCCATATTACTGGTTTAACAATTGTGGAATCTGTGGTCATATTACCTCTTTCTTTCTGGCTGTTAGTAATTTGAGGTTTTTTGTTTGGTTTTGGTTTTGTTGTTGCTTACTTGTTTTATTCCTGAACAAATTGCCTACTGGTTTATGAATTTTATAGATGCTTTCAAAGAACCAGCTTTTTGTTCATTGCATTTTCTCTTTTCTATTTCATTGATTTCGTCTCTGATATTTATTATTTTGATTCTTCTATTTTGTGTTTAATTTGCTTTTGTTTTTTCGTTAACTGTTTTAAATTAGAAGTGGGGGCTATTGATTTGAGTTCTGTATTTTTCTTTTATATAAAAAGAATAAAAGATGCATTGCAGAGGGAAATTTTAAGTACTCAAACACTAACATGCTTTGTTTTTATTCCTTTCAAAATAGTTTTTTATTTCCACTTGATTTATTTTTTGACTCGTGTTGTTTAGAAGTTTCATTTATCTACAAATAGTTTGGTAACTTTTTCTTTGTCTTTTATTAGGGGTTTCCAATTTATTCCACTTGGATAGTTTCAAAATAATTTATATTTGTGTTAGGCACAGAATATCGTCTATCTTAGCAGTTGGTCTGTGTGAACTAGAAAACAATGTGCATTCTTCTAATGTTGGGTAGAGTAGGCTACAAATGTCAACTAGGTAATATTAATTGACCATGCAGTTCACATGTGCCATCTTTGTATGGATTTTGCATTTCCTTTCCTATCATTTATTGAGAGAGGGATATTGAAATTTCTGACTATTAGTGGAGATTTGTCTATTTCTCCTTGCATTTGCATCACTTTTAGCTTCATATATTTGACATAGTGTTAAGTGCATAAACTTTTAGGATTTTTATGTCCTCTTGATTAATTGGCTCATTCATCACTATTACAAGATCTTCTTTACTCCTGGTACTACTTTTGTTTAAAATCTAATTTGATACCAATCCAGCCACTCTAGTATTCACTTTACCTTTATTTGTCTAATCTCTTCTATGTTCCCCTTTTTCCTTCTTTATCTACCTTATTTTGGATAACTTGAGTATACTCTTATTTCGTTTTATCTCCTTCTTTGGCTTACTAGCTTTACCACTTTTTAAAAAAAGTAGTTTATTATTATTATTATTTCTTTTCATTTGGGGGAGGATGGGGGTCACAGGGCAGGATCTCATTCTCTTGGTCAGGCTGGCATGCAGTGGCACAATCATATCTCACTGTAGCCTCAAACTCATGGAATCAAGTGATTCCTCTGCCTCGGCTCCCTGAGTAGCTGGGACTGTAGATGTGTGCCACTGTGCCCAGTTAATTTGTCTTGTTTTATTTATCTTATTTTGTTGTTGTTGTTGAGGTTGGGTCTCGCTTTGTTGCCCAGGCTGGTCTTGAATTACTGGCTTCAAGTAATTCTCCCATCTTGGCCTCCCAAAGTGCTGGGGTTATAAGCGTGACTCACGCTTGTGGTTTCTTTAGAGTTTATATTGCACATCTTTGAGTTGTCACTATTTTCCTTCAAATGATCTTATATTACTTTATTTATAGAATGAGAAACCTAAATTTCTTTTCTACTAGATTTTATGCTATTTTTGCCACATAGTTTACTTAAATATCTATTATGAAACCAGTAATACATTGTTAATAGTTTTTAAGTAGTGAACTATCTTTAAATATTTACATAAGGAGAGAGTAATTTTATATAATTACCCCTGTAGTTACCATTTCTGATGTCTTTACTTATTTTTATAAATATACATTTCCACAATGTCATTTGTTTCTATCTGAAACACAACATTTGATCAATTCTCTCAGCTTTTGCATATATAAGAAATTAATTTCCCTTTGTTTTTGAACATTTTTTCTGGGTATAGATTTCTAGGTAAACCAGTTTTGGTTTTTCCCTTTATACAAACTTTAACAATGTTGGCCAGGCGCAGTGACTCAGGCCTGTAATCCCAGCACTTTGGGAGGCCGAGGCAGATGAATCACAAGGTCAGGAGTTCGAGACCAGCCTGACCAATATGGTGAAACCCCGTCTCTACTGAAAATACAAAAAATTAGCCGGGTGTGGTGGTGCGCACCTGTTATCCCAATTACTCAGGAGGCTAAAACAGGAGAATTGCTGGAACCCAGGAGGTGGAAGTTGCAGTGAGCCCAGATTGTGCCACTGCACTCCAGCCTGGGCAACAGAGCAAGACTCTGCCTCTAACAAACAAACAGACAAACAAAAAAGTGTTGCTGCATTGTGTCCTCATTTGCCTTTTTTCCTGAGAAATTTAATCTGTTTTCTCCTTATCTTTGCTCTTCTGTATGTAATGTGTCATTTAATTTCTTTTTTCACTGATCTTGAGCAATTAGATGGCAATTATGTTCTGATGTAGCTTTATAGTTATTGTACTTGAGTTTTGCTGAGATTTTTGGAACTAAGGAATTACACCATTAAATTCGTAAATTTTTCAGTTATAATTTCTTCAACTATTTTTTGTCTCTTTCCTTTTCTCCTCTACTTTTAAGAATCTAACTGCATGTATTTTATACTGTTTGAAATGTCCTCTAAACTCTTTATGCCCTTTTTTTAAAGAAAGAGTTATGTTTTAATGTGAATAGCTTTAATTTTTATGTGTTCTTGTTCACAAATCTTTTCTTCTGCAATGTCAAATTTTGTATTATTTTCTTCACAGTATTTTTTAACTCAACCATTAAAATATTCATCTCCAGAACTTTGATTTGGGTCTTTTTCATATTGTCCATGTTCTTCCTTAACATTGAAACATATAAGAAATACATATAGTATTTAATGTCTTTGCTTACTAATTCTAGCACCTGTGGTTCTGAACTGCTGTTCATTAATTGTTTTTTCTCTTCATTATGATTCCTATTTTTCTGACTCTATAAATACCTGGTATTCTTTCATACCAATGCCAGTCATAGTAAATTTTTCCCTTGGTAGATGATTGCTTTTCTATAAATATCATTGTGATTTCTCCTGAGATATGGAGAAGTTACTTATATATTTTTTTCTTTGTGTCTTTTTTTTTAAAGAATTGTTAGGCAGAGTCAAAGCATTTATCAATCTATAATTATTATCTGCTACTGGGATAAGTCTATTCTGTGTATCTGCCTACCTGTAAACATCTTTGTACCTTTATATTTATAGTGCATATATTTTACAGAGAGAAAATAGTGGCATCTTACTTTTTATAATTGCTAAAACTCTCTACTTTTTCTTTGAAATGTTTATTATATTCACACAGTGTAATTGTTGATATGTCTTGATTTAGTCTTTTGGTATTTGTTTTCTATTTCTCCGATTTAATTTTTGTTTTAATCAAACATACGACAATATTTTTATCTTCTTTATCATATTTTTAGCATTGTTGTTACATTTAAATTAATTTTCTGGGTTGTTTTAAGAATTAAAATATGTCTTCCTAACTTACAGTCTTCTAACAAGTAACATTATATCACTTTACATAAAATGTTTAAAAAAAAAGAAATCAAACTTGACACAATGTAGTTATATTTAACTTCCATATTTTGTTTTATTTTTCTTACATGCTTTGCTTTTACATGTATTATAAGCCCCATAATAATATTGCTTTTATAATAAAAAAAATCAATACCAAGTCTCACTCTGTCACCCAGGCTGGGGTACAATGGCATAATCATAGTTCACTGTAACCTCAAACTCTTGGGCCCCAAAAATCCTTCTGCCTCAGCCTCCCGAGTAACTGAGACTACCTGTACACATCACATCTGACTAATTTTTAATTTTTTAAAATAAAGACGAGGTCGCACTCTGTTGCCCAGGCTCTCGAATTCCTGGCCTCAAGTGATCCTCCCACCTTGGCCTTCAAAAGTTCTAGGATTACAGGTGTGAATTGTCATGCTGGGACTCCTATTTTATATCCACCAGTTTAAAAAAAAATCTTTTCAGTACTCTTTAATTCTTGTTGATTCTAGTGTTATACATTTCTCTGTATCCTGCACTTCCTTTAACATATTACCTAGTGCAAATATGCTGGCAAGGAATTCTTTCCTCTTTCATTGGTCTGAAAATGTCCTCATATATATTTCTCGATTTTTAAGATAGGCTAATTGGCTATACACTTCTAGACTGATTTTTTTTCCCTTAAAAATTTATCTATATTATTCATGTCTGCCTTCTGCCTATCATTGTTTCTTGTAAGAGGTGATCTGTCATTTTCATTGTTTCTCCACATTTTTTTTTAAAAACTTTCATTTTAGTTTCAGGGGTACATGTGCAAGTTTGTTATGCAGATAAATTACATGTTGTGGAGGTTTAGTGTAGAGATTATTTTGTTACCCAGGTAATAAGCATGGTACCCAAAAGGTAGGTTTTCTATCCTCACCCTCTTGTCCCCCTCCACCCTCAAGTTGGGCTCAGTATGTATTGTTCTGTTCTTTGTGTCAATTCGTACTCAATGTTTAGCTCTCACTTATAAGTGAGAATATGTGGTATTTGGTTTTCTGTTCCTTTGTTAGTTTGCTTAGGATAATGGTTTACAGCTTTATCGATGTTGCTGCAAAGGACACGATCTCCTTCATGTTTTGGCTGTGTAGTATTCCATGGTGTATATGTACCATATGTACCACATTTTCTTTATCCAGTCTACTGTTGGTGGGCATCTAGGTTGATTCTATGTCTTTGCTATTGTAAATAGTGCTGCAATGAACATATGTGTGCATATGTGTCTTTATGGAAGAATTATTTATATTCATTTGGGTATATATCCAACAATGTAATTACTGGGTTAAATGGTAATTCTGTTTTATGTTCTTCGAGAAATCTTCAAACTTTTCCACAGTGGCTGAACTAATTTACATTCTCGCCAGCAGTGTATAAGTGTTCCCATTTCTCTTCAACCACTCCAGCTGTTATTTTCTTAGTTTGTAATAGTAACCATTCTGGCTGGTGTGAGACAATAATTCATTGTGGTTTTCATTGGCATTTCTCTAATTATTAGTGAATGTTGAGCATTTTTTCATATGCTTGTTGGCTGTGTGTATGTATTTTGAAAGGTCTCTGTTCATATCCTTTACCCACTTTTTAATGGGAATTTTTTCTTTTGCTTGTTAATGTAAATTCCTTATAGCTTCTGGATATTAGACCTTTTTCAGGTGCATATTTTGCAAATACTATTGTTGTCTCTTTACTCTGCTGATAGCGATTTTTGCTGTGCAGAAGCTCTTTAGTTTAATTAGATCCAATTTGTCAGTTTAGGGTTTTGCTGCAATTGCTTTTGGTGTCTTTGTTATTAAATCTTTGGCCATTCCTAGGTCCAGAATGGTATTTCCTAGTTATCTTACATGGTTTTTATAGTCTAAGGTTTATCTTTAATTATGTAAATGATCTTGAATTAATTTTTGTATATGGTGAAAAGTAGGGGTCTAGGTTCAATCTTCTGCATATTGTCAGCCAGTTATCCCAGTATCATTTATTGAATACAGAATCCTTTCTTTCTTGCTTGTTTTTGTCAGCTTTGTTGAAGAACAGCTAGTTGTAGGTGTGTGGCTTTATTTCTGGACTCTCTATTGTGTTCCATTGATATATGTGTTTGTTTTTGTACCGGTACCATGCTGTTCTGGTTACTGTAGCCTTTTAGTACAATTTGAAGCTGGGTAATGAGATGCCTTCAGCTTTGTTCATTTTTCTTTGGATGGCTTTGGCTATCCAAGCTATTTTTTTTAATCCAAAAGCAATTTAAAAGAAGTTTTTTTTTTTCTAGTTTTTTGAAGAATGTCCTTGGTAGTTTGATAGAAATAGTATTGAATCTGTAAATTGCTTAAGGCACTATGACTATTTTAATTATGTTGATTTTTCCTATCTATGAGCGTGGAATTTTTTTTCATTTGTTTGTGTCATCTCTGATTTATTTGGACAATATTTTGTAATTTTCATAATAGAAATCTTTTACCTCCCTAATTAGCTGTATTCCCAAGTACTTTATTCTTTTGTGGCTATTGTCAATGGGATTCTGTTCTTGATTACTTCTCATCTTGGATATTGTTGGTGTATAGAAATGCTACTGATTTTTGTATATTGATTTTGTATACTGAAACTTTGTTAAAGTTGCTTATCAGATCTAGGAACTTTTGGACAGGAACTATGGGGTTTTCTAAGTATACGATCATATTGTCTCCAAACAGTGATAGTTCCTATTTGGATGCACTTTATTTGTTTCTCTTGCCTGATTGTTCCGGCTAGGACTTCCAGTACTATGTTGAATGGGGTGGTGAGAGTAAGCTTCTTTGTCTTGTCCCACTTCTCAAGAATAATGCTTCCAGCTTTTTCCCATTCAGTATGGTGTTGACTGTGGGGTTTGTCACAGATACCTCTTATTATTTTAAAGTATGTTTCTTCAATGCCTAGTATGTTGTGTTTCTCCACATTTAACTTACATTTCCCCATTTTGGGTGCCTTTTAAAATTTAATTTTACACTTTCTTTTCAGCAGTCAATGATTGAGCGTGGTTTCTGTTTTATTTCCCACATTTGGGGTTTGTTAAGTGTCTTAGATTTGTAAACTGATGCTTTTGGGAAATTTTCATCCACTGTTTCTTCATTATTTTCTTCTATACCTTCTCCCTTTTATATCTTAGCTCAAATTACATATACTACTTGATGTTGTTCAGATGTTTACTGAGCTATGTTTACATTTTTCAATATATTTTTCTCCCTATGTTCTATACTTCGGTAAATTCTATTGGTCTGTCTTTATGTTTATTGATTTTTTATTCTGTAATGTGTAATCTGCAATTATCAGAAAATTATGTTTTAAATGTATTATGGTCTAGTTTTAGAATTCCCACTTTACTTTTGTAATACTTTCTATTTCTCTATTGATAGTCCACATGTGTTTACTCTTTCTTTCCATCTTTTCATCTAAATTCTCAAGTACACTGGGGCACTGCCTAGTGGAGCTGTGAAAAGAGGACCACCATCCTCCAAACCCCAGAATGGTAGATCCACTGACAACTTGTACCATGTGCCTGAAAAAGCCACAGACACTCAACCAGCTGTGGAAGCAGCAGGATGGAGAGTTGGATCCTGCAAAGCCACAGTGGCAGAGCTGCCCAACGTCATGGGAGCCCACCCCTTGCATCAGCGTTACCTGGATGTGAGACATGGAGTCAAAGGAGATTGTTTTGGAGCTTTAAGGTTTAATGACTGGTCCTCTGTGTTTTGGACCTACGTGAAGGCTGTAGCCCTTTTGTTTTGGCCAATTTCTCCGATTTGGAATGGGAACATTTACCCGATGCCTGTACCCTCATCATATCTAGGAAGTAACTCATTTGCTTTTGATTTTATAGGCTCCTGGGCAGAAGGGATTTGCCTTTTCTCAAATGAGAGTTTGGACTATGGACTTTTGAGTTGATGCTGAAATGATTTAAGACTTTGGAGGACTGTTGGGAAGTTATGATTGGGTTTGAAATGTGAAAAGATATGAGATTTGGTGATGGCCAGGGTCAGAATGATATGATTAGGCTTTGTGTCTTCACCCAAATCTCTTATTGAATTGTAATCCCCAGGTGTTGAGGGAGAGACCTGGTAGGAACTGATTGGATCGTGGGGGTGATTTTCCTCATGCTGTTCTCATGATACTGAGGGAATTCTCACAAGATCTGATGGTTTTATCAATGGTAGTTTTTCCTATGTGCTCACACTTTCTCTCCTGCCACCGTGTAAAATGTACCTGCTTCCCCTTCTGCCACGATTGTAAGTTTCCTGAGGCCTCCCCAGCCATGCGATACTATGAGTCAATTAAACTTATTTTAGTTATAAATTACCAGTTTAGGGTATTTCTTTATAGCAGTGTGAAATTATTCAGTCTTGGGTATTTCTTTATAACGGTGTGAAAATGAACTAATACACTCTTCATTGGATTTATATATATTTTCTGATTATTAAATCAGTATATTTTCATTATATAAGTTTTCAAAGTGCAGAAGAGCAAGAAAGACACTGATAATCACAGCATTCACAGAATACTAATTACCTGTTCTTGATAATTGTACTGTGCTTATGTAAGATGCTAACAGCACAGTGTGATGAGAGATTTAAGATAACTCTACACTATTTTGCAGATTTCCTTTAAGATTAAAGTTAGTTCAAAATTAAAAGTTTAAAAATCACCATAATGTTTTTATAGACTTTTAAATATTTGAGACTGTATTGTATATCTAATTTTGTATCTTGATTTTTTAAAACAATGTACCATTAGCATTTACTCAGCACAAAACTCTTAATAAGCATTTTGTTTAATGTTGTCATAACATTCCAATTAAAAAATACATCACCGTTTTCTACACTATTACCCTTCTCTTGCACTATTGAGCTGTTTCTACTTCTGCTATAAACATTATTATAATAGCAATATTGCAATAGTATCTGCAAAATTACTGCAAAACTTATTGATAATTCTTTGTCTTAATTTTGGATTATGCTCCGATGTTGGAAACCAGGGTCAAATGTTGCAAGCATTTAAAAGAATAGGATCAAGCATGCACATGCAAACTTACTGAATGTCAACCAAGAGTCAGAGAGGAGAAAGACAGAAGAGTCCAGCTGATTGACATTTGGTCAGTAGAAATTTAGAATAGTAACATACTCGGGTTCCCATATGAGTAACTATAGGGTCTGAGAAAATATTTAGGTGCTCGATAGTCACATATTGGTTTCTAGGGAAAATTGGTTATAAGATAATGAATAAAGTAGGTAATATATCCAAGTTGTTGTCAAATGCCTTGGAACCAGGTTCTTTAAGCTCACATTTTGGGGTGAGGTGGGTTATAGGAATAAAAGTAGAATTTGCAGGAAGGAAAAAAGTAAAACATAAGTGCTGCAGAGGTGCACAGCTGTATTTGTTAGGGTTCCCCAGAAAAACAGAACCAATAGTACATGGGATATGTATACACAGAGAGAGAGAGAGAGAGAGAAGAGGGAGAGATGTATTATGGAAATTGACTTACATGATTGTGGAGGCCTAGATGGACCACCATCTACCATCTTTAAGCTGGAGAACCTGGAAAGCTGATGATATAATTTAGTTCAAATCCAAAAGCCTAGAACCAGGGGAGTCAATGATGTAATTCCAAGTCTAAGTTAGAAGGTCTAAGAACTGGCAGGGGTGGGTGTGGGAGTTGGGCTGTTTGGTTTAAGTCCTGGAACCTGAAGCCTGGGGAAGGAGGAACTTCCATGTATAAGGGCAGGAGAAGTTGGATGTAACAGCTCAAGAACAGAGAGACTGAATTCACTGTTTCTCCACCTTTTTGTTCTATTCAGGCCCTTGACTGGTTGATGCCCATTGACGAGGGCTGATCTTTAGTCAGTCTGTTGATTCAAACGTTAATCTCTTCTGGAAACACCCACAGAAACCCAGAAATAAGAAATAAGTTTTTGCTAGCTCTTCTAACACACCTTAGCCTGGTAAATTTGATACATAAAATTAACTATCACAAGGCTGAAGCTAAAGAAAGAGTCACTCAGTATTCTCAAAGGAGTGTGAATGACTGGTGTACCACAGAACTTAATTTTAGGCTTTGGCCGTCCTGAACTTTTCTCAGAAGGAATGGATCCATTAGAAACAAGGAGTAAATGCTGTCTCTGGGCTTCCATTCATGAACAATGCTCACCTTGGTGACTCCAGAACCTTGTTCTCCTGGAGAATAGAATAATTTGTGGAAGACAATAACTTTATGTTTGAGGGTTAGGGATTGACTGAGACCATTGTAGGGCTACAGGAAGTTTCATGGATATATAATCCTAACAATATTAGGTTCAAGATATAGGGCAAGTGTGAGCCTACACACTTGTGGGTAGGGTTATAACTAGGGTGGAAATCATTTTTAAAATATATACATTCTCAAACCCCACTATGACCCACTAAATCACAATCTATCAGGACAAGATCAGAAAATCTCTGCTTTTATGGCATTCCAAAGATATCTAGAACAAAAATTCAAATTTGCAAAGCACTAAGCTAAAATCTGGAGGCAGCACTAAGGGCCATCAACTGAAACCACCAGACTGCTAGGAAAGGATAACAACAATAACAGGGACAACAACAATAACAGTAATAACAGCAATGAGCATATGAGCATAACCAAAGCTCAATTAAGAGAACAGAGATAAAAGGCTAAGACCCAGGCAGAACCTGGACTGATAAGGGAAAGAACTCTATCTAATCTTGGCCTGGAAGTGTGAAAAGTGCTCACAGGGAAAAAAAGTGCAGTTGCCTAAAAAACACTGAGTAATCATTAAATGTTTAGTTAGAGACTGGGCTGTTTTGATTGATTCAGTTATGAATCATTAGCACCTATCATTCCTTCACTGAATATCTAGAATTACTTAATGACTTATACTAAAATGGACTAGATAGGATGAAGGAATAGAATCTAAAGAATCCCAGAATATTTCTCATTGCAGAATGTTCATTTTCCTCCCTCAACTTTAATCCAGTTCTGGCCACAGAAGGAGCAGCAGAAATGTGAGTAAATGAGCCATATGCTGGCACTGTTCCATTTGTCATGGGCTATAAGATCATAATCACCATTCTGCAGCCTCCTTCATTGATTGGTTAACTGTCCACAACCCTGACTCCTACAATTAACCACACCACTTGTTAAGCTGAACCCACCATTAGATATACTTCCAAGTAGCAGCTTAAATACTAACTTAAGCAATATTCCAATTAGGTAATATATATCTATTATATTTCATATTCCTTGCTGGAGCCTGGTACATTGTGAAAACAGTAAATGTTGATTGAATTTGAGCATTCAAGAAAAATGTCATTTGAATGCATGAAAATGTGAGCATCATTGATATATTTCCTTGATCATTTGGGAGTTAAAGATCAACCTGTTGAAAGAAAAATAAGGGTTAGTGGAATTTACACAGGGGTGGGACCACGTTTGTATAATTGAACAAAAACATTGTCTTAATTATTCAAATCTGCAATCCACATTCACACAGTTTGATTTAAATAAGAACAAGAAATGTGACAATTGGATAAACAGGGCCAGGGCATGAGATTTATTATTATTATTACTCTTGATGGCAGATAGGGAGTCAATATTTAAAAAGTATTTTCAGTAATAATTGAAGGGAACTTAAGTTTCCTAAAGTGGGAATGTAGAGAGATGGCACCACTCAGAACAAGCTGAAAGTACTTAGTTACATTAGTTGTAGAAAGCACCATGACCTAGCACTTCCACTCCTGGGAGTTATAAACAAAAGACAATTTCAAACGGGTTGACAAGTACATTCCTTAGAGAGAATTTGCGGTGGCAGGTTTTTAAACATAGTCTGGGTGAAGAGGTAAAAAGTAGTAGACACACAGTGCAGAGCCTCCCTGTCTTAGGTAGGGCTCTTAGATGTGAAATCTCTTGCAATGATTTATTGACTGACTGCTCTCAGGAAAAGAGAGAGAAGCTCAATGTGGCAGGGGAAGAAATGTGTTTTGAAAGGTCAAGCCCTAGCCTCATCCTATGGACAGCTCTGGAGCATAAGTGGTCTCACCATTTGTCTTACCCAGACATAAGGGACTGGGCTGTTAACACCTCCATTTTGATCAGTCGATGGCTGCCCTTGGTGAAAAGCAAGCTACAGCCAGATCTACTTATCCTCATTTGGGTGGTCTTCATTTACTTCCACAGTTAATCTTGGGGGTCCCACTGACACCCAATCTGCATTGCCCATTGTGGTAGACACCAGCTTTTTGCCTTTCTGCAGTACCACCGAGGCCTTTTGTGCCGTGCTGATGGTGGCTTGTCAAGTCTGTGAAGACATGGTAAAGCAGACTAGGTCTGAAATAATCCAATTCCTTTGCACTGAGCTCCTCAGTTATTTATTCTTAGTTTGGTAACAGGTTTTGTTATTGGTTCCCATTTGTTTGGCATTCTTGGTGGAATGAACCCATTTCTCTTCCTTCTTTTTTGCAGCCTTTTGTTCTGTGTCATGCTATCTGGAAATGCTATTTCTCATAAGAAAAGACATATAGGAAGGAAAATAGCCATAGACTTTGTAAGCCTCTTGTTTGAGCTGCCCTCACAGACCTGTGGGTTTACAGTCCTCACCTGAGAAACGGTTGTCTACTTGGACAAACTTTGCTGTAAATCACCAATAAAACGAAATGATACTCCCTTTCACTCTTGATTTTGCATGCTGTGGGTTTGGCATTGAACCAGAAAGAGGATTTTCTCTGGTTTTCCACTTGCCGGGACGAGCAGATTGTTAGGTCTGGCTTTAGAGGCAGACACTCATTAGGCTGGGGTACCAAGACACAAGGTCCACAAGCATTGCCACCTACCAACTGTGACCAGCACTCACTGGGTCATTCAAGTCTTCTCCTCTCCAGGAAATATTCCTGCTTCTTGTAGGTACTCCCTTCACAATTCTAATGCTTGCACCTATCTTTCTAAGTTGCGTAATTTTACCAAGGATGATTTGGTAATTCAGTGGCCACTCTGGGAAATATTTGATTTGAGGACAATTGTTTATTTGAGAGGCACCTTAAGAAAGATAAGGAATAAGATTTCACAAGCCCAATAAGCAGCATTTTTTTTATTGGTATGCAGAAATCTCCAAAAACAGAAACAAAAAAGCTGTGATTTAGTAATTGCTTCACTAAAAGATTATTTGGCCAAAGTTAATGAGCAAGTTGACAATCTTAAGTAGGAAAAAACTAGGCTCCTTTCCTTAGTAAATCCTCCTCCTTTCCCTCCAGTTGCCTCTCTATTTTCAGCCCTCCTTCTTCTTTCTTATGTGATTTCTCCCCTTCCACACCCTCTCTTTCCTCTTCTTGTCCAGATCCTCTTCCTTTTCCTATCACCTCTCCTAAAACTCTAAAATTCCAGTTGCTTTTAAGAATCTCTTCCTCCCATGAAACAAATATGCAAACAACTGTGGAATTTAAACCTTACATGTGAGTTTAATTGAAGTGTTATACTTAAAGATTTCTCTAACCGCCCCCCCCCACACACAAAAAAAAACAAGGGAAAAAATCAAAAGAAAAATTAAAAATCCCGGGGGGAAAAAAAAACCAAAACCAAACGAACCAAAACAACCCGAAAAAAAGGCCGAACCGAACCCTGGAAGCCAAAACCCTGAAAAAAAAAACCGAAGGAAACGAACCGGAAAAGGAACTAAGAAAACCTTACTTCCAAAAAAAAACCCAAGGGTAAAAAAAAATTCCAGAAAAGTATATTAAAGTTTCTTAAAAGCCATACCTGAAACATTTCCCATAAAAATTGATTGACCCATAATTCAATTATGCCAACCAAAAGGATGAAATTGTAGGAGATTTACGGGATGGACTAGAAACATGTCTAACAATTTTTGGGAGTGAAAAAAGGTACTGATGGAACAGCAGAACTTTCATTTCATTTTAATCAATGTACTCAAAACTGAAACGGAAGCCCTAATTCAAAAATAAAAATCAGAATGAAAACTGGCCCCTTTAGTGGAACTACAACACCCGACAAAACATTTTAAAAGGGCTCTAGAACAAAAACAAGACTCAAAGGAAACCCATGGCCCAGCCCATCAAACAACTATGTGGCCCACTCACCAACCAATCCCTTGCTAACCAAGACACTTGTAGATATTGTAAACAGAAGGGATAGAAGGGAAAAGAAAATTGTCTCATCATACAAAAGAAAAACAAGACAAAAAGTTTTCTTAATTCAGATCAATGAGAGTGCTTTCAGGAAAGAAAACATGCCCAATATCATACTGTATCCTTAAACATTCAAGGTGTTTAACCACAAACATAGGTGGGCATTCTTATTAATTCCTGGTAGATATGGCTATTACTCTTACTGCGTTAAACCCAGACACGTTTGTTCAACTTGTTCCTTGGAGTAAACATACCACATAAGTGTGTTTCCCTGTGTGTGTAACCCACAGATTTTCTCTATTTCCCAGCCCTTAATCATAACCTTTGGGCTCTTGACTGAAAAAACATTTCTTCCTGCTCTGTGATATTACTCCTGCAAATTTAATAGAGAGATGTACTTTGCAAATGAAATCATGATACTAAATGGACAGCAGAGGGATAATTTCTTCAGGTCCCAGAGGATGTTCTTATTCATATCAAGTTGTGTCTGCTCTGAATATACTTGCTCAATTATATTTGATAAAGAGCCCGGATAAAATGCTTAATAGTGTGCCTAATGCTCTGTGAGCTAAAATTCTACTGACATAGGCAACAGAGAAGAGAAAAACATAAAAAAATTCAGATAGATTCTACCACACCATTATCTATACATTCCCAATATCCCTTGAAGCCAGAAGCAAGAGGGAATCACACCTGTGCAGTGGACCCTTGAACAATGAGGGGGTTGGGGGCACCAACTCCTGCACAATTGAAAAACTCCATATAACTTTTGACTCCCCAGAAACTTAAGCAGTAATAGCTAGCTTTTGTCCAAGAAGCCTTACCCATGGCATAAACAGTTGATTAACATACACTTTGTATGCCATATGCATCATATATTATATTCTTACAACAAAGCAAACTAGCAAAAAGGAAATGTTATTATGAAATCACAAGGAAGATAAAAGATATTCACTATTTATTAAATGGAATTGGATTATCATCAAGGACTTCATCTTTGTCTTTTTCATACTGAGTAGGCTGAGGAAGAGGAAAAAGAAGAGAGGTTGGTCCCCCTGTCTCAGCTGTTGCAGAGACGGAAGAAAATGTACATCTATGTGGATCCATGAAGTTCAAATTTGTGTTGCTCAAAGGGCTACTATGGTGGAAAGCCTTATATCCAAAGGTCTTCTCATACCCTGCACGAAACCTGTCACCACGCCTATCCTGCCAGTAAAGAACCCAAACCAAATGGGCAAAAACATTAATTTGCTCAAGAGCTCAGGGCCATCAATAAAATTGGTATTCCTTACTTCCCCAACCCAAATACCATAATGCCATCAATTCCTAGTAATGTCACTTGCATCACTGTAGTGGACATTTCCTCTGCCTTTTCCAGTGTGTCCCTAGACTAGGAGAGTTAACACCTTTTTACCTTCACCTGGAGGCAGATGATAATGGTATACTTGAACAGTCGTGCTCCAAGTGGTCACTGAAGGCTCCTTCTACTTCTCCCAGGTCCAAGATCTACATAAAGGCCATGGCTAGAGGGACATGGGATCAAAAACTTGAGATATTTTCTCTCTCTCCACTGATGTGCTGCTATAGCACCTCTGTACCTCCTCCAAAGCAATCATTTTCTTAATCTAATTACTTGATTCCTTTTTTTCTAGTAATTTTTATTTTTCTACTGTATTTTCCTCTGTCAACTTCTCTCTCTTCTTTCTCTCATCCTCTTTTATTCTTTTTTTCTACTAATCTCTGCTTTCCTTTTCAATGAACTAGGACAGTAGATTTTATTAACAGAGAAAGGAACACATTTCTAAGAACGAGCACAAATATTCATACTCAATTATACTTTTTCCCACTGTGGATCAAAAACTTGCTGTGGCAAAGAGCTTCTGTCCCCTGGCTATAGCAAAAATGTATACTTCTATGATCTGATATTATGAAGCAGTTTACAGAGTTCAATATATTGTCTTGTTGAGATATCCAACCTGGGTGAAAATGTTACCTTCCTCTAACAGATATTATAAGCTTAATAATAATATCCAACTCTGATTAGATTTGAGAACACTAGTGTGTCCTGGCATAAATGGATATCAATTGATCAGAATGTAGTAAGGACTACATAATTATTGATTATTCATTTTCAACTATTTATTTTAAGAAAAATAATCTAAAAAATGTTTTGAACATAAATACGTTAATTTAACTGGTATTTATAATAGTAATATAAGTGTAGAGAGCAAGCCAAAATAACAAAAGTGGAATGATTTATCTGTTGCACTAAGTTTGACATTTAGCATAGCTTATTACACAGAGTAAATGCTAAATTTAAAAGACACTAATTGAATAAAACATAATTAATCTATTGAATAAAGTTAATAGAAAAATAATTTGCGGCATGAAACATGTTTACAAAACATGCTAGGTTATTAACTTCAACAAAAATATGTGTATTAGCTATAATTGCAACTATGAAAATATTAAGTGCATGTGAATAAAAATATTTTATTTTTAGGGTGGAAGGATTATAGAAAAGCTTTTTTAAAAAATTTACTTTCTACATATCAAAGCCTTGTATTTAAAACTTGAAATAATGAGAAACTAAGAGAATATTTATCTTCATGTAAGTCATAAGTGTAAGAAATCTCTGAATTGTGATTTTAGTTATTTGAAAATAAGCTTTTATAGCTATTAAATATTTCTAAAGTTAAGATTATTTTTGTATAACTTTTGATTTGGTCTGTAAAGTAAAAAATGAATGACTACAGTTGACATGTATTTGATCCACATACATATTGGCACATTCTTCAAGGCTCTGTTTCTTCTTTAAAGTTCCTTGAAATAAAACTGTTACTGACAGTGATGAATTCCATGTTATTTTTCCGTTAAATCCAAAACTCAACTGATGCTAGTTTTGCCAAATTGCTGTCATTTCTTTATTGCTGAGGATTTTATTGTGAAATGAAAGTTTTCCAGGGCATTAATTGCTCCCTTGAAATGTTGCATTCTCATTTGTCTCTAGGTCTTCTTTTCATGGCATTTTTACCTCCTCATAATTGCTGAAATTAATGACTAATATATTCAGACTTGAATGCATTCCTGCAACCCATAATAGTGTTAATTAGTGCCTTGATTGGACAGGGTATAACAAAAAAATGTGCATATTGTTTTCTATAAATAATGACATGCATGGAATTAGAAAATTCATGACATTTACTCACTTCATAAAACATACAGTAACATGGTATGGAAGGCATTACCATATTTAGGTTAACAAGGATCAGAAGTCATTTTGAAGGTGGCTTAATGCCTTTCTCAGATATTTTCTGACAGTTCATTTGTTTGTAATTTTTACTGGCATCAGAAAGGCCTTTCATCCTTAGCAGTGAAGTGCTAGTAATATATACTAACAAATAAGACCAAGTCCAGTCTACTTGGCAGACACTTAGGCAAATTTGATTAGTCTTATGATGACCTGCTTGACCAGAAATGCCTAGAGTATCTCTAGTCCAACTCAAAAAGAAACTTACTAAATCAACCATTCATTAAAGAGAAATATGTTTTATTCTGTCATGATTATCCTTTATAACCTCCCTGGTTGGAGAAGTAAGCTTGTCCTGAGGTGTTACTTAGATTCTTCTAAGAAGTTTGCTTCTCTGGAGTCCTTTTGTCTTCTCTTTCTATGTTTTTGGATCCCGACATTTTCAGCTACTGAAAACTCAGAGTCTTCTTCTTAACTATATCTGTGGATTAGAAAAGTATACCCATTATTCATCACATACACACCACGATATTATGATAGATGTATTTTAATTTTCATCCATTATGCTTCTGGCTCTAGGCTCCTGTGAGCCTTGTTACTTCCTAAGTGACTAGAGAAATAAGAATAACTTTTGTTCAAGTATTTAGGCTTTGTCCTTGGTTCCTGAAGAAGATCTTGAACAATAAAAGTTAAAGGCAGCCTTTTGTTATTTACAACAAGCCCTTTCAAAGAAATTTATGTTAAAAAGGTCATTTTAGGAAAGCCTTGGAAACCACTGAATGTCCAGGAGAATCAGCCAAGTGCCCAGAAGGATTAAATTTTCAGGGGAGGGCAGAGGGGATAAAGGTCAAGTTGATCACTGAAGGCCAATGGTTAATCAACCATGCCTACATAATGAAGCCTCCATAAAAACCCAACAGGACAGGGTCCAGGACGCTTCTGAACACATGGAGACTGACAGGAAGCTGCACAAGAGCTCGTTCACATGCCAGGAAGGTGGCACTCCCCAGCTACACAGGGACAGACGTTCCTGCACTCAGAACCTTCCAGATCTCACTCTATGTATCTCTTCATCTAGCTCTTTATTTGTATCTTCCAAATATCCCTTGTAATACACTGGTAAATATAAATGCCTGAGTTCTGTGAACCGCTCTAGCAAATTAATCGAACCAGAGAAGGAGGTTGTGGGAATCCTGATTTATAACTGGTAAAGTAACATGGGGGCTTTAGATCGGCATCAGAAGTGGGGAAGGAGGGAAGTCTTGCAAACTGAGCCCTCTACCTGTGGGATCTGTTACTGTCTCCAGATACATGGTGTCAGAATTGAATTGGAGGATACTCAGCTGGTGTCTGCTACAGAAATTATTGCTCACTGGTTGATGGTGAGAAATTCCCACATATTTGTTCAGAGAACTCTTCTGTGTAGATGCTTATTATTGTTGTGGTGTGAGAGCGAAGAAAAAAAATCAGTTTGAGTTGTTTTTCTGTTCTCAGACATATATATTAGAGGATGGTGGAAAGATTTCTATGACCCTAGATAGATATTCTGAACCATTGTTTTGATCACTGACCCCTGTTAATGAAGATGTATTTAGTACAACGTATTTTTGATGTTAACCAATCCATTTATGCACACCTTCATTTGTTATGTTTATATAATCCTGCCTTTTCCAAACTGCATTCACTCTTCTCACTTTCAGTTATAATGGAACAATTCTATGGCGATGTTATGAAGCTTCCAATGAAGTGTTATGTTGTCCTCCATCCCGGTCAAACCCTCATGGGGCTCACTTACTGGGTTAGTATCTACTGTCAACTTTCCAATTATAAAATGATCAGGAAAACACATAAACTAGAGGACATCTTCTTCTACTCAACACTGCTGGAGAGCTAGATATAAACCACAAAAGAGTTCTGAAACAAGACACGTGGAAGAACATGAATATTTGTTCATTTGTCGTCTCTCAAAGAGTGTTGAATAGGGAGCAGCAGGCTTAGAGGCTGTGTCTTTCTCTAGCTTCCAATCCCCTTTGCTTCCAATCCCCTTTGCTGAAGAGTGAGTATAAGGAAAATTTCTGAAATGATGGATTGGATTCCTGAATCTCCTCGGGAGGTGAGAAGCTTGAAATGTCATCTGAAGAGCAGGCGCCAAAGCATTGGCCAGCAGGTGTGCCTGGAAACTGCTGCCCACCTGTCCCCTGCACCTGCAAGGTGGGGAGCACAACATAATCTGAAGCCACACTCAGACATCAGTGGTCACGATGTCAGACTGACTCAAATGATGCCAGGGAACCTCTCTAGTCCCTCATTTGTTTGTGGCTGTCACTGCAGTCTGGTCACCTAGTAAAGACCACAGCAGTCAAATATGCAACCTGTGCTCCTGCTCCGGGTCTCATTTTGTGACAGTCACTTTATTCCCCACAAGACCTGGAAACACCACAATGTGGAAGCATCTCTAAAAGAGGTAAAAGAGGAAACCCTTGAGAAGGGGAAGAAATCAGTGAGAAGTAGGTTGTGAATTGGACAGTGATTGAGATAATACTTGAATTTAAATTAAGAATTACAGAATTAGACAAAGTGTACCAGATTAGACTAAATTAAGTTTTCCACTATTAGCAAAATCGATGCTCTGGAGCTAGCATAATCTTGCTTTTATAAATTTTTAAAATTCCTAGATTTGTGGAATGCAGCACTAGTGAAACTTCGTATTCTTTAGATATGTGAATATTCACACAATCCTGATGAAGTGGGCAGATAAATTATCATTATTATCATTTAGAAATGACTAATTTGAGCTTCAAAGGAACTGAGTTTGCCTTGAAAACCATAGTCTACTCATTTCAAGACCAGTGTTTGTCCTATTCCGCCGATAAGCTTTCTAAATGTTCACCAAGTACACTATGCTTAATTA
>NW_012107341.1:2330185-2357194 GCF_000951045.1 Mandrillus leucophaeus | reverse complement strand
AGAACATGAATATTTGTTCATTTGTCGTCTCTCAAAGAGTGTTGAATAGGGAGCAGCAGGCTTAGAGGCTGTGTCTTTCTCTAGCTTCCAATCCCCTTTGCTTCCAATCCCCTTTGCTGAAGAGTGAGTATAAGGAAAATTTCTGAAATGATGGATTGGATTCCTGAATCTCCTCTGGAGGTGAGAAGCTTGAAATGTCATCTGAAGAGCAGGCGCCAAAGCATTGGCCAGCAGGTGTGCCTGGAAACTGCTGCCCACCTGTCCCCTGCACCTGCAAGGTGGGGAGCACAACATAATCTGAAGCCACACTCAGACATCAGTGGTCACGATGTCAGACTGACTCAAATGATGCCAGGGAACCTCTCTAGTCCCTCATTTGTTTGTGGCTGTCACTGCAGTCTGGTCACCTAGTAAAGACCACAGCAGTCAAATATGCAACCTGTGCTCCTGCTCTGGGTCTCATTTTGTGACAGTCATTTTGTTCCCCACAAGACCTGGAAACACCACAATGTGGAAGCATCTCTAAAAGAGGTAAAAGAGGAAACCCTTGAGAAGGGGAAGAAATCAGTGAGAAGTAGGTTGTGAATTGGACAGTGATTGAGATAATACTTGAATTTAAATTAAGAATTACAGAATTAGACTAAGTGTACCAGATTAGACTAAATTAAGTTTTCCACTATTAGCAAAATCGATGCTCTGGAGCTAGCATAATCTTGCTTTTATAAATTTTTAAAATTCCTAGATTTGTGGAATGCAGCACTAGTGAAACTTCGTATTCTTTAGATATGTGAATATTCACACAATCCTGATGAAGTGGGCAGATAAATTATCATTATTATCATTTAGAAATGACTAATTTGAGCTTCAAAGGAACTGAGTTTGCCTTGAAAACCATAGTCTACTCATTTCAAGACCAGTGTTTGTCCTATTCCGCCGATAAGCTTTCTAAATGTTCACCAAGTACACTATGCTTAATTATGCAGAGAATACATTTGTCACACTTCTTTAGGATTGGGTAAACTTTTCATAACATTACTATTTAATTGCATTTATAATAAACTTTGCAAATCAAATTTTGGTTATGTAGTATCCCAGTCAGAGGCCTTACTCTCAAAAAGAATATAGGTTGATAAGGTAAAGGAGATGTTGGTGTCTTAAGTAACTAAAAGATTTGAAGAAAATTCAGAGGGGTAATACATTTATAAGGATTTTCTGAGAAGGCATTAAACCCTTTTCAATGCAACAGGACACAGAGTTACCACACTGACTTACCCAGCCCCATCCTTTCTCTCAGGAGGAAGCAGGAGGGCATGAGCATGAGTGACTGCCAAGAGCAAGACCCTGGTCCAGAGCTGCAGGATTGAGGCAGGGGCAAGGTGTCCTGGGCAAGGCAGGACACTTACAGAAAAATACAAACCCGACTAAGGTTTTGCCTTTAGTGAAATGTTTAACACAGCTTCTAATGACTTTATTTAGGCTATCATGTTGACAATATCCCTTTATTTTTTTGGTTCAAGATAATTTGGAAAAATAGTAAGAGTAACAAAATATTTTTTAAGTTTTTACTTAAAATGGATGAGATTGAAACATTAAAAAATAAATCTTCCAAAACACACTCACATGAAAAATCACCTTTGCTTTAGTATGTTATTTCCTCACTTTATATGGTAAAGAAAAATGCACTGGAAACTCTAGAAAGCATCTATAGCATTAGCTTATTATACCTCACAATTACAAATATTTACTGAATTCTCACTGTGTACAATTCATGTGGTTAGAAGTTTGTGTATTTGCAAAAAATTAACATAACATGTGTTTTGTTCTCAAAGGATTTGTAAAACAGTGGAGGTGATAGCTAATTCAGCAAGGATATCAAACTAAAAACAGGTAGAAAAAAGATGGCTAAAGTGTTTAATACTGAATGTGATAATGTAGGCCTGCTTTATTGAAGCAGTATCATTTAGGTCATTTTGGTATGTATGTCAATCATCCATGTTTTGTCTTTCAGCTCTAAATCCTTCTTTGCCCTGCTCTGGGACACTTGGAACTGGACCCTGTAAACAAGTCTCCTTTGACAGCTGGCACAATGCTAAACATTGTCAGTAGAGGGTGCTGGAGAGACACTGTCCCAGGAAGATGCTGTCTTCTGGGTTCTGGTGTGCTTCCCCCAACCTGCTCCTGTGGTGCTTGGCTGATAGCTCCCTGCATTGCACCCAGTGGCAACTGTCCTCACCCAGGTAGAGGCTTCATAGCAAGTTTCACTTTTCAGTGGCACAAAAGTGGATGGCTTCCCAGAGTCTTGCTGGCCACCCAGTGCCTGGTTTTCTGCTTGCCATTTTAGCCAGAGCTACTTCTGTGAAACCCTCTACCATCCAGCTGATCGTAGCCACACTCTCTTCAACCTGACCTGCATGACACCCTGAGAGGGTGGGAACTCTTATCCAAGTTTGTTCCTCCTTTGGAGTTCACTCAAAATCCCTGCCAATTCATTTCCCTTGGTGTGAGGAATTCTGATTTATGTCTATTCACAGCCATCATTACTTTTCTGATATCTATCCTATTCATTTTATTCTGAAAACCTCAAACAATCCCAGAATGTTTTACAACTAAGAAGCAATCAGCTCAACATCGCTGTTGAGACAGAGGGGTGCCAATTCAAGCCATCCCTCCCAGGATCAGATGGCTTGTCCTAATGACCCATTGACACTATTGGGGTGTTGACTACACATTTTCTCCTGTGTATATGTATTTATTTCTAACTGCACTACTGTATGTAGTACTATAAACTGTGCAAAGATGCTTTCAGGGAAAAGGGAACACGGAGGAGGATGCAGCAGGAATATTGGAGCCAGTTAACCTGCATTTGAGCTCTGGGCCCGAGCTTTACTGATTATGTTTTTGATCAACTTAATTTTTCTAAAGATTAGTTTTATGAAATATGTAACCACACTACCTTATTCGCCGTATCTCTGTCTTTCCAAGCTCCCCTAAATGACTTAATTTTATCTCTCCTTTAAAACTATAGGTTGGTACAAAAGTAATTGCCATTTTTGCCGTTACTTTCAACAGCAAAAACTGTGACTACTTTTACACCAACCTAATAATTATAATCAAAGCTCTAAGCTAATTTTGATCAGGCAGAAATGGATGAGTTAATTCTACCTATTGATGATTTACAGCATTCTTTACATATGTTTCATTGTGTACTTACTTAGGAGAATCCTAAGTACCCATTTACCCTCCTTTAACTCTCAGGAGGGTTTTAAAAGAACATTTATTTATTATAAACATTTTTAAACCCATATAAAATTAGAGACAAGGGTATAATTGAAGCCCTGTTAAGTCATAGCCTACAACTTAGAGTTGTTAAAATTTAGGGTATTGATTTTATCCTTTTGGGTTTGTTGTTATTGCTAAAAATTTTTAAGGTAGACTACATGTATTATAATATTTCACTCATAAATAATTCAACATTCATCTACAAAAATGAGGACATTTTCTAACACAACCATAGTGCCATTATCACAACTGACAAAACTGAAATTAATCTTTAATAATGTCTAATACCCAGCCAGTTTTCAAATTTCACATCAAAATGAATATCTTTATTCGAAATAAGAAGGTATATAAGCCTGCTCCAGTGCATTTTTCTGTTAAATTTGTTTTTTAAACAGGAATCTATCCCTTCCATGCATTTATATGTACTTTCTCATGATGTAAACTTGAAGAAGGCAGTTTTAGTCCATTTTTCTCATAGTGACATTTATCATGTTCCTCTATCCTTTTAATTTTAGATACAGTGTAAATGAGCTCTAAATGCTTTTTAAGATAAATTTGATGTTTTGTTTTTGCAAGAATATGGTTTAGAGAGTGTTGGGAATGTCAGTTAGCCACGATCTTTTTATTACAGCAAACATCAATTAATTTCTTGAAGATTGGCCTTTGAAGGAAGTTCAATGAAACAGTATATGATTTCTAAATTAAAATAAAGATAGAAGTCAGTTATCTCAATCATACTCTTAAAAGAGGCATGTGATTTTTCCCATTAAAACAAAGCTTTCACTTTAAATGGGGTACCATATGTTTAAGTAAAGCAAAAATATAATGTTAAGTAAATGTAATTTTACACATGAACAGTAGCTGTCTTGTGTTGATTTAGAAAATAAATTCCTTAGCTCCTTGGTTCTTAGGTTCTAAAAGTTCACATAGTTTCTTCAGAAATCATAGTTCTTGACACCATTTTGAATTAACATATTGGGAAATAGAATAAGAAATGTAAAAACCACGAGTGGAACACCCTGTTAAATGGAATTATGAAAGTTATGACTAAATGATCCTAAAATGTAATAGAAATCTAAAAATGTACCTTGAAAATGTAGAAATAAATATTTCTTGGTAAATTTCTTGTGAATACATGTAAAGTTTTAAAAGTATAACTGTGTATCTACCAGATATACAATTCTGTGCCAAAGATGTGATTGCCATGAGTAGAAATAGAAATTTACATAGAGCAAAACCATGAGCAATTCAATTTCTTCTTTTCTCTAAGAAAACAATGCTTGCAATACACTCAATCAAATCTAATCTTATGGTGACAGAAACATATGCTTTGCTTTAACTTTACAGCTCATGTAAAACCAAAATCCTAACACATATTTCTAAATGCTTAAATGATTTTCAAATTATTTAGCCATCTTATAGCATTCACAATTATAGTAATGAAAGTATATATGTTTTACATTCCTATTTCTTGCAGGTAACTTGATAGCTCATTTATTTTGTCTTCAATTACATTGCCAAAATTTTTATAATTTTAATGCCCATAACAAGATTTCCTGCTACGATATTCAACAAATAAATAATAACACCCAATATCAGGTTAACTAATGGACAGGTTGATTTCCACATCCTAATTGGTGCACACACATCTCTCAGAGAAATCTCTATCAGACTTTATTTGTGTCATTCTTTTGGTCAAAAATGTCTTATTCTTTCAAATATCTTAGTAGACATCACAGTCAAACTATAAATAATTATTTCCAAGAATTTCTATTATCTAAACTACACTTGCTTTTTTGGTCTCAAAACTCCCTTTTATCTCTTTTGTATACTTCATACTCTAGAATTTCAATTAATCCTGATTATGTTCTGCACCACGTGTGTAATTTAATGACCTTTTGAAACTGGACTGTTTTTCCCATAGCATCATTTGTAAAACTCCTACTCATTTTCAGAGTTTTTGTTTTATTTTGTTTTTTAATGTCAGGATCTTGATTTTTCTGAACTATGGATGTTTGGATTTGTACTTCTCTCATTGGAACACCTCACTGTGACCTGCTCTAGAGGGTAGAATGGTGGCCTCAAGCACACATCCACGTCTCAATCACCAGAATCTGCACATCTTACCTCACATGGCAGATGGTGTGATTAAATAAAGGAGTTCGAGAGAGGAAGAGATTATTCTGGATAATTATCTTGCTTATTATCCTGGATTATCCTGTGTTAGGTTGGCCCTAAATGCAATTCCATATATTCTTCTAAGAGGAAGACAGAATTAGATTCAGCTTTCTACCCAAGAGAAGGCAATATGAAGATGTGAAGATAGAGTAGACAGAGAGATGCGACCACAACCCAGGAATGCTGATGGCCACCAGAAGCAGGAAGAGGCACGGAAGATGTTTTCCTCCAACCTCTTGAGGGAGCACAGACCTGCCCACATGTTCATTTCAGAATTTCATCATCAAAACTGCGGAAGAATAGGTTTCGTTATTTTAAGCCTCCAAGCTAGGGGAAATTTGTTGCTTTTGTTTTATTTGCTGTGTTTGAGTGTTGATTTGCCAATTTCGTTGTAAGTTACTTCAAAGGTTGTGAGTGGACCTTATTTACATTTTCTCAATCATTTAGATTAGCATCCAACACACAAAATTAACACTATCCTGAGTGCCAGATACAATGTTGAACAATGTAAAAAGCCCCCTGCCTCTATTCACTTTTAATGGGAGATACAGGCAAGTATATTGGTTTGTATGGTACCGGGTGTTTATCTTACTGGAGATACTGTGCTATGAAGCAAATTGCAGTGATCTTGACCCAAATTTGGAACATTTGAGAAAGATATTTTTGCAGAATGCGATCTATGCTGAACCTGGAAGTTGAATATAGTTTAAGCGGGTATGGTGATGGGGATGAAAGTTTGGGGAAAAAAAATTTTAAAACATAGCAGGATCAATAGTCTGAAGGAAAGGCAAACCATGGGCCATTTAGGCTATGTAAGATGATTTCAGTTGTTTGAAGTTGTACAGATTGGATGTGAGGGTGTAGGATGCAGTGGGGCCTCGTGGAGAAATTACGTATGATACTCAAAAAGTAAGAAAGAAACAGATCACAGACATTTTCAAGTGGCATAGTAATTAGTTTTGATGGAATTCCAAGTACAGATATTTCTGTGTTTTACACAAAGCACTGAATCTTCTGGACAGGAAACAGCATAAGTGGAAGAAAGAGTAAAGAAAGGGACGCTGGCTATGAGGTAGCTGGGACAACCTAAACCAGAAAAAAAATGACATCCTTAATCAGATTATTGTCCATGTATATGGTGAATCATGAAAAGTTATAGAAATATTCATCAACAGCAACTACAGAACTCAAACCAAATTAGGAGGACACAGAAATTAAAATATAATAGTCGTGTTCACAGCTCTCTTGAGGTAAACAGCTGTAAAACTCTACAAACTACATGACATAAATGCTTATCTTATTGGATAGTCAGCAAAATTGTGATCCAAAAGGGAAGGGAAACAAGGGAGGTAAGCCACTGAATATATCTAACATTGGCTCTTTGTGCATCACAGCGGCAGGTTGGGGGTGGGGCATAGCATGCTGGTCCTATAGAACTGAGGAGGGAGAGAAGAGAGTTCAGAACTAATGTATTACTGCAGGTTGGAATCTGGGGGCACATTCAGAGAGAAGGGAGCTAAGTGGAGAAAACCTCCAGAAATTTGCATGGGGCTGTTTTTGAGCATTTGGTAAAATACTAAATTGTGCATTTGTAGGATGGAAGACTATTTGGCTAGCCAAAGAACAACTGTTAGTGAAAAAAAATATATTCTGAGGAGTTATGATACAAGAAATACCTGGAGTTCCCAAAGGACTGTGAGTTGCTGAACTCCAACCAGCCAGAGTGATTAAGCACCAAATCATAAGAAAGATACTCCAGTAATAAAACATCTATGGATAGCGCTAATGCAGCTCAAAAGTAGGGACTACTCAGCTCATCTTGCAAAAGGTTACAAGCAATATTCAAAAGGAACAAGCTCACATGAAAATCTGCAACTACCTGCCTGAAGAAACAAAACAAAATCTAGACGGTCTGTGAGATAACATCTATAATGCTTAGTATAAAATTAAAATATGAATAAATATGAAGATGCAGGAAAAATTAACTCACAATCAGAAAAACAAATTTGTCAGTAGAAATATATCAAAAATGTAGAAATAAAATATTAACTTAAAGTAGCTATTAAAATATATTGAGGTTCTTAAAGGAAATATCAACTTTGTAAGAAAAAAATGGGGATCTTAATAGTAAACTTGAAACTGTACCAAGAACCAAATGAAAATTGTAGAATGAAGAATAAAATATTTTAGATGAAGCACTCACTCTTCGAGGTTAATAGCATACGTTATCAGTGAAATTGAGGAAAAATCATTTGAATATATTTAAATTAAAATACAGAAAAAATCTTAAAAATTAAATAGAGTCTGAGTAACCTGTGGGACAGTGCCAAGGCTCCTAACATATGAGAGAAGAGAAGAGAGAAATTAAGTAGAATACATGTTAACTAATATTGGTCACAATTTTTTAAAACTTGATGAAAAATATTAATCCTAGTATCTAAAATGCTAGTGAATCCCAGGCAGAATAAATGCAGAGCAGCAAACCAATGCATGTCCATAATCAAATGGCTGAAAACCAAAATAATGAAAAAATTTCAAAGAAGTTGAAGGGGAAAACAAGACATAATGCATTAGATACTGTACTGGGGGATGGGAAGGGTAGAATGTCAGTGAACTTAACATCAGAAGCAAAGGAACATGGAAGACTATGAAACAACATATTTAAGGTGCAAAGGGAAAAAGAAATCTAGAAAACAAAAACACCGGCAACCTAAAATCTATTTGGGAGACTTCAACATTCCACTGACAGTATTAGACAAATCAGCAAGGCAGAAAACTAACAAAGATATTCAGGATTTGAACTCAACATTGGACCAAATGGATCTGATAGACCTCTACAGAACTCTCCACCCCAAAACAACAGAATATACATTCTTCTCAATGCCACATGGCACATATCCTAATATTGACCTCATAATTGGACATAAAACAATCCTCAGCAACAACAAAAGATCCAAAATCATATCAAACACACTTTTAGACCACAATGCCAATACAAGTAGAAGACAAGACCAAGAACATTGCTCAAAACCATGCAATTGCATGGAAATTAAACAACATGCTCTTGAATGATGTTTGAGTAAATAATGAAATTACAGAAATCAAGAAGATCTTTGAAACTAATGAAAACAATGATGCAACATAGTGGAACCTCTGGGACACAGTTAAGGCAGTGTTGAGAGGGAAATTCATAGCACTAAATGCCTACGTCAAAAAGTTAGAAAGATCTTAAATTAGCAACTCGACATCACAACTGAAAGAATTAAAGTAGCAAAAATAAATCAACCCAAAGCTAGCAGAAGACAAGAAATAACTGAAATCAGAGCTGAACAAATAGGAAAAGAGGAAGCCAAGCTATTTCTGTTTGTAGGTGACATTATTTTATATCTGGAAAACTTCGTAGTCTCTACCCAAAAACTCCTTCAGCTGATAAACAAATTCAGCAAAGTTTCAGAATACAAAATCAATGTGCATATTTCATTAGCATTTCATTAGCATTTCTATACAACAAGAACAGCCAAGCCAAGAGCCAAATCAGGAAGGCAGTCCTGTTTACAACTGCCACAAAAGGAATAAAATACATAGGAATATAGCTAACCAGGGAGATGAAAGATCTCTACAATGAGAATTACAAAACACTGCTTAAATAAATTAGAGAAGCCAGAAACAAATGGTAAAACATCCCATGCTCATGGATAGGAAGACTCAATATTGTAAAAATGACCATGCTGCCCAAAGCAATTTACAGATTCAATGCTATTCCTATCAAACGAACAATGACAATTTTCACAGACCTAGGAAAAACTATTTTAACATATATATGGAATCACAAAACAGTCCAAATAGCCAAGGCAATTCTAAGCAAAAAAACCAAAACAAAACAAAACAAAAAAACAAAGCTGAAGGCATCACGTTACCTGACATCCAACAATACTACAGGGCTACAGTAACCAAAACAGCATGATGCTGGTTAAAAAATATATAGGCATATAGACCAATGGAACAGAACAGAGAGCACAGAAGTAAGGCTAGACACCTGCAATCACCAGACACTTAACAAAGCTGACAAAGCAAGCAATGGGGAAAAGACTCCCTATTCAATAAATGGTGTTGGATAGCTGGTGACCCATGTGCAAAAGGTGGAAGCTGCATCCCCTTCTTACACCACATACAAAAATCAACCCAAGACGGATTAAAAACTTAAGTGTAAAACCCACAACTATGAAAATCCTGGAAGACAACCAAGGTAACACCATTCTTCATGTAGGTACAAGGAAAGATTTCATGACAAAGACACCAAAAATCTCGTTACTCAGTATATACCCAGAAGAATATAACTCATTTACTGCAAAGACACATGCAGGCAAATGTTAACTACAGCAGTATTCACAATAGCGAAGACAGGAATCAACCTAAATGCCCATCAATGACCAATTGGATAAAGAAAATTTGACACATATACACTATGGAATACTATGTAGCCATAAAAAGAATGAGATCATGTCTTTTGCAGGAACATGGATGGAGCTGGAGGCTATTATCCTCAGCAAACTAACACAGGGACAGAAAAACAAATACCACATGTTCTCACTTTTAAGGCAGAGCCAAATGATGATAACTTTTGAACACAAAGAACGAAACAACAGGCATTTGGTGTCTTGAGAATTGAGAGTGGAAGGAGGAAGAGGAGCAGAAACAGTAACTATTGGGTACTGGGCTTAATTCCTGGGTGATGAAATAATCTGCAAAACAAACCCCATGACATGAGTTTACCTATGTAACAAACCTTCGCATGTACACTTGAACCTAAGGTAAAAGTTAAAAACTAAACACATCTTTCAAAAATCAAAGTAAAATTTGAAGAAAAACAGAATTTGTCAGCAGAATCATACTATAGGAAAGACTAGTTTTTGGCAGGCTAAAATCTTGGCTCTGTAGAAAGCAATGAGGAACATCAAAACAATAAATATGTTTAAAAATGAAAGAGTACCACTTTGTTTTTAACAATATATAAATGCTAACTGATGACCTAAAGCATCAATTGGCATTTGAATATATTAAGTTAAAACAGTATGGTGGTTCCTCAAAGAGCTAAAAGCAGAACTATCCCTTGACCCAGCACTCCTATTACTGGGTATATACCCAGAGGAATATAAATCATTCAATGTCATTCTATGGTAATGCTGTAAAGATAGAAGCTTGTGTTTCAGGATAGTTGAGGGCATATATGTGTGTGTGTGTGTGTGTGTGCGCGCGCGCACGCACGTGTTTCAGGATAGTTAAGAGCTTATATATATGGGGGGAGGGTAGTTCTGCTTTTAGCTCTTTGAGGAATCACCATAATATATCAATAACATCATGTATTTTGTGCTTTATAACATATTTAGAAGTAAAATGTAAAATAACAATAGCTGAGAGCACAACAGTGAAAACAATGAGAAAACACAATCAAAATTGACACAATTAGAAAACCTGACTATGCCTACATCTATTATAGAAATTAAATTTGTAATTTAAAAATTCCCACAAAGAAAAATGTGAGATCAGACAACTCCAAAAATAAATTCCATGAAATAATTAAAGATGAATTAACACCAATTTTAACTAAACCTTTTCATAAAATAGCAAGACATGGGTTTATGTATAAAAAATAGCAAAGAATAGTTTGAAATGAAATAAAAAAGGTTATCACAACAGCATTAAATCTATAAAATACATAGGAATCAATCTAATGAAATATATGTAAAACCTAGCCCTTGAAAAGTATTAAAAAATGCTGGAATACATAATTAATGATCTAAAAATAGAAAAATAAATACATTATGATCATGGATTAGCAGACACAAAGTTGTTAATATGTCAATATTCCCAAATTGGTGTATACATTCAGTGCAGTCCCATGCAAAATCCTTGTAGCTTGGTTGTGACAAATGGCATTCTGATTTTACCATGAATATGGAAATGTAAATGACCTAGAAGAACACAGGCAATCTTTAGAAGGAATAACAGAATTGGAGAATTTACACTACATGATTTCAAGAATTACTACAAAGATACAGCACTCAAGATAGCCAAACAGATGAACGGAACAGAATAGGGTCCAGAGATATACCCATACTTGTATAGTAAATTGGTTTTTAACTATAGTGCCACAGCAATTCCACCAGCAAAGATATCTATTCAGCAAGCCAAGTAAAAGCCATATATATGTCCAAATAAAAACTGGAGGTAACTTTTTATGTAGCTTTTTATAATCTTGGCAGGGTAAAAACTGGATATCTATATGGGATTGAAATAGACAAAATGAACTGCATTAATAACATTTATTCATCAATGAGCTAAATGAATATAAATAGGCAACTCATAAACTGGAGGAAAATATTCTCAATCACACATTTTATAAAATACTTATATCCAAAATATGTCAAGAAATTCTACAACTCGTTAGGGAAAAAAATTAAACAACTTAGTTAATAAATGGGCACATGTACTTCAGCACAGCTCTCTCAGGCAGCATTTAGAGTACCGTAATTCTATAGTAGTTCTGCAAAGATGGAAGCTTGTGTTTTAGGGTAGTCAAAGGCGTGCGCACGTGTATGTGTGTGTGTGCGTGTGTGTATTGTAAACCAAAAAGTATCTGAAACAGGTCTCAATCGATTTAGAAAGTTTATTTTGCCAAGGTTAAGGACTCACTCGTGATACATCTCAAGACCTCCTGACACGTGCCCAAGGTGGTGGGGGTACAGCTTGGTTTTACACATTTTAGGGAGCCATGAGGTGGGGGAATCAATATATGTAAGATGTACATTGGTTCAGTACAGAAAGACAAGACAACTTGAAGTGGGGAGTGGGCTTCCAGGTCATAGGTAGATAAGAGACAAATGATTACATTCTTTTGAGTTTCTGATTAGCCATTCTCTGAATGCACACTGTACAGGAATAGTCACTTATGCCTTAGTCTGGCTTAGTGCAAAGCAAGCGATCACATATGCATTTGTCTCATGTGAGCAGAGGGATGACTTTGAGTTCTGCCTGTCCTTTGTCCACAAGAAATTTGTGGGAGGCAGGTTTGCTCAACGTAGTTCCCAGCCTGACATTTTCCTTCGGCTTAGTGATTCGGGGGTCCCGAGGTTTATTTTGCCTCATGATATTCGTATATTTTAATCAAAAGGGATCATAGAGGTGACAGAGTAGAGACCCTGTACTGAAAGAAGCTGCACATTCATTCAGCCCCATATTCACCCTGGCAGTTAGGACAAGTCAGAATTTGCTGTGACAGGTAGATGACTGAGGAGGCAGTGCCCAGCTTCTGAGCCAAGAGTCTGCATGCGCTCTGGTCAGGGCATCTGGAGGCTTAGGGACGATAGAAGGACTGGAGGAGGCCTAGTTCAAGAGGAAGAGTGTGAAGTGTGTGTGTACTTTGTGAGTGAAGGAACATGGTTATGGCTGTCTCCTCATATCTACTTCTTTCCTCCTCCTAGAGGCCACCTGACAGCCTCCATGTGTGTTCCTTGCATTATCATGTTGCTGTTGTTCTGTGCCTTTTCCGTTCTTAGAACGGCCTCACTATATATTCTGAGGTTTCAATCCCGTCTGTCTCTTAAAGTTCGTTTGTAATGATATCTCTTCCATAAATGCTTCAGGCTGGGGCTATTCTATCTTGGTATTTAATCTTTTCAGCATTTTAACTGCAGACTAAAAGGTTTGCTAATCTTTTAAGTGCTGTTCACCTTTACTAGCATATAAGCAGATGTCTTACATACAACATCCTTCAAGAATTGATCTAAACACACTGCCTAGCAAAAAACAAAACAAAACAAAAAAAGTACTCAAAGCACATTATTGCAGATTCAGTGGAATTATGACAAAAAATGTACTTGTTTGACATCAACAGTTTGCTTACTTTTTATATTCCTGTTAGTCTATTAGGGCGTGGGAAACAATGTAAAATTCCTGACCTCTTCCTTTAGACAAATCAGGATCTAGTGGAATAGGGAAACATAGAAATGAACAAATGTTTAATAGAACAAAATACCGTGATATAACTGGGTCTTTGGGTCAACAGAAGGTTCCACAGACAGATAAAGGTAGAAAGCCCACTTTAGGAAATGAATAAATATTTACAAAGTCACAGAAGCAAAAAGTTACAAGTGCAAGAAAAAAGTGCCTAACTTTTATTTGTCAGATTTAAGTGTCATGATGGCCTTAGACTGAACTGGAAACAAAGGTTTAGACCAGACTTTTAAAAATCATTAAATATTAATATTAAAAATAAGAAGTTGTTGAAGATCCAGAGGAAAATAAAAGTGAGATGATTAGGTCTGTGTTGTAGAAGCATCTCCAAGAAGCAGTGGATTAGGAGTGGGGAGCAGGAGGAGGAAAACAAGTTAGAAATCAAGGAGCACAGCGCAACTGATGGCTGCTTCCATGCCGGCTTCCCAGTGGGATGTATAGAGTAGAAAAAGGAGTCAGTTAAAAGCTTTGTAAAAAAAATTTCTAGGCTTAAGATCGAGCTCTTGAATTTTCTTTAGGATAGAAGCCATAAAATTACATTGACATTTGGAAATTCTTTACAGCTTTCCTTGTTTCTTTATGAAAAATCCATTACTGCCTATCATTTTCTGAATTTATGAGCATTTCATCTGTGGTATTCATATTTACTATTCCAATTTCACTTGTTTATTATGTTACAGAATATGTTTGGCTACTTTAGAAGTTTAGGAAGCTAACCCATCACAACGGGTTGGCAAAACGCAAATTCAAAGGTTATTTTCTAAAGGAGAAATGGACAACTAAATAGGGAAATTTTATTGACAAGAATACCTTTTGAAGAAAACATAATAAATAAAGAAATATTTTGATACGCTGTTTATAATGAGGTCTGAGGCTCCAAAGTGCATGTGCAGATAAGAAACGGTTCTGAAGGTGTCTTTGGAAGACCTTCTAAGGAATTAGATCCCCTTCATTGGGTGGCTACCACTATAATTTAGGGCCAGAATCAGGCTTCCTGTTAATTATGCTGCAAAATAGAGGCTCTCAAAGGTAATAGCTGCAATCGTAGGAGAAGGAGAAAAGAGATGCTGGGAAGCTGTTTAAGCAAAAATAAGAAAAATGTATGAAACTGTAGAATATGGATTTTAATGTTGAGCTGTGGGTGACGAACATCTTGTTCTCTGACTCTTGAAATGATTAAAAAAGACTGTTGTGTTCAATTCTGGGTTTATATGAATGGACTCTTCAAGAGGAATTTGAAGAAGTGACAAATGTTATCTTCACAGTAGTGAGAAAAGAAGAGTGGCAACTAAAATCATTTTAAATTACATGCTACTTAGGTGATAAAATGATTTGTGCCTAATAATTACAGCTTTTTGCTTAAAGGATTTAAGTGTATGTATATAAATTAATAATAGATATTATATATTTATACATATTACATACTAATATTTATTATATAGTTAAGAGTTTATAAAATTAATAATAAATAAATAAATATATATATATAAACACACACACACTCTCTTAAATCCTTTAGGGAAAATGCTGTAATCATATAGGCATATATATCATTTTATCACCTAAGTAGCATGTAATTTAAAATGATTTTAAATGATATTTTACAATATATAGAATAAATTATATATATTTATTTCTATAGAAAAATATACTGAAAGCTCAAACCAACTAAGAACAACAGCTGGTTGGGACGATAAGTTTTGGATCCACAGCCCAGAGGCAGGTTCCAGCATACTCAGATATCAGGCATGGGGTTCACAGATGCCACACTAGAGGGGCTACATGCAGAGTCATAGCATGAAGGCAGCCTTTGCTATCAGAGACATCAAGACTCACATCTCAGCTCTGACTTTTCCTGCATAAACTTGGTTGCTACTTGATCTCTTTGAGCATTAGTTTCTTTATTTTCAGAGAGAAGGATAAAGACAGTTTATAGGACTTATGTATGCATACTTTCTGCAAATATAAGATTAATGGTGATGATGCATGTGGCTCAGCTTTAGTAGCAACTCAATAAACATGCTCTTCTGTCTTCTTAAATAAGCCACCAGCATTTGAGAGGTTCAGATCCTTAAGTGTTCAAGGCTGAAATGATTGGAAATCACTCTGGATATCACGATAATAAAAAGAATGTTGGCTTTTTTCCCCTTATACTCTTTGCAAAATAACTTACTCTTTTTTAGCTCACTTATTTTTCACATAACTTTTTGAGGTCAGGGTTATTTATGTTCTTGATTTTCTCTAGGAGAAAAGTAAGGTATAATTTTCTTGGTACGTTGTGACCACTAATAAGAACTGGTACAATTAAGATTCAAACTCCAAATTATGTCTTGGAATTCACAATAAAATACAATTAGTTAATTTCCCCAGAAAACAAATTTGTCACTAGTGTCAATTGCTTAATCTTAGCCAAAGCAATGGAATATAAATGCTTTACTAAAGCCTATAACTTTTGTTTTCCTCTCTTTTGCCTATTTTTTTTTATTATTCATCAAGAAATGCCACTCCCCCACAGTAAATGCCAAAGCATTCCAGATAAAATTTACTTCTTTTTGTCAGATATGGAAGATATTTGAAATAAATATTCAATAGAACAATAGTTCTTGGATTTAAAACTATCCCCTATTTTTCACCCTATAAATGAATACCAAAGGTCTATCCATGGAAAGTGGAGTATTAATTTCAATTTCATGTATATTGCATCATACTGCAAGTATTATTTATAATTGGACTTTTATTTGTGTTACTAGAGGTGTAATTCATTCAAGTAGTAAATCATTGGCAAAGACTTGGTAGTTAACTAGATAGGTTGCCCTAATCATTAAGCATTTTTATTTGTTAATAAATCAACTCTACTGACTTCTTTAGGGCTCTATTCCCTTTTTTATTCATCTTAACATTCCTGATTTGTTCATTAAGGTAAATAGTAGAACTCTGCCAGCCAGGTGGCCCAAGCCATATACATACTTCTGAAAATAAATCTCAATTTTAATTTTATTTATATGGCTTCGATCTGGTACAAAACAGAGTGTACTAGGATTATGCATTTCCTGCCAGGACCTAGATCACCCAGCCCGCAATATATGAGTTACTTGGTAAAACTAACTGTGAGGGAGGCAGTTGTTGACTGTAATGGAAGAGACCCTGGACCCAAAGTGAGGGAGAGAGCACAGTCCTGTTCAGGTTAACAGAGCTCACACTTGCTCTGCTTTTGACTCACAATCTGCCTGATCTTTTTTGCAAGTCACTTAACCCTCTGCTCTTTTGTTTCCTCAGCAGTAAAATCTACTGTAAAATCTTTCCTCAGAAGTAAAAATCTACTAATGCCGTGGTAAAGACTGCATAAAGTTTATATGCAAATCAGTAAAATACAGTAGGGATGCAATGTGGAGTAGCTTTAATATTATCATTGGAAAAAACACTTGAGAGCCAAAACACTTTCCCTGGCACTTTTTAGCTGTGAAATATTAAGTTGGCATCAGGCCTCCAAACTTCTCACCTACAGGTATCCTCCAGCAGCCATTTTAAGTACACATTATAGTTTGACTACACATGCCTCCACCTTCTTGCTTCTCATTTTTCTCTTGTTTGGCAACATTGATCTTTGTCTGTGCTGTGCTCTGCTCCCTCCTCACTCTCACCAGCACAGACACTTGAGAAGCACGGCCATTACCTAGGCCTATAGGGCTCACTTCCTAAAGTCTTCCCTGATGCCCTTAGAATTAATATATCTCTTTCTTTGGAACTTGCAATGCACAATAGTTACACATTGCTTTTTGTATTTGTATCTGGTTCCCTATTACAATTATCTATATATGTTTTCTGTGTTTTCTTTTTGCACCTGTTAATCTGTGATGACCTTAAGCATAAGGGTTGACTTCATTTCAGTTTGAATAATAATAGACATTCCTCCAATACTGGGCTTTTTTCTACTTCATGACCACATGCAGGCAAATAAAAAGCCAGAGAGCACATTTTCCTGTGTTAGAAAGCAATTGACAAGGATTAGGATTTTAAATAATAGCTATAGTCATCTCATGGATGGCAGAGGGGCCTGGGGGGAGAGAAATGCACAGGGCAAACTCTGTCAGTGTTTATGGACACGGAGGGATTATATAACATGATGAAATGAGAAGAGGCAGAGCCATGGGGGACATTCATGCTTTCCTGGCTGAATGCTCAGCCACGCAAGGAGCATGCTCCAAGCACCAGCGAGCCTGGCAGGAATCCCGGATGCAAAGGACAAAGGTAGACTCTGCGGCCAGGGATCCAAACAGAACACAATGGCGCTTAGTTGGTCAAGGACTGCACACCACCCTCTCACCTGGCTGATGGCTGCTAAAAGAGTTCTACTTATGAAACACCTCTGTTCCACCAATTTTCTGCTGTCTACTGCTTGAACTACACAATATATGTATTTGTCATCTAATTTATTCCATGCAAATGCAGTCTACATTATTGTGTGTGCCTCTGTATGTGTGTGTGTGTGTGTGTGTGTGTGTTCACATTTTAAAAAATGAGAAATTAAAGCACTGATTTAGAAAATAAATTCTCAAAGAAATTAAGCCATGTGCTTAGGGTACCACAGAAAATTAGAGGAATCAAGATTTGAAGGAAGGCTTTTTCCCCCTAGTTTTCAAAACCATTGTTCCTTTTAATCTAGTAGGCTCCTTTGACATTGCCTGTAAAGTCGTCTTCAAAAGCAAATGAAATTGGAACTATTCAACTCCTGGAAAACTCAAATGGCTCTCCAAAGCTCTCAAGAGAAGTCCAAACTACTTGATTTGAAAAACAACACTTTGCATGGTTAAGGTGTGGCTTACTGAACAGCCCTAACCTCTTGTCACCAAAACTGGCCCTTCTCCGATTTTCTATGTGCTATTTATTGTTCTGAAAAAATATTTCCACATCAGCATCTTTGCATGTGCCTTGGAAAGCTCTCCAACTCCAGAACATGAAAGAATGTAGCTCACTTTATCACAGATGGCGAAGACACATACCTTTACACTGCCCTAGACCTCTGAGAGTCATTCTCCCTTGAACAACTCTCATTGCATTTTGTCCTGGTTAATTGTTTATGTATATATGTGTACATATATCTTAGATATTATATATACATATATTACATATGTGTGTGGGTGTGTGTGTATATGTGTGTGTGTGTGTGTGTGTTTGTATTTTTTTTTCCTGGCTAGAATGGGGATAATATGATGACAAGAAAAGTTGCTTATCTTTCTTGTTTTAAATGTTATGATCCCAGATGCACAGTAGATTACAACCTATGTCTATTGACTAATCAGTGTTTTTTATTTCTCCCCTTATTTTGGTGAAATGTAAATCAGTTTATTGGTTACACGTATCATGTTTGTTTATCTTTATAAGAATGAGTATGGAAACGTCTGAAACCACCCTGATAGAATTAAATAAAACTAAATTGCTAGTTTTTCACCAAAAGCATAAGTATTAAATAGAAGCATAGCTAAGCATTCAGCAGTTGCCTATAGCCCACTTCCTCATAGCTGCTAACTGCTTAGAAGTCATGTAGCACCTGTCACAAGGCCCTAGCATCTATAGATAACGTCTTTTACATTAAGAAGCCTCAAGTCTTCCATTTGAGATATTTTCCAGATTCTGCATTTCAGTGGGTGACTGATGTCAGGCAATCTGAAGACCCTTCTGAGGAACCGACCAAGTGCAGAAATGTGGTTTTTTCATCTCCTTCTGATGACTTCACCTTTCACTTCACCAGCTCCTCAGACCCCTACCTGCCAAAATTTCCTTAAAAAGCTCAGTCCAAAACTCCCCAGGGAGTAGATTTAACATTCCCTCAAACCTCTTCATTTGGCTGCCAACCAGTTATTAAACTCTCTCTGCTGAAACTCCTACTATTTTGATGCTTTTCTCTGCTCCCAGGCAATGGGCGCAAACCTCATGGTCCTATAACAAGTTTACTTCCTCCTTTAAAATACATGCACAATATTAGGTTCACAGATGCCAACTAGAAGTGAAAGAATTCTGGAACTCACATAAGGAACAAGACAAATCAAAGACAGTCACGTGGGAGCCTCACTGCCCTCTCAGCCTGGCCTCAGGAATTCATTGGAAAGTATATTTAATTCTCTCCTTCTCTACTTTATTTACATGCCCCTCCCATTGAGGAGTGCTGCCTGGGGAAGAACAAAAAAATGCCTCTCAATCGTATGAAAACACAAAGTCAGAAGAAAAAAATAATGTATTCCTTGGGGATCTTAAAGAAACATTTTAATTCTCATTGATTTCTTTAGGTGTGGTGGTAGTAGAAAATAGTTCGAGGTTGTCAGAGAAGGAGAACAATAAAATCTAGTTTGTAAAACATTCCCAAAGCATTTCCTCTTGTCTTAGGGTCTTCGTTCAACATTTCCCTTACTCATGGCTAAGGAACTCAGAGGCCCTGTTCTTATTTCAGCACTTCAATTTAATTTGACTTGATTTTTAGTGTTTCTTCAGATTTCATTCTGCATGCTTACCATTCATGACTCACCTTTACTTCCTTATCAGTACAGAAAGTTAAATGTTAAACACATGCGAACAACTTCTGATGAATTCTGACAATTTTTGCAAGTTTTCTACCCATATTACCTAGAAGCTGCATAATGATTTTGCTTTATATCCACAGAATTATAATTTTAGAGTCAGAAGATATCCAACTCAGAGAATATTTAGGTCAAACACCTAATTTCACAGGTGAGGAAGCTAAAAACCTGGTTGTTACATGTGTAGCTCAAGGTTACAAAACTAATTAAGAAAACCCTGAGGACTAAAACACTAATCTCCCAATTCCCAAAGTTTGCTCTCAGACTATTTTGGCTTTTCATGCTAGTTCACATAGTCATTTGATTGAACCTGGCTCATGTTCTAAGCTGTAGAGGTTTCACCCTTGGGCTAGGCCTGATGAGACTTCAGGGTGTAATGAAACCGGATTCAGTACCAGAAACTGTCATGTCTACAGCTCCACTCTTCCATATGCGAACAATGGCTTGCCAATTTAGCTCATCTTCTTCAAACACAAGTTCACTATCTATAGAATGGATATTGTGATTCTTACACCACAGGGTAGTAGTGAGACAAAAATGAAAGAATAAATATAAATTATTTAGTTCAGTTTTCAAGAAAAAGAATATAATCAGGAAATAGCCTCTTCCTCATCATTCCTCTCCGGATTAAGGATATTTCAATCCACATACCCAAATACATATCATCCCAAATTTATATGATAATCTCTAGCTTACTCTGTTCAATTTTGTCCTAAAAAGCTAAGCCATATGGCTTTGTTTGTTTTTTTTCATGGTTTACCAAGAAATGCCTTCATTTATCAAAGTACTCTAACTATACAGAAATGTTTAAACATTTTTAAAATTCCTCCATAAATCAGCCTGCTCTCTTTAGGAAAAACATTAACCATTTGAGATAAAATCTGGCAACATTATAAAATCTGGGAACATATGTTTCTGTACTTGTTCCTGTATCTGTATTTCCCTGTGTCTCTCTTTTTCTTTCTCTCTCTCTTCTCTCTGTCTCTTCCTGTGAGTGTATGTGTGTGGGTTTATATTTGGCTATTTCTCCATAGTGAAAATGCACCATGTAATAAAAAACACTTGACTTGTTTTATTTAACAATAAATTACAGACATTTTATTAGGTTGCTTTTTTTCTGTAAAACAGAATCTTAGACAAAGACTTATGCGTGTTACTTAATTAGGAAATGTAATCTCAGAGAGCAAGAGAGAGGGATGGGAAAACAAAACAGGCTGTGAGAAGGAATTCATGAAATTAAGAGTTATTGTTGATTGTCATATGAGTGACTGATGGCTTTAATCCCTTTACATTATCTGAAAAGGCTATGATATGCATCTCATGACTATTTGTCTCCAAAGAGGATAAATGGCTTGTGTACTGTCTCCCATCTCCACCTCATAACTGCCCCACATTTCGGGTTCATGCATACACAGACTCAGAGAGAATTTCCATAGCTTCCCATGCCTTGGTGTCAATCAAGAAGCCCTAGATCATGGGGCAGAATCCACGTGACACAGGCAGAGGTCAGGATGAAGCTGACTGATGCCCACACAGAGCAGCAGTGGTGGGAATAAAGGCAAGTCAGACTGGGACTCTCGAGTGGTGCAGAAGGGTTGTCTGACACAGTCCACACCTTGGTCATTCAGATCTGCTCCTGCCCTCCATTTGAGCTGTTTTATTCACAATACTTCTGACACCAAATGTGTGATTTTTTTCCCTTATACTCACCAGTTTTCAAACTCTCTGGACACCAAATGTGTGTCCTATAAATTCATTCAATTCTGACATAAACTATCCAAAGTTGGTGTCAGGCTCCATAGGTTTAGGCTCTCAGTCCCACAAGACTGACCTCGCTTCAGATGCCAGTGGCAGGTATAGAGTCCCCAGATAACCCATTCTTCTGTCTAACTTGGCTACAGTGTTGGAGGATTCCCTCCACACTCTTTCAAGTTTGATAATTTGATAGAATGGCTTAAAAACTCCAGAAAAGTTTACTTCATATTAATTTTTATAGTAAAAGGTATAACTCAGGAGCAGTCAAATAGAAAAGATGCATAGAGCAAGGTATTGGAGCAGGGTTGCAAAGACCAAACATATTTGTAATCATTCCACAGCTTGTATCCAACTCCCATACTAATTTATTGGGCCTCAGTTGTGATAACAAGATGCTCTTACTCTTCTGAGATACAAGTGCAATCCACTGCAGAGTCCAGTTTGAGGTGATAGCCACAATCTCTGCAAATTTTCAATGCAAACAGGTAAATGACACAAGCTACAGTCCCTGCTGCTAAACCTGTTCTAGCACCCTAAATGGCATTTATTGTATCCTTCCTAAAATGCCTATTTTATATTTCACTCAACCTTGGCTAGTAATTTAGTCAACTTGGCTGATCTTGAGATACAGTGTTAATTGGATTCCTGGGGGAGCTTTTTGTTTTGAGCCTGTTCTAATATATTAGGTTGGTGCAAAAGTAATTGCGGTGTTTGCCATTAAAAGCGATAGCAAAATCACAATTACTTTTGCACCAACCTAATAACCCAACCTAATACCATTCACTGTTATAACTCAGGAGAAAATACAAGGAGACACCCCAGGAGGTGCATGGCTTCCTGACAGTCTTTCCTGGACATTAATCAGCATAGCTTACCCTCACTAAATACCAGAGGGCACCTTATGGATACCTCTAGCACTATCAGATATGATAAGCTACATATGATAGTTATGTATCATTCATTATATATATGATATATGATAAACTATATATATGCTGTATATCATATAGATATATAATAGCTTAGATGTGATCATAGCTTGGCAAGCAGCTTGGATCAGGGTCTGACTTTGGTGCAAAATTATCTCTTGCTCTGGGTCTCACTCAAAAGTGAAAGCCTGGTGAGTCATCTAGGAAAGGTTTCAGAGATTTATTCCCAAGTATCATATATTCTGCCTCAAAACACAAAGATGCCTAGTGCTGTGCCTCTTTCTTAATAAGGAGTATAAGGTGGCATGCCACAGAATATTGCATGTTTAAAAACTTCTCACCAATGACTGGTCAGTAATCGTGTTTGGTGTGCGTATGTTTTTTCTCCCTCACATTGTAGGATGCATATGTCCCACTAGGTTATCAATGGTACTCACCACCTCCTGCTAACCATTTCCCATTAGTGTAATGCTATTAGTACAGTGCACAAACATGAAGCTTTACACAACATCAGGAAAACAAGGTTCTTAAAGATCATATTTTATCAGAGTTCTGACAGTTAATACAGCCTCGAAGTAAGACATTGAAAATATACTACTGGGTCACTCATGCAAAGGCAAACTGCTTTTGATCAGCCCTACTAATACGGACCAATAACTACACATTCACAGATCAGTGGTTACGGAGTGAATGCCAGCGGCTATATGGATCATCTTCAGTAAAGAACTATATTGGCACAATAGCTATAATTGGAAATACCAACACAATCTGGTTATATTAAAAATAATCCACCTTCTTCTGATACAATTCCCCCAGTTTTAGCAGAAGCCACAGAGGTAAAATGGAGTGAGATATTATGCTAGGCGCCGATACTACATCCTTTAAGTCAGGTTGGCAAACTTTCCTGCAGACGACCAGATAATAACCGTAGGCTATATAGGTCATAAGGTCTCTGTCACGACTTCTCAACTCTGCAGCTATAAATAATGTATAGGCTAATGACTGTGGCCATATTCCAATAAAATTTTGTTTCCAAAAAGAAGCAGTGGACCAGATTTGGCGTATGGGACATTGTTTGCCAAATCCTGTTTTAGGTCTTCAATCATGGCACTAACTTCTACAATCACTCTTGAAATACAATATAGCTACTGATTTTCTCTGTGCTGGATGAATGTGAGTAGCTTCAGGTACTTCCATTTAGCTTTTTTGTACTGGGTTGACAGCTTCCTTCCAAAATTCATGTCCACCGAATTTCAGAATGTGACCTTACATGGAAATATTGTCTGCAGATGTCATTACTAAAGTTAAGATGAGGTTATACTGGATTAAGGTGAGCCCTAATCTAAGATTGGTATCCCTATAAGAATAAAAATGGAGACAGAGACACACACACGGGAGACCATGTGATGATGAAGGCAGAGTTGGAGTGATATATCTACAAGGATTGTTAGCAGCTACCAGAAGCCAGGAGAGAGGCATAGGATAGATTTTTCTTCAGAGCCTCCAGGGAAAACCAACCCAAATTTCAGACTTTTGGTCTCAACAACTGTGAGAGAATAAATTTCTGTTGTTTAAAGCCACCCAGTTTGTGTAATTTGCTGCAACCACCCCAGGAAACTAACACGTATTTCCATTTTTATAGCTCTGATTAGAGGGGTCAGGGTCACAATTTGAAGATACTCTCTACTGTAAAGTGTATTTATTTTAATTATACACCCAGGGACAAGATATTGATCATCTGGTGGGTCTGCATTTATTTCATCTATCACTTTATCGCATGGCCTCCATGATTTCCTACCCTAGCCATATGACCATGAAGGTTTCGTTGCATTAATGTTAGCTCAAACCCCATACCCACCAGTCCTTAAAAAGTCTAATCAGCTTGCTTTATTCAGGTATTGTTAGCTCAGAAAGAGTCATGATCCTTTTTAGAAGGACAGAGATAATATTTATTTTAAATATTTGCAGTGATTTTGTAGGATCTTTTGACAAAGAAACATAGATGTCCTTTTACTTATGGACTCTGGCTCTGACTTACACCTGAAAACTGATAGAAAGGAAATGATTTCCTATTGTAAAGGGTAACATAAGCTTTCTGATCACAATATTTTGATTGTTTCATCCACATTCTGCAAAAAACCTATTTTTCATCTATATTGCCTCATCAAGCTCGATAATTCCTTAGCCATTGACATTTCCCTGCATATCAAGTACACCATTACAGTACATCCTATTACAGTAACCAGATCAGTTTTGCCTCCTAATATTGGTTTATTCCTTTTTGTTGCTGATCAGAACTTTTTAGAATGATTCAATGAGAAGTTGACAAAAACATTTTTCTGTGGAACATATTTGGGTTGTATCTGTTACTTTTTATTGGTACAAATCAGGCAGTTATGAACTTTCATATAAATCTTTTGTGTAGAAACATGCTTTCATTTTCTTTTGGTCAGAGGGATGACCTGAGATGGTGATAGGTGAATTATATGGTAGTTATCTCTTTGACATTTTTTTAAACTAGCGAAGTATTTTATGAAGAGGTTTTATCATTTTACAATCACAGTAGTGGTATATGCGGCTTCTTGAGCCTCCACATCACCGCCAAAAATAACTATGAACAATGTTTTTAAATTTCAGCTGTTCTAATAGGTCTTTAGTGGAATCTCATTTCATTTTCATTTTGAATTTTTCTAATGACTACTGATGTTGAGAATTTTTGCATATACATTTTTTACTACCCGTTTATCTTCTTTGGCAAATTGATAAAATCTTTTGCCAATATTTATTGGATTATTTACTTTCTTTTTTTTGAATTTAGAGAATTTTTATATATCCAGGATAAAAATTCCTTCTTAGAATATGGTTTGTAGAAGATTTTTTTTTTTCAATCTGTGGCTTGACTTAATTATCTTATTAGTGTTTTCCACAAAAAAATAAGTTTTCATAAAGTCTACTTTATCAACTATTTTATAAAAATTATAGATTATGTTTTTCCTAACTTGAGGTTATAAAGATTTTCTTCTATTTTTTCATTTTTTAATTTTTGAGATGGAGCCTTGCTCTGTCACCCAGGCTGGAGTGCAGTGGTGTAATCTCAACTTGCTTCAGACTCCATCTCCCGGGTTCAAATGATTTTCCTGCCTCAGCTTCCCAAGTAGCTGGGACTACAGTCACATGCCATCACGCCTGGCTAATTTTTGTGTTTTTGGTAGAAATGGCATTTCACTATGTTGGCCAGGCTGGTTTCGAACTCCTAACCTCAGGTGATCCACTGGCCTTGGCTTCCCAAAGCCCTGGAATTACAGGTGTGAGTCACTTTGCCCAGCCTCTTCTGTTTTTTCTTCTAGTAATTTTATATTTCCACATTTTATACATTGTTTTTGATTAATTGTATATTAACTTTTGAACATAATCTGAGTCATGTATTGAAATTGGGTTTTTCATTTCAACATATAGACTTTTTTATATGTCAATAAGACTATTTTTTCCTCCTTGAATTACTCTTTCATGTAAGTCTAAAATCAGTTATGTATAAGTATTTGGTCTCTTTATTGGCTATTCTGTTCCATTGAGCTGTTTACATGTCATTAGACTAATATCACACTCTCTTGATTACAGTGGGTCTCAAATAGGATAACATTAGTATTCCATCCTTGTTTATCTTACCAATATTTGGATATTCTAGATCAGCAGTGTTCTAACTTTTTTGGCACCGGGGACTGGTTTAGTGGAAGACAATATGTCCTTGGAACAGGAGGTTGGGGAGGATGATTTAGGCACGAAACTGTTCTACCTCAGATCATCAGGCATTAGATTCTCGGAAGGAGTACGCAACCTAGATGCCTTGCATGTGCAGTTCACAGTAGGGTTTGTGCTCCTATGAGAATCTAATATTGCTGCTGATCTGTCGGGAGAGAGAGCTCAGGTGGGAATGCTTGCTCACCTGCCACTCACCTCCTTCTGTGAGGCTCAGTTTCTAACAGGCCACCAACTGGCTGGGGATGCTTTTTCTGGAAAACTTACATTTTCATATGAGTTTTAAAATTTGTTTGTCAATATGTATAAAAACGTTTGCTGAAATTTTCATTGGGAGTCTGTTGAATCTGTAGGACAAATTAGGGAAACACAATTTAATTCTAGCAATACTGAGCATGCTATATCTGTTTTTTAAAATTTCCTTTTAGTAATTCCTCTCAGAAATGCTTTGTATTTTTAACTATATTCATCATATTCTGTGTCAGATGTATTTTTAAGTAATTATTTCAATGATATTGTGTATAATA
>NW_012107341.1:2308815-2330045 GCF_000951045.1 Mandrillus leucophaeus | reverse complement strand
TTCCCCAAAGAGTGAGTGATTCAAGAGAGAAAAAGAACTCACCCAAGATAGAAATCATGGTCTTCCTGCAGATAAATGTCAGCAATGATGCCCCATACTATCTGGTGTATTCTACTCGCTAGAAATCTATTACTAAATACTTAAGGTGAAGAATACTTAGCTCCGTCTTTTGAGTTAAGAAATACTATAAAATGTGTGGATATATATTTTTTAAATAACCAGATATATTAATGAAAAACATTTTTTTTTTCTGGTTTATTTGTTATTCAGCACTGTTTATTTGTACACTTTGCTACATTAAAACTTGCTATTTCTTCCTGGAACCAAATGATTATTTCTTATCATGTCTGGTTTGTATGTCGTATAAAGAATGACCTTACTGAATATTCTATTTTGCCATTTCTATTTGTGATATTGCTTTATTATTTTAAACATAAAATATTCAATTATTTTGTTAATCTTGAAATCAGCATGACCCATCAGTTCTTCTGGTTATAAAATATTAGTGGATAAGTATTGGTACAATCATGTTATAAATGCATTAGATAAAATTATGTGAAGGAATAATGAGATAACTTTAAGATGTATATAATGCAATTATTATTAATTTAGTACAGGGCAGAAAATAGAAAATGTAAAAGTTACATTTAGATACACTTATGTTAATAAGAAAAACTTTATTAAGGGCAACTGAAGACTAGAAAAATATATACACATATAATCTCGCTCTCTCTATATGTATATATACCCACACACATATCCACATATATACAAGTGCATATTCATGCACCTAAATAGAGATTATCATAAAGTGAAGCTTGCAAAACTTTACCACAATATGGTAATGCAATGACCATCTCTACTTAGTAAACTTATAAATAATAGGTGACTGTTTTTCTTTATAAATGTGTTTATTTTTATACATTTTTAAATGTCCATGCATGATTTGTGAATTGAAAAACTTTGGAGACAAAAGAGAAATGTTTTGTTTCAAATAGTTGGGCAACTGGAAGAAAATGAAGAGGACAGAAAGCTCAGCCCTACCTCTTTCCTCCACACTGATCTTCAGTGTGTTTTAAATCTGTGAAGGAGGTCAAAGCGCATCCTTTGGGGGCAAGTGAAGGAGGTAAAGGGAATGCTGGGGATGAAGGCACTTCATACAGTCCCTAGAATTTATCAGGGCCTCAACAATTGTTGGTTGTATTAGAATTTGAGCTGCAGGGTTAAAACTTTAAACACTCTATTCCTCCCACCTACATTGTAAATTGATCACCAAGGACATTCTGTTTTGTTTATCTTCTTTATTTTATTATTATTTTTAAGCAGGCATTTCCACAATTTAACTATTTTGCCTCATTTTCAGTACTTGTATGCTAACCAAGACCCCCATCCATATGCTCAGTGATGATTAGTAAAATGCAGTATGGGACAGCATGAATTGAGATAATGTATCTAATCCCTTTGGCCCCTGGTGGAAGATTGGGAAAGTTGCTTTCTCTCCTGGGCTTCTATTTTCTCCGGGAGGAAGGGCATTAGTCATTTCTCAGATTATTTCACATGAATGCACACATTTTTACAGCTGAGCCTTCATGCTGCTGTCAGGATAATGTCTGGACAACTGTCACTTTCTCTCTTTTGGAAGTTGAAACCCTATGTTTCTTTAAGGACTACTATATGTTTTCTCCCCTGGAAAGATCTTTTTATATTACTCCAACACAAAATGTTCACATTTCTCCTGGCGATATTCAGCATTTACAATACAATGTACCAGACTGTCTCACTGGGTAAGAGGGGTAAAAAACACAAAACATTGAAAAAGAAACAAATAAGCCTCCTAGGATAGAGTACAGCATGAGCAGGGCAGCATTTCCCCATCCATGACTGTTATTGTGGCAGATAATGTACTGACATATTTGTATTGTATTGTATTGTATTGTATTGTATTGTATTGTATTGTATTGTATTGTATTTATTTTTAGAGACAGGGTCTTGCTCTGCAGTCCAGGTTGGAGTGCAATAGCCTCATCTTGGCTCATTGCAGCCTTGAACTCCTGGGTTCAAGCAATCCTCCTACTTCAGTCTCCAGAGTAGCCAGTACTACAGGTACACACCACCATGCCTGGCTAATTTTTTATTTTTTATTTTTGCAGAGAAAGGGGTCTCATTTTGTTGCCCCAAATAATCTCAAACTCCTGGTTTCAAGTGATCCTCCCACCTCAGTCTCCCAAAGTGCTGGGATTACAGGTGTGAGCCACTGAGCCTGGCCTTATTTTCATTTTTACTGTTACTGTTTTTTAATCCCTTTCTCTATACTCCAGTTCAAGCAGGGAGACTCTGTGCCATTTATTTCCCTAAACAGAATATGTTACATCAGGAAAGCATAGAAAAGAAGTTTCTAGACACAGAAGAACTTGGAAAATAAAAAATACATTTAATAGAAGCACATAGTGAATAAGGCTAATGCTTTGCACATCCTAAATTGCATGTGAATCCTTATGGCTTTTGATCTCTGAGAAAGACAGAGCTTCCAGTGAGAGGACTAGGACAGCAATACAGCCATCAGAAGAAGGCTGTGTCCTCACACTCAATAATAGATCAGAGAGTTGATAAAACTCCAGAATAGAAAGGGTGGCTGTAAAGTGTGTTTACGCAGGTGGACCTGACGTAGCCTCCCAATTTTCTGCAGTCCAAGAACAGTAGGATGATGTTTTCTATCCCATTTTGACAATGCAGTAAATGATCGGAAACATTAGACAGAAGCCTTAAGGGTTAGAATGTGTGTAATGCGATGACTTGTGTGCACCAACAAGTGAGAAACAGATGGAATTTTGCAAATCTCAGCATCAGTGGAGTAGAAAAATGATCCAGAAGATCCTCTTCCCCGGTGTGCTGGTACCATGCTAGTCACTTTGAACTCAGATGCAACCAAGAGGGCCAGTGGGTGGCAGGAATTTTTATCATACAAAGGAATGGAGAATTGAAATAGAAATTAAGTTGAACTCGAGATAACCAGAGGAAGTTAAACTTTTCCAAATGAGTCTGTGGGCTGAGATTTCTACTGCTATAAAATATAAGGTGCTTGTTTAATTTGATAAGGTAAGGAGAAAGCACTTAAGGTTTATCTGGGCTTAAGGAAAATTAATGTGGTAACAGTCAAGGAATCACTAGATGGAAATTACTAAAACTCTCAACCATGGCTGGGCTGTAACGAGTGAGATGCAATAAATTCACCCTGAGGAAGGAGAGCCAAGCAAGATTACTCATCTGAGAGTTTTGACTCTGATATAAGCAACTTTTTGACCACATGTTGTTACTTGATCTGCAGATTTTTCACATGTAAAATTAATTTAAACAAAAACTAATCATTTCTAAGGACCTACCAATATCTTGGAATACAGACCTGTGATTTTCAAAGCAGTACCAGCAGCATCAACTGGCAACTTGTAAAAATGTAAATCCTATCTACTGAATCAGAAACTCAGAATGGGGCCCTACACTTAGCCGTTTAATAAGCCCTGCAGGTGATTCTGATACACAATAATTTTAACGACTATTGGTCTAGATAATGAAAGCTAAATTCTAGCAGTTGCTGTGAATGAAATGTTATGATAAAGGAATATTATACTTTTACAGCATAAAGAAGATTGACTATGATATAATTACATGCAGACAAGGATACTAAAAAATTTTCAGTAACTGGGGAAGAGGCAGAGCAAGAGAACAGAAGAGAAAGCTCCACCAACGGTACACCACTCCTCTCAGCTGGAAGGAAACCAACTTAACAATTATCTGCATAAAAAGTACTTTCATAAGGACCAAAAATCAGGTGAACACTCATAGTACCCGGTTTCAACTTCATATTGCTGAAAGAGGCACTGAAGAGAGAGAAAAAAACAGTTCTAAGTTGCCAAGGCCACACTTCCCTGACCCTGGCAGCAGCAGCTTGGTGCTGACCACTGGGGAGGGAGAACACACCAACTGTGAAGTGTTGAGCTCAGTGCTGTTCTGTTAGAGCAGAAAGGAAAACCAAACCAAACTCAACTGATGCTTGCCCATACTGGGAGCATTTAAACCAGCCCTAAAGAGAGGGGAATCACTGATCTCAGCAGTCCACAGTTGAGTCCCGCAAACCTCACTAACACTAAGGGCTATAGCTCTCTGTGTCTGCAAGTAAACTTGAAAGACAGTCTAGGTCATAAGGACTGCAACTCTTAAGCAAGTCCTAGTGCTGAACTAGGCCCAGTGACAGTGGACTGGGGGTGCACATGATATATTGAGACACAAGCTGCAGTGGCTAAGTGAGTCCTGGCTCACCCCTTCCCTAACCACAGGCTGCACAGCTCGTGGCTCCTAAGGAGACCTCTTCCCTCTGCTTGAGTAGAGGAGAAGGAAGAATGTGGAGAATTTTATCTTGCATCTAGGATACCAGCTCAGCCACACCAAGATAGGGCACTGCTCAGTCATGAGGCCCCTGTTCCAGGCCCTGGCTCCCAGATGACATTTCTAGACACACCCTGGGCCAGAAGGGAACCCGTTGCCTTGAAGGACAGGACCCAGTCCTGGCAGCATTCATCATCTGCTAAATGAAGAGCTGTTGGGCCCTGAATAACCAGAAATGTTACCCAGGTCAAAGACCTTGGTGATCCTTTGAAACTTGCTGGCTTCAGGCGAGACTCAGCACATTACCAGCTGTGGTGGCTCTGGGCGAAAAACCTTCTGCTTGAGAAAAGTGGAGGGAGAGATTTTGTCTTGCAGCTTAGGTACCAGCATCACCACAGGCAGGTAGAACACCAAGCTTGACCAAGCAGGTCTAGAAATGTCATCCAGGACCTCACTCTTAGATAGCATTTCTGGACCTGCCCTTGGCCAGAGGGAAGTCCACTGCCCTGAAATGTGAGTCTCAGGACAGGCAGCATTCATGACAATGTGAAATCGGAGACCTTGGATTTTAAGGGAACATCAGTGGTAGTATGGTAGTACCCCTCATGGCCTGGGGGTGGTTTGGTGGTGGCTACCAGGTAAAGATCCTATGCCTTTGGAAAGGGAAAGGAAGGACTGTGTCTTGTGGTTTGAGTGCCAGCTCAGCCACAATACAATAGAACACCAATTAGATTTCTAAGGTTTTTGACTCTAGTCCCTGACTCCCTACCCACCCAGAGACTGGGGGACCTTGCCACCCTGAAGGGAAAGACACAGGCTTGGCTGGCTTTGCCACTTGCTTATTCTGGAGCCCCAGGGCCTTGAGTGAACACAGGCAGTAACCAAGGAGTGATTATAACAGACTTTGGGTGACAGCAAGTCTTGTGTTGGTTTCAGGGCTGTGACCCAGGTCTGTGCTGGCTTCATAGTAGTGGTGGCCCCAGGAATGCTTGTGTCACTCTATCCCTAGCTCCAGGTGGCTCAGAAGAGAGATTGAGAGCGACTATATATGTTTGGAGGAAAATAAGAGAATTCTGTGGATTGCTTAGCAATCCTGGAACATGTCCAAGATTATCAAGGTGGTACCTCTATGAGTCTACAAGAATCACAGCATTACTAGTCTTACGGTGCCCCTAAAGCAGATACAGCTAGATCACATAGATTACTTTTGCACCAACCTATAGCTGTGCTGAGAAATTCAAAGATACTCAAGATAACACAGAGAAGGAATTCAGAATTCTATCAGATAAATTTAACAAAGATATTGACATAATTAAAAAGAATTAAGCAGACACTTTAGAGGTAAAAGATGCAGTTGGCATACTGAAGAATGCATCAGAGTCCTTTAATAGGAAAACTGATCAAGCAGAAGAAAAATTAGTGAGCTTAAAGACAGTCTATTTGAAAATGCACATTCAGAGGAGACAAAAGGAATAAGAATAAAAACAATGAAATATGCTCACAAGGTCTACCAAATTGCCTCAAAAGGACAAATCTAAGAGTTATCGGACTTAAAGAGGAGGTAGAGAAAGAGAAAGGGGTAGAAATTTTATTCAAAAGAACAATAACAGGGAACTTCTCAAACCTAGAGAAATATATCAATATCCAAGTACAAGAAGGTTATACCACACCAAGTAAATGTAACCCAAATAAGATTGCCTCAAGGTACTTAATAATCAAAGTACCAAAGATCTAGAATAAAGAAAGGATCCTAAAAGCAACTAGAGAAAGAGAAAAAAACACACACACACAACAAATAACACACAATATGTCTGGCAGTAGACTTTTCTGTGCAAACCTTAAGGGCCAGAAGATACTGGCAAGACAAATTTAAGTGCTGAAGGAAAAAAACAAAAATAAAACAACAACAACAAAAAAAGTTTTGCTATAGAATAGTACATCTAGCAAAAATATCCTTCAACCATGCAGGAGAAATAAAGACCTTCCCAGACAAACAGAAGCTGAGGGATTCCATCAATACTAGATCTGTCCTACAAGAAATGTTAAGAGGAGTACATTTATAGTAAAGGACCTTAATGAGCAATAAATAATCACCTGAAGGTACAAAACTCATTGATAATAATAAGTAGACAGAAAAACACTGAATATCATATCACTGTAACTGTGGTGTGTAAACTACTGTTATCTTAAGTAGAAAGACTAAATGATGAACCAATCAGAAATAATAACTACAACTTTTCTAGAAATAATCAGAACAATAAGATATAAATAGAAACAACAAAAAGTTAAAAACTAGGGGACAAAGTTAAAGTGTAGAGTTCATATTCATTTTATTTTTGCTTGTTTGTTTATGCAAATAGCTGTAAGTAGTTACTGGGTTTAAATAATAGTTTATAAGAGAGTAGTTGAAATAATAGTTTGTAAGAGTATTTGCAAGCCTCCTGGTAACCTCAAGCCAGAAAAACATACAGCGGATACACAAAAAATAAAAACCAAGAATTTAAATCATATCATCAGAGGAAATCACCATTACCAGAGAAAGACAGGAATGAACGAAAGAATGGAGAGAAGATCGTAAAGTAACCAGAAAACAAATGAGAAAATGGTATGAGTAAGTACCTATCAATAATAGCATTAAATGTAAATTGACTTAACTCTCCAATCCAAAGATATAGACTGTCTGAATAAATGAAAAAAAAAATACCCATTCATCTGTTGCCTACAAGAAACATACTTCACCTATAAGGACACACATTAACTGAAAATAAAAGGATGGAAAAAGATATTCCATGCCAAGGAAAGCCAAAAATTAAAAAAAAAAACAAAAAAAACCCAGCAGGAATAGCTATACTTACAGAAGACAAAATAGATTTCAAGACAAAAACTATTAGAAGAGACAAAGTCAATTAACATGTAATGATAAAGGGGTCAATTTAGCAAGAAGATGTAACAACTGTAAATATATACACACTCAATGCTGGAGCAGTACCGGTATGCAAAAGAAATATTGTCAGAGCTAAAGAGAGATAGAGCCCCCAATGCAATACTAGCTGGAGACTTCAACATCCCCTTTCAGAATTGGACTGATCTTCTAGACAGAAAGTCAACAAAGAGACATTGGACTTAATCTGTAATATAGAAGAAATGGATCTGATAGATATTTAAAGAACATTTCATCCAATGTTTGCACAATAAGCACTCTTCTCCTCAGTACATGAATCATTCTATACGGTAGGCTATAAGTTACATCCCAAAGTAAGTCTTAAAAGATTCAAAAAATTAAAATAATGTCAAGCATCTTCTCTCACCACAATGGGAATAAAATTCAAAATTAATAACAAGAGGAATTTTGGAAACTGTTCAAATACATAGAAATTCAACAAAATGCTCCTGAATGACCAGTGGGTCAATGACAAAATTAAGAAGAAACAGAAATGTCTTGAAACAAAAGCAAGTTTCCAGGGCATTAGTAGTAATATAGGGCGAGTGGATGATAAAGTGGTAGAGAGAAGATGACAAACTGATTATTCAGTTATCTAAGCTATAAAGGAAATGAGATAGAAGTCAATTGGTAAAGAATATGGGGTCTTTATAAAGCTCTTTTATTGTGTATTTGTCATACATGTGTTCAAAGAGAAAAGAGTTAGCAGAAGGAGTGAGATTGAAGACATTGATGATAATAAATGAATGCAGAGTTAGATGCAACTCTAGTTGAGGGACTGATGCATAAAAATTTTTACATGGCATTGGATATGTATATATGCTGTAGATATGAATATAAATGCAAATCTATCCCTCTCTAAGTAAAAAATCAGATAGCAGAAATTCTCAGATAATGAGATAAATGACAAGTACTTCAGAAGTATAATTGGATCAGATATATAAGAAGCTTAAAGAGGCTTTGAAAAATAATAGAGCAATTGGAAAGTGCTTCCTAGGATACTTAATCAAGTAATTAATGATTAAAATGTAAATCTCAGATTGCCTCTGGCTTAGACAGAACATAGATTGAAAGATCTTTACCTTTAAAAAGTAATTTCAGAAAGTATCAGCGTTCAAAAAGAATAACGGAGTGCTTAAATTGTAATATAACCAAACTATCTGCTGGAAAATATATAACTATTCATACACACCCAGGAGTTGAGTCCAAAAGTTCTTCTGTAAACAGGCTCTTCGGAAAGCAGATACACCTTTCTGATTTAAATGTATCTATAGATATACACGTGTGATGAATTAGTAAATGAAAAATGTAAATTATACATGTAAATGTAAATTCAGGGAAAAAATAACACCTGAATATAACTGGGGTGCAAAATGTTAGGGTTTGAGCTGTAGCAAGCAAGTTATATTTTTATAGGCACATATAATGGATATTCCAGGAACAGATTCTGACTCAGGAATAGGAAGTCCCAAGATTTTCCAGATATACATTAGCCATACTTAATAGTTGAAACCAATTATGGCCTGTCCTGATATCAGCACAACTCTGTTCATAACTGGAGAGCTGTTATCTAAGATTTTGATGGAAAGGTGGGTTTCTGGGTCTTCATCACCAATATGATGGAAAATAAAAAGAAGGGAAGAACTGCAACAAGTCCAAATAAGGAACACACTGGAGACAATGATTACATTCGGCTCATCCTAATAATCTAGGATTATCCCCCCTTCAAGACTCTTAACTTAATCATATGAGCAAAGTTTATTTTATAAAGTAAGATAAAATATTCCCAGGCTTGGGCATTAACATTTTACCATCTTTGGCGGAGCCTTCATTATTCTGTCTACCACAGTTCTTAACTTATATTATCATTATTCAGAAGGACTATAATTCATGATCAGGAAAAAATGTTATATATTCTATATGCAAAATTTATAATTCACAGAGAAAGAACCTGAGCCTTAGTCCATCTCCAATCCCAAGTCTTTCCATTAAACTGTAGTATCCCTATTCACAGTTTTTAGGAGTATTTAGTGCTATCATCAAATAGATCTAACCACTAAAAGGAAAAAAAAAATACATGCAATAAGGCACCCTTCCAGCCAGAAGAGAAGTTTGAATTGGCCAAACTAGAAGGAAAAAAATGTCAGCCAATTAATCAATACAAAGAATAAGATTAGTTTTTCTAAACAGGTAACGAGCCAAGAAAGCACGTACATGATTTTCACGAAAAGGAGTAAAATAAGTAAGTAAAATAAGTAAGTAAAATAAATTCTTTAGTTCAAATTGGTTCACATACATTTCTAAAGGTAGATAATACCAGTCTTAAACTATAAAGTTCTCTAGTGCCATTTTTCACTTTATAAACGGAATCTATCTGAGATTATTTTATTTTCAGGGTGGTTTCCCATAGCTTTGTACTTTTTGAAATTCCTGAGCACAAACAGTTCACGTGTTAAAACTTATTTTCCTCAGTGAAATTGGTCTGAATCTCATTATAGAGGCACGGCTGCAGTAAGAACAGTTTCCATAGTCATGGATAACCTGTGTACCTTGGAGCTGCCCAGACCAAATTGGCTGCAAACAAGTGCAGAAAACTTTCTCACACTGTGTTTCTTCATTTGAAAATCTGCCAAAAGCTTTCCATTTTGATTATATATAACACAATCAAAAGCAAATGCTACCTGGTAACAATATGAGTAAAACAATAAGCTTTTAGAAGAGAACACACATGCTTTCAAATAATTTGTAAATTAAAAAATATTTAATCATATTCTTTTATCTGTATAAATGCCTTTTTCTCTATCCTTTCATAGTTCTTATACCTTTTTCCTTCCCCAAACACCTCAAACTGGCCTGTGTACTCAGTCCTGTGCCACCCTGTTTAATATTCACGTTTCAGCTAATAAAACAAAATGATGAGACACCTCTTTCTTTTAACTTGTTAAGAAATATAATTCTCATTTTGATATTATACTAATTATTAAATTACATTTATATGAAATTCTAGAATACATAAAACAAACATGATAAAACTAATCAGATAGTGTCAGTGTCCAGGATATGTCAGGATGAGGGTAACTGCAAAAGACTAGGGGGAAGCTTTTGGGGAGTTGGAATTGATCTACATCCTGGATGTGATGGTGGTTGCATTGTTCTGTGCATTTATCCAACCTATTGCATTTTATTTATTTATTTGTTTATTTATTTAGATGGAGTCTTGCTACTGTTGCCCAGGTTGGAGTGCAATGGTGCAATCTCGGCTCACTGCAACCTCTACCTCCTGGGTTCAAGTGGTTCTCCTGCCCTCAGCCTCCAAAGTAGCTGGGATTATAGGCACCTGCCACAATGCCCAGCTAAATTTTTGTATTTTTAGTAGAGACGGAGTTTCACTGTGTTGGTCAGGCTGGTCTTGAACTCCTTATCTGAGGTGATCTGCCCCTCCTTAGCCTCCCAAAGTGCTGGGATTACAGGCGTGAGCCACCACACCTGGCCACATTTTAAATTGGAAAATTTTGTTTTATGTAACTAGCAAAAAAAAAAGCAAAGGGTGACAATAAGCACCTCAACAGTCTGTAAGTTTTAGAATGTCCTCAGTTGCTGGCTAGACCAGGGAGACTGATCTGGCCTCCCATGGAGGAGCTCGAAAGGGTTTCAGTTTTCAGCCAAACAGGCTGTCTTTAGTCAGAACATGAATTCAAGTGAATTGTCTTAATGCCAAAAGTGGAAAATGAAACTAGAGTATAAGTGGATCAAAGTGGCTGAGGGTAAGGAAAGAAAATAATTCATAAAGAGCATTGGCATCTAAGCCACATGTGAGGGACCGTAAATACCATACTTTGCTTCAGTACACCCTAAATCCAAGTGGACCCAGATTCTGGGATTAGGATTGCTGTTGTATCCTTCACCTAGAACCAAAATTCGTCCACATTTGGGACACGCCTAGGTCTTCAGGCAAGCTGAGGAACATCAGTACTGAAGAACTGGTCAGAGTTCACTTTTGTGACATGTCTTAGTCCATGCCTACTTGTGACCCAAGTAGTTCCCGACATTTCATTTTGCCCCGGGTTGATTGTGAGTCACATAAAAGATGTGAGGTGCAGAGGAATTTGAGAAGGTGTAAACCTACTGTCCTTGGCTACACTCCTTCTACCTTGCCATTCAGAGCAAGGTCTCTGAAAATATAAGCTTCTCTTTGAGAGTTTCCTCTCTCTTCTGACAATTAGTGATGTTGGTAATGATATTCTTTGGATGGGTCTCATTAGAGTAAAAAATTTTAATAGAGGACAATGATGGAGGCGGTGATTGAGGGGTAATGAAGGAAGGACCCTTCAGCTAGGGCGTTCAGAGGGTCTTTTTTGTGTAAGTAACTATTGTCTTTATTATTGAATTATGAGGAATCAGCCCCAAGAAGCTCTGGTAAGGGAACATTTTACGCACAAGAGACAGAAGGAGTGCACAGGGATTGAAACAGAGACCAACATGAAAAGGTTGATGGACAGGATTATGTTCCAATACTATTGGAACATATTGAGCCGAAGGAACAGTTCAGAAAAAGAGCTCATGGAGCGAAGGTGGATCAGCCCAGGCAGCCCTGGGGTCCACAGCAAAGAACTTAGATTTTATTACACTTATGACAGGGGTGCATTAATATATTTTAAACAGGTGAGTAAAATTAATTGTTTTACATTTTAAAAAGTAACTTTGGTTATTTTAGAAATAAACCACAAGTGGGCTAGATTAGAAGCGTGTGGATCAATTAGAGGGCCATGTGAATAATCCAGTGAAAGGCTAATGTGCTGGGCATGAGGGAGATAGCAATGGATTCCAAAAAGACACACAAATCCGAGATGCATTTGATCTTGTTGTGGGCCCAGTTTGTAGGGCTGCCATGACTCCTTAGATGATAAGAAGCTGTAAACACAGAGCTGTGTTTCCTCTACAAAGAATGTTTGTTGTTTTGTTTTGTTTTCTGCTTCCAGCTCTCAAAAGCTCTACTCAATCTTTCAAGGAGCATCTCAGGTACCTCTCTTTGGAGAAGGAGCGTCTCACTTTCTGGGCAGAATCTTTCAGTCCTCCTTTCATGCTACTGCATCACTCTTTTTGCCTCTGTAATGGGGCATGTTTTACTTTATTTGTATACATATTTATACTTTCTACAAGAACAAAAACGTTCTCATTCACTACTTAAAAACTTCAATTTCTCCATGTTAGGGTCTTCTGCCAATTCTATGTATGTGGTGTGGCATTTGGGGCTCTCAGTGGGCACACAGGCAATTAAATACCAAACCACATTATAATTAAAGCTTTCAAAAATTTCCCCAAACACTTATTTAATACATATTTATTATACAACTATTATTTGCCAGGCAATGTATCAGACCTTACTTGCAATTAATTTTCTGGCAGTTATAATGGAGAAAATACTGGCTGGAATCCTAAGTTCTTCACAGTTGACTTCCCTGAGTATACAAAGGAGCTCACCAGAGGATTGTGGAAAACATTAAATATGTTAATATAAGCAAAATACCTATTGAATTCTGAAGTCACATAAATGTCAAGGATTATTGTAGATAATCAAAAGTTGAATTCAAAAGAAGACATACAAATGGTCAAAAAGCATATGGAAACAATGCTCAACATCATTAATGTCAAAGAAATGCAAATTAATACTTCAATGAGATACCATCTTCTACCAGTCAGAATGGCTATTATTAAAAGGTTAAAAAATAGCAGATGTTGGTGAGGACGTAGAAAAAAGGTGATGCTTAAACATTGTTTGTTGGGATGTAGATTAGTATAACCTCTATGGAAAACAGTATGAAGATTTTTCGAATACCTAAAAATAAAACTGCCATTCAATCCAACAATCCCACTACTAGGTATCTATCCAAAGGAAAAGAAATCATTATATCAAAAAGATACCTCCACTCATGTGTATTGTAGCACTTATTCACAATAGCAAAGATACAGAATCAAGCTATATTCTCATCAATGGATAATTGGATAAAGAAAATTTGGTATGTATATATATCATGGAATACTGCTCAGCCATTAAAAAATAAAATCACGTCTTGTGCAACATAGATGGAACTGGAGGCCATCCATGAGTTATTAAGTAAAATAACTCAGAAAGTCAAATACTGTACGTTTTTTATTATTGGAAGCTAAATAATATGCACACATGGACATAGAGTGTGGAAAATCGACATCGGAGACGAGGAAGAGTAGGAGAGGAATGAGGAATGAGAAATAACCTAACAGATACAGTGTACACTATTGGGATGATGGTTACACTGAAAGATCAGACTTCACCACTATGAAATATATATATCATGTTACAAAACTGCACTTGTGCCCTCTAAATTTACACAAATAAAAAATGTTTTGTTGAAGTGCAATTGTGCCCATACAACCCTCTCACCAAAATCTGCATCTGGCATTTATGCTTATTCCTGCTCTGATGCTACTTGTGTGGCCTCAGGACCTAAGTTCTCTAATTTTTCTATACCTTTTCTCTCCTGATCTCTAAGTTGGGTATTTATTAGCCATATTTTAATGCATTATAAAAATCAAGAGTTAATAAATATAAACAGCTTGAATAATGCATGGCATAGTTTACCACATTATGTATTTGTAATATTATTCACATTATTATAATTAGATAATATACTCAGGGCAGAAATACTTTACTTGAAGGACTCAAGAAACAAGAAAGAATGAATTGAAGACTCCAAATCATCCTTTTCCTTGAGTTTATAATTCAAGGAAAGTTTATTCGGAACTTTGCAGAAAGTTTATTCTGCGAAGTTTATGAACACATAAAGAACTACATAATTGGTTTCAGGGCAATTCTAAGGCAAAATTTAAAGATTTGAAACATGAAACTTGAAGGGACATTAAAAGTGAATCATATCCACTTGCATATATATATATTTATTTATTATTTATTTTTATCCTTTAGAAATGTAGATTCTTTTGCCTGAGAAAATTCACTATATTAGTAGTTTAAAATGACACTGGGTCAAGCTGTATTTGAGACCTTGAGCTTAAGAAATTTGCCTTCCCAGGTTGAAAATTCAAATTATTCAGTTGTCGTTAGAAGACTTTTATGGGAACTGACTTTTTCATGAAAATTTCTGTAATTACTGAATCCATTCATTGGACTATTACTTGCAATTAAAATTGTTTTGTGTTCTTTGGGGCTTCAACACTGACACTTCCAGATGTGCCACTTCCACCGTTTATTGAATGTGTAAAACAACAGCTTATCAAAAGAAAAGTGAACCTGAAAACTTGCAATATTTCACAGTCTCCAAAATAATTGCAGTGCTTTTCTGTGCAGATAGGCGATTGACCTCATGAATTTTTAACAAGATGAAAATTACAGACATTTTAAGATCCTCTCCAACAAGTATCTTCAAATGAGTGTAGATTATTCAGATTGTTATTCATCAGTTTGTTTCACTGCATAATATTTTACCATTAAATGCAACGGTATTCATTTCTTTTTTATTAGAAAAAAGAAGAAAACAATAGAATTGTTTGTGCATGTGCCCTGCGAATTAGACACAGACAGATAATGAGGACGATGGCTGCTGTAATATTCTTCAACATGAAAATGATGTGTAGAGAAAGTGCACTCCTGAAGTAAAACTATCTTAGCCTTCTGGTTCCCAGGAGTCATGACTCTGGAATTTCCTTTCCTCTAGCATGGAGGTCTCAGTATAAACATTCTATGGGGAGAAGGGTATCCTTACTATATACCACAGTAATGCTTAATAGTTTTTCATGTGGGTGGAGTCACTAAACAGAAACATTTCAGGTCATTGGTTTTACACTCAGACAGCTCAGAGATTAAAATACTGATTTTTGTGACTACATTTATGGCTTCCAGCCAATTTCTTAAACTTTTTTGAATTTATTCTAGTCAACTGCAAAATGAAAAACAAAAAATCTTACATGCTTCATAGAATGACGGTGATTATTAAATTGTAGAAAGTCCTGGCTCAGTACTGAGCACATAACAATAATAAGTGAATAATTGCTAACGTTCACTGAGGAAATATGTACCAGAAGCCATTGTAATCCTTTATATATGTTATGTGGTTTAGGCTTTTCAACAACTGTATCTAGTAAGTACTGTTTGCTCCTCCAGCATGTATTTCTCCCCTTTTCCACTTCCAAAACTATCTGAATTTGTTCCAGTTCTTCTTCTGTGTCAGAAGAATATGATCACTTCCCAGCTCCAGGAATAGAGGATGGTTCATGAAGCAAATTGTGGAAGCCCTACTATCTTGCTAAGGATGCATTTAGGCAAGAGGCTGTGATTAAACTCCGACCACTGGCGATTCATTTCTCCAGTGATGGGTAGGCATCTATATGTGCCTTCTGAGAAACAATTTCTCACTGTTCATGAGCTGCAGGATGGTGTGGTCTATTTCCTTCCTCTGGATTCTGACAGGTCTGGATGTAATATCACCAGATGGCTGCCTTCCTGAGTCAGAGGAGGAAGATTACACAGAGGAGGGCAGAGACAAGAAAATATAACACTGGAGCCAGGCTTGATTACCATGTCGGGAACTTGCCTTTCCCTAGGCTCTGTGTGATGAGAGAAACCATTTTATTATTGATTGAGACAATCTCAGCAATAAAAATATTCCACTGAAAATCTTTCTATATGAAAAGACTAAGTTCTGGGTAAATTAAATATTTTTATTAAGTTCACACACCAGCATAAGAATCCTGAGAGTCTGCTTTCACGCCCGTGTGCTTAACTACTATGATCTATTGACTGCCAGTGATTGAGTTTGGTTAACGTAAAAGGTAATTTTTATTTCATTCTCCACCATCGTCAGCATCTTCCTCAGTTAATTCTTTGTAATATTTCTTTCTTTTCCAGTACTTGCTTCATTTTCCCCATTTACGGCTGTATCACTTTCACCATAGCAGGCACCACTGACTCACTTTCCATGTCCTAGAATGAGCAAATGCTTTGGTCTCCAGCAGTATTGGGTGAAAAACCTAGGTGTAGTATTCATTGCCTATAAGGCATTTATTTAGTATTTATTAGCCTTCGTTTTCTTATCTTCAAGTTTGAAATGGTTATAACTACTGAGTCAGTGCTGGAAGGATGACCACAAGAGAAAGTATGTGAATCACTCAGCACAGTTACTAAGCAGTTTCCCCTGTCCTGGCTCCTTAATGTTGGTAGTTGTACTCCTTATGTTTCCCCGTATCATAGCCCTGCCATTTATCCACTCTATTCTGACAAGAGAATCCCTATATTTTGTTCTTCAGCTTAAACATCCTCTCTAATTCCTTGCTGCTTTAATTAATTTTCTGCCTTGGTCATAGCTAGAATTTTTGTTGTTGTTGTTTTCACTTCCCTTTTCTTTTCATCAGTTTCTAAAATGCTTAAATCTATTTTTGCTGAAACCAACATATGGAAAAACCTGAATGTTGAGAAATCTCCAAGTCTGTCAACTTTCTTACTTGGATTTCAGATTAATGCATGCTTTTGTATTCATTATTATACCTTAGGCCTTTCTTGCTGGATATTTTAATTTCACTAAAGTCCCTGGTATAATGTAGAACATGGAATATATAAATATTTATAAAAATATTTATTAAAATGGCCAGCAGTGTTGAGGAGAATAGGAGGTTATGATCCCCTCACACTGTTTATGCATCTGTATCTAGAGGTACCATATATCCAGTTGTTAAACTTCCACCACTATAATTATCACTCCAACCAGATTCTATAATGTTATCACTACCTCCAATGTATTGTATACTCAGTTTGGCTGAAATAAAAAATCATTTATTTTCAGAATTTTGAAGCTTTTTAATTAGTCTCTATCATTTATTTTCTGTTATCTCTTTTTAAAAATGAATTCCACCTTTTTCCCTTTTATCTTTTTAATTGATGCCTATTTTGGGGGCACATGTGATAATTCAGGGCATTAGTATGATGTGCAAAGATCAAATCAGAATAATGGAAAGTCTCTCACCTTCAATATTTATATTTTCTTTATGCTAGGAACATTTGACTTATTCTCATCTAGCTATTTTGAAATGCATGATAGGTTATTGTTAAAGATAGTTACCTACCAATCTATCAAACACAAGGTCTCATTTCTTTTGCTACCTGTATATTTGTACACATTAGTCAGCCTGTCTTTAACCTCCACTTCTCCCTACCTTTTGTAGCCTCTGGTAACTACCAATCTATTCTTTGTTTTCATGAGATCCACTTTTTAGCTCCCACATATGAGTGAGAACATGTGATATTTGTCTTTCTACGCTTGGTTTATTTCACTTAAAATAACAACTTCTAGTTTCATCCATATTGTTTTAAATGACAAGTTTTCACTCGTTTTATGACTAATATTCCATTTTATACATCTACCTTTTTTAAACCCATTCATCCATTGATAGGCTCTTAGCTTGATTTCACATGTTGGCTATTGTGAACAGTGTTGCAATCAACATGAGACTGCAGCAGCTATCTCTTTGATATATTGATTTTTTTTTCTTTTGTGTGTATATCAAGCAGTGATACTGTTAAATCATATAGTATTTCTATTTGTTGTTTTTTGAGAATTCTCCATACAGCTTTCCATACTGTCTGTACTAATTTACATTTTTACCAACATTGTCCTAGGGTTTACCTTTCTTCTTATTCGTGGCAGCATTTGCTATTCCCTGTCTTTTTGAAAAAAGCCATTGTAACTGGAGTGAGATGACATCTCATTGTAGCTTTGAATTGCAACTCTGATGATTATTGATGTTGAGTATTTTTTATGTACCTGTTGGCAATTTGCATGTCTTCTGTTGAGAAATGTCTATTCAGATCTTTTGCCTATTTTAAAGTCAGTTAATTTATCTTTTTGCTACTAAGTTGTTTGTGGTCATTATACATTCTGGCTGTTAATCCTTTGTCAGATAGATAGTTTGCAAGATTTTATCCCATTCTGTGAGTTGTCTCTTCACTTTGTTGAGTGTTTCCATTGCTGTGAAAAGGTTTTTTTAGGTTGTTGTAATCTCTCTTGTCTGCTTTTGCTTTTGTTGCCCATGCTTTTGAGGTCTTACACAAAAAAGATTTGCCCAGCTCAATGTCCTGTAGCATTTCCCCAACATTTTATTCTAGTAGTTACATAGTTTCAGGTCTTGTATTTTAGTCATTAATCTACTTGAATTTGAGTTTTGTATATGGTGAGAGATAGATGTCTACTTTCCCCATTGTAGAGTATGGGCAACTTGGTCAAAGATGAGTTGGCTGTAAATGTGTGGATTTATTTCTGGGTTCTCTATTCTGTTCCATCAGTCTTTTTGCCTGGTTTTCTCTCAATACCATGCTGATTTGTTTATGATAGCTTTGTAGTATATTTTGAAGTCATGTAGAGTTATCTCTCCAGCTTTGTTCTTTTTGCTCAGGACTACTGTGACTACTCTGGGTCTTTTGTAGTTGCATATAAATTTTTGGATTTTTTTTTTTTCTGTAAAAAATGTCATTGGTACTTTGATGGTGATTGCATTGAATCTGTAAATTGCTTTAGGTAGACTTGTCATTTTAACAATGTTAAGTCTTCCAATCCATGAGCATATAATATCTTTCTATTTTTTGTGTCCTTTTCAATTTTTTTCATCAGTATTTTGTTGTTTTCCTCATATATAACTTTCACTTATTTGGTTAAATTGATTCTTATGTATTTTATATCCTTTGTAGCTGTCATAATGGAATTGCTTTCCAGATTCTCAGATTGTTTGCTGTTGGCATATACAAAGGCTATTGATTTTTGTATGTTGATTTTGTATCTTACAACTTTACTGAATTTTAATCAGTTCTAATAGTTTTTGGTGGAGTCTTTAGGTTTTTGTAAGTATAATATCACGTCATTTTTGAACAAGGCTAATTGACTTCTTTTCTAATTTGAAGGTCCTTTATTTATTTTTCTTGCTTAATTGCTCTGGTCAAGACTTCCAGTATTATGTTGAATGGAAGTGGTAAAAGTGGACATCTTTTTCTCATTCCACATCTTAGAGAAAACAATTTCAGGTTTTTCCCATGTAGTATGATGTTAGCTGTGGGTTTGTCATATATGAATGTTATTATTTTAAGATATATTCCTTCTACATTCAGTTTGTTGAGGGTTTTCATTGTAAAAAGGTGTTGAATTGCATTGAATGTTTTTTCTGCATCTATTGAAATGATTGTATAATTTTTTTCGTTGGTTCCATCAACATGATGTATCATGTTGGCTGATTTGCATATGTTGAATCATTTTTGTATCCTGGAATGAATCCCACTTGATCATGGTGACTGATCTTTTTAATGTGTTGTTGAATTTGGTTGATTAGTATTTTGCTGAAGACTTCTGCATCTATGTTCATTGATGATATTGGCCTATGATTTTATTTTTTATTTTGTTCTTCCCTGGTTTTGGAAACAGGGTAACGCTGGCCTTATGAAATGAGTTTAGAAGTATTCCCTTCTTTCAAATTTTCTTGAAGAGTTTGAATACAATTGCCATTAATATTTTAAATGTCTTATAGAATATAGCAGTGAAGCCATCAGGTCTTAGCCTTTTCTTTCATGGGAAGACTTTTTATTACATTTTCAATCTCATTATTCATTATTGATCTGTTCAGTTTTTCTATTTCTTCATGATTCAATGTTGGTGGTATGCATGTGTCTAGGAGTGTATCCATGTCTTATAGGTTTTTTGTTTCTTGGTGTATAGTTCTTCATATCCTCTAATGATTCTTTGTACTTCTGTGATCATAGTTATGTTTTCTTTTTCATTTCTGATTTTATTTATTTGAGCCTTCTCTCTTTCCTTGTAGTTAATCTAGTGTCAGTTAGGTCTACGAGGTCTAGTATGTAGTTTAATTCTGGTACTTTGTTGATATTTGTCTGGATAATCTGTTCATTACTAAGAGTACAGTGATGAAGTCCCCCAACTATTATTATTTTGCAGTATATCTCCCATTTTATCTATTAATATTTGCTTTATATACATGGATGCTCCAGTGTTGGGTGCACAGATATTTATAATTGTTATATCTTCTTGCTGAATTGACCCATTAATCATCATATAGTGGCCTTCTTTGTCTCTTTTTACAGTCTATGACTTAGATTTCATTTTATCTAATATGAGAATTGCTACTCTTGCTCCTTTTTGGTTTCCACTTGCATGAAATACCTTTTTATACCCCTTCACTTTCAATCTGTATGTGTCTTTATATGTGAAGTGGATAACTTTTAGGCAGCATACAGTGGAGACTTTTTTTTTTTTTCCATTGAGCCCCTCTAGGTCTTCTAATTAAAGAATTAAGTAAATTTACCTTGTGTTATTATTGATAAGTAAGGACTTACTACTGACTTTTGCTGCTTTTTTTCTGGTCATTTTGTAACTCCCCCAATTCTTTATTTTCTCACTATCTTCCTTTGTGATCAAATGATTTTCTCTGGTAGTACATTTTCATTCATTGCTTTTTATTTTTAGTGAATGTATGATAAGTTTTTGAATGGCAGTTTTTGCTTGCAGCACTTTGAAAATATAATTTCAGGCTGGGCACAGTGGCTCATGCCTGTAATCCCAGCACTTTGGGAGGCTGTAAAGGTGGATCAGGAGGTCAGGAGTTCAAGAACAGCCTGGCCAAGATGATGAAACCCCATCTCTACTAAAAATAGAAAAATTTGCCAGGCATGGTGGTGGGCGCCTGTAATCCCAGCTACTCGGGAGGTTGAGGCAAAGAATTGCTTGAACCCAGGAGGTGAAGGTTGCAGTGAGCCGAGATCATACCACTCTACTCAAGCCTGGCAACAGAGTAAGACTACATCTCAAAAAAAAAAAATCTGGCCGGGCGCGGTGGCTCAAGCCTGTAATCCCAGCACTTTGGGAGG